>NC_083320.1:45120389-45461594 GCF_963455315.2 Globicephala melas | reverse complement strand
CAGCTAGAACTCTTTTACTGCTGGTGGGTATGTACAATGGTACTTTGGAAAGCAGTTTGGCAGTTTCTTATAATGTTAAACATAGACCCATCCTATGATTTATCAATTTCTTTCTAGGTATTTACCCAGAGATATGAAAACATATGTACACAAAAAGATTTTACAAGAATGTTGTAACAGCTTTATTTATAACTCAGGACTGAAAACACCAGAAATGTCCCTTGATAGAAAAGTGAAAAATCATTTGTGATATATTCACTGGATGGAAAGTAATCAGCAATAAAACGAATGATACATGTAACATCTGAGAAACTAAAAAAGACCAATACAAAAGAATATATACAGTATGGCCCATTTTTATAGATACAAGGACAGGTAAAACTGATCTATGGTGAGAAATTTGAGCAACGGTTACCCATAAGAAATGTGATTTGACTAGAGGTAGGCATAGGAGAACTTTCAAGGATGATAGAAATATTCTATATCTTTAATGATATGGTGCTTATATAGGTATCAAAACACATGTGGCAAAACACACCTGATTGTACAATCATGGTCTGTGCATTTCATTATATATAAATTTTATCCCCTACCCCCCAAAAGTGTGAGGCTTGTAGAGTCAGATATTCTGAATTTGAATCCAGGTTCTCCTCTAACTAAGTATCAGATTTTAGGCAAGTTATACAACCTCACAGAATTGCAGTTGCATAAGTATTGTGGGAATAATAATAAACCCCATCTCACAGAGTCATGAGAAGCAAGTGAGGTAATATATGGAGAATAATTACCAAGGAGCTAAGTGCTATTTTAATTAAAAAGACATGTCTTACCATAAAAAAGAGACTATGGATTTTAAAAAATTATTATTGTAAACAAATAATTAATAATGAAGTCAAATGTTATTAGTGATGAATCAACCATCTTACCATTTAAACAATTTTCTGTCCTGTACACCTTGAGTATTTGACGAAAACACATTGTCTTACTAAGAAGACACATTGAACTCATTTTAACTTTTTAGTATTCCTTAATATAGCTTATTTTCTTTTCCATCTTTGTTGTAAGACAGATAGTTCTCATATAATTTTAGGCATATATTTTGCATTTTTTGGTTTATTGGGTTAAACACTATAAATACTTTTTATGGCTAAATGCCTTTTTAAATGAATAGTGAACTACAAAAATAACTGTCTTAAGTAATCTAAGCTTTATTAATAAAGCATATTTTCAATTTATGTTGCACCTAGGAATCACAAAATTTTAGGATTTGCAATAGATTAGTGAAAGCAGGGCATTTTCAAGATTTAATGTTGCTACCAGTTGTTATGTCATCTGGAGGTGTTATATTAAATATGAAATATTTCTGATGCATTAAATCAAGTAATGCCTTTACCAAACTTCTTTATAATGTTAATAAAGTAAATAAATCTTTATTTACTGTTTACACTGTTCCCAGTAAGACACTGTGATACCAGTTGAGATATCAGTGGAGAAGGAATGAGCTGGTGGACTTAGGATATTTGTGGCAGTTTCTAGTTAATAGACCAGAGACATAATTGTTTATGAGGCCAAATTCAGGTGACAGATATATTTTGCTCAGTCGGCACTGTGTTTTACAAAAATATTGTTTACTGTCACTTAAAATTGGGAGCTTTCCATATGAATATTCAGATTTCTGACCTCATCTCACATATTTAAAATCGACAACTCTGGGTTGGAAATGTTCATTTCCACAAGCCAAAAATCAATTGGAACTGAGTAGCAAGCAGTTGCTTCCTTTAGAGAGGGCATCCATCAGGTTTTCCACAGACACTACCCAGCCAACCTCATTCAAGTTACTGCCAGGCTTAATAAACCCTCCTCAGTAAGAAAAGGAAATAAGTAGCAAAGCAACAAGAAAAACTGCAGTTGGCACTATGCTTTTATTTAATAGGCACTAAATATTTGAGGAAGGGAGGAAAACAAACTAGGGAAAAAAATGCTATGATAAAAGAGATGAGAAGTTGGATAGGACTCTTGCTTCCAACTTCAACAGCTATTCATTTAATTGCCAAAACATTTCTTTTTTATGTTGTGCATGGGTAGGCTTTGAATTATTATGTTAGCATAGACTACTTTGCTCATTTACTACGTCTACCCCTAGACATTGCCCTTTTGAAATACCTCATGTTACTGTTTTTCTTGATTCAAAGAATAGTCTGCCATATTATTATTAAAATGCAAATCTTTGTTTGGTTTTTACAAAGGCTGAAGAGATAACTTTAACAATTGGCCAAGCATTTGACCTGGCGTATAGGAAATTTCTAGAATCTGGAGGAAAAGATGTTGAAACAAGAAAACAGATTGCAGTGTTACAGAAAAGAGTGAGTAAACTAAGCTTGTTATTTCACATTTATGTGATGTAAGTACAGGGAAACTTGCATATCATCAAACAAATTTAGAAGGCCTGCCATTAAATTCCCCCCACACTGATTGGAACTGCTTTCACTGTGTTCCTATAATTTTTCATTCCTGATCCCCTGCACAGTTTTTAACCATTTTATATTGAATTCCCACAAGAACTTAGTGTTCTCATGTGACTTTGCTTCACTTCCTGATGCTTCTCATGGGGATCAGAGCAGCAGAAGCAGCAGATGCTGGGTAAGTGGTTTCCCATGCAGATCAGATTCCTTTATAATTAAATTACACCCTTTCTCCACTCTCTTCAAAATCATCATAAGCAAGTTTCACTGTCTTGCAGTTATACTCCAAGATTATGGGTACAGATTGCACAACGCTATAAGAAAACAGAGATGAGGCATTAGAAACATGAAATTTGCACACACATAAAGACATATTTTAAATTTAATAATATGTCTTTCCAGTGACCTAGAATTCTACGATATATCCCAAGCTTTATCAAAATAAATTTCTCCCCTGTGCACAAAAAAATACATTAAAATTTTAAATAATATAAAACCCTATTCATTAATATAGCCAATTTAACAGCCAATATTTTCCAAGAACAAATGTCTGAAGATTATTCAATAATCATTTGCTTTTTAGATTCAAGACTTAGAAACAGAAAATATGGAACTTAAAAACAAAGTACAAGATTTGGAAAACCAGTTGAGAATAACCCAAGGATCAACATCTCCAGTAAGTATATAGAATACATGCATCTTTTCCTTAGAAATAAGATTTCATGGTGATAAAACATGTCTGGATCATCAGCTCTTCAGTATTCCAAATAATACTCTGGGATCAGTCATTTTAAACTAAATGTAGATAGAGATACAAGGTGCTAAATAAGATTAATTTAAACGTTAAAATTACCTAGGTAGCTCAGATCAGAGTTGTTTTTCCGTGTTGCTCTTTTCTCTTTTCTAGAATAATTCAGCCCTCAATTTGATCTTTTCCTCTTTGTGACATAATCTTCTTTCATTCCAATTGATTACTGTTTACTGAAGTTGATTTAATGACTGAAGCCAATCTGCCCTTGGAGTACTGAACTTCATTATAGAAGCTGGACTGTTAACACAATCGAATTGGTTTCTTATATTACATAGCAAGGGCTCCTACTGGGGGTAACAGAGTTATATTTCACACACTAAAATCAGTGGTAGTCTCTGCAGACAACACTCAGTATTTTTATAGTTAAATTATTTACTTTTGGTTTATCACAGATTTGAAATCATTTTCTCATCTTGAGATATGATGCCATTATTTTGTGATTTTAGCTAAGGGAATTTTTTGAGGGGAGATAGAATTTAAAACAGTTGATATTTTTTTCTAAGCAAAATATACTTAGGAATTTTATTCTCTTTTAGAATCATCTGTACTGATATTGTCCATTAAAATGTATATTTTATTTTACATTTAGAAATTTTAATATATAACTTTTGGCATGATCCTATGAACTGAAACACAATTATAGCATTTACAAACTTCTGAAAAGAATTTTTGTTGCAAATTTTCATTTGCAAGTCAATTTTGGTTCAATCTCTAGGCTAACTCAATGAAAACCCCTTAGTATATATATGTATATAAATATATTTATTGCTATCTACTATTAGAATATTTCACCAGTTCATTACCATGAATAATATTTCTGTAAGAAGTTACATTTTGGGTTTTAAATTTGGTGTGCCCTGGAAATGGGTCAAAAAACATTTTTTTCTTCTGAACTCAGACTTTTCCATCTTCCACACTGAAACAGTTGGTATTTCCATTGCTTGGCATATAGTTTGTGACAGTGGGGTTGAGACAGCCAAGGTGAGAGAGGTTGGGAGTGAGGTTCCAATGTTGCACAGTGTACCTCTGTAATGCACAGTGAGGTGCCGGAGCATCCTCTTCAAGTTCTGGCTTTATTATAATATCGCTCCCTGTTTTTTCTCCTTACTACGATCATTATTTGCTTCTCATCAAGATGATGATATTTTCTTGCCTTCCCCATTGCAAGGAACAGAGCATCAGCTCAAACTGTTCAACCTTCAGTCCCAAATGGAGCAACATTTTTTAGGTCTTGTTGAATGTCTTGTAAGCCATCCTATGAAACAAATTAGGAGTATGAAGATAAATGAAGGAGAAGTTACTTTTTCAATCAGTCTTAATATGGTAGATTTTGCTGGAATTCATTGCATATGAAAAGTAGCTTTACTTCAGTCTTTATGTTTTCAAAGGAGTAAAAATAAGATCCATCACCATTTTGGATGCAAAACCAAAGCTTATTCATTATGTATCTTCTTTCTCTAGAAAGAGAGCTAGAGGTATCATGTTAAGGAACATGGTAGATTTGGGAAGAGCAGAGAGGTTTGGGACATGTTGATAGGACAGCACATCTGTCTTTTATCTCCTGAAAGCAGACACTGCCCTAGACTAGCACTGGGACAACTGAGAAGGTGGGTCAGGCTTGGGGTTATGTGTGTGCACTGGTGATCTCACATGGTTACCAAGTCAGCTTCAGAAATGGTAAAGGGCAGGAAGAATGAAGAAATGACACTCTCTTCAGTTTCCTGGACCCTCTGGCCTAGGTAGCCGTTAACAAGCTGTGAGCTTGAAAGTTGGTATATAAATGAGCACAGACTATACGTGAGTATATTCATTTATTCAGCAATTATCATTGGTAGAGTCAGTTATATAAAAAACAATAAAATTATTCAAATAGCCAGTTATTAGAATGAATTAAGTCTCCTAAAGTTGTCATTTAGTAATTATCATAGGCGTTGTGTTCGTCTCAGCACTATGTCTCAATAGAACGCTTAAAAGACTATAACTAAAAGGTTGAATTAAAAAAAGAGAAATAATTTTCTCTAAATCATTCTTTTGCACTTAATACACATGTGTAGAAAGTTTATTGCCTTATTGATCATTATGCAACTAGCTCAAATTATAACTTTGCAATCTACTTATATTCTTTCATCATAGTAATATCTTTGTCTATATTTTCTCTTTATTTTAACTTTTAAAAAATTACTTGTCTCATAACTTTTCAGCTCCTAAAGTCTCATTATGTGAGTTTTGAAATTGCTGATGCATCTTCAAGATTAAAAAATAGAATTTGATTCTTAAAAGAAAGTGAACTCAACATTTTTAAATTGCTAACGATACCTGATTAATTCAAATGGTTTTCAAGATGCTGTTATAGGTATCTATTAACTTGTTTTTAAATTTTTTTTTTTTTTTTTTTTTTGTGGTACGCGGGCCTCTCACTGTTGTGGCCCCTCCTGTTGTGGAGCACAGGCTCCAGACGCACAAGCTCAGCGGCCATGGCTCACGGGCCCAGCCGCTCCGCGGCATGTGGGATCTTCCCGGACCAGGGCACAAACCCACGTCCCCTGCATCGGCAGGAAGACTCTCAACAACTGCGCCACCAGGGAAGCCCATTTTTGGTAAAATTTGATTAGATAACTAAAAGGTCACACCAGCCATCTATCCTAGTAAGCAGTCCAAAGTTAAAGTTGAATTTCTGTTCAAAGGATCAGGTCTTCTAATAAGAAATTTCAGTCTTATAGATATTGATCCTATTATTCTATATTAAATCATAGATTAAAAGTGTGAGGCCCTGTTGAGTAGAATCTTCCAGATGGAGAACCTTTGTACTCTAAGGAGTCACTGTGTACGTGAGAACATAGATGCATTTCTCTAGTCTCCTCAGAGGCACCCAAAGGAAAGGTTGCTATTTCTTAGGTGCTAGCCTGCCAACCACTTATGTCTTATATACATCAATGTGAATTGGTCATTGATTTATTTTGAAGATGCAAACTAATTTTAGGTTCAAGCTTTTAAAGAAAATCTTCAAGAATCCTAAAAATTTCTTTCAAAATTTACAATTGTGTAAATTTTAGTTTTGTTTTTATTTTTCCTAGTCCCGCTAAGTCATCACTGGTATTTTGAAATAGTAGCTTGGTGACATATTTTACATATTAAGATGCATATCACTTTGATTTTTATTTTCTCACATTTGCCAGTTGTGTACATTTGATATAGTTGTGATCTGTTATGGCAGCTTGTAACACATTTGTTAAACATCTTATATGACCATATGATATTCTAGGCCCTTGGGTTTTAGCAGTATATGAATTGCAGCTGCTATGAAACTTCCATAGTATGGGGAAAGACAGGGAGATGGGTAATAAACCCATAGCTAAATGAATAAATAAATTTAGAAATTTGGATCTTATATAAGATGCAAATAAGTAAATATGAATAAAATAAAAGAGAGAATCAGAGAGAATGGGAGCTTTTTTTTAGAGATAGTGATCTGGGAAGTGCATTCTGAGAATGTAGCATTTAAACTGAGACCTGAATAAATAAAGTTAGTTAATACAAAGGGCTGAAAACAGTAACAAGAACTTTGCGCCTGGAGCATCGTGAAAAAGAGGCAAAAAAATTGAAGAGAGTCAGAGGCTAGATTTTGTAGGGCCCTGTAGGCCATGTTTGTTTGTTTGTTTTCTTTAATTGCAGTGAGAAGTTACTCAAAGGTTTTTAACAGGAGATTTGGGGATCAGCTGGCTGCTGTATGCACCATGGGCTGTAAAGAGACCACAGTGAGGTCCCTAAAACTGTCTAGGAAGCTATCTCAGTAGTCTAGGTGAAGGAGAAGAGTAAATTGGCCTAGAATTCTATCAGTTGGCATGATGTATATAATAGCTTGATATATTTTGGAAGTAGAACTTGCAGGATTTACGGATGGATTGGCTGTGGCCTGTAGAATAAAAGAGGGTCAAGATTGCCCCTTAGGGTTTTATCCCGAGCATCTGGGTGGTGGTGCCATTTTCCAAAATAGATGTGACTTGGGGGAGGTGAATGATAACCAATCAGTAGTTCATTTTTGCTCGTGTTACTTCTGCCTACTGGGTGGCCGATGAAGACATTTATTAAAAGTTTGAATATTCAAATCTGGAATTCAAAGAAGTCTGGCCTCATGATACAGTACTTGAGTTTAAAAGTTTACTCTTTTTCTAACATCATTTGGACTGTTGTTTATTGTTTTAGTTAATACACCCAGTATAAAATTTAGTGTGAGATTACAGAGTAGTTTAGTTCTAGCTAAGAAAAACAAAATACTTTTTATTTTGCTCAGTATTAAAATTAAAAGACATTCCTAACTACAGAAATGTATGTTGTTAGTATATATCCCAAACCCTTTTTTCACTTAAAACCAATTCCTCATAATGAATGAAGGACTACTATTTTTCATTTTTTCATGTGTAAACTGACATGCTATTTTTTTGTTTTTACATCTTTATTGGAGTGTAATTGCTTTACAATGGTGTGTTAGTTTCTGCTTTATAACAAAGTGAATCAGTTATACATATACATATGTTCCCATCTCTCTTCCCTCTTGCATCTCCCTCCCTCACACCCTCCCTGTCCCACCCCTCCAGGCGGTCACAAAGCACGGAGCCAATCTCCCTGTGCTATGCGGCTGCTTCCCACTAGCTATCTACCTTACATTTGGTAGTGTATATATGTCCATGCCTCGCTCTCGCTTTGTCACAGCTTACCCTTCCCCATCCCTATATCCTCAAGTCCATTCTCTAGTAGGTCTGTGTCTTTATTCCTGTCTTACCCCTAGGTTCTTCATGACATTTTTTTTCTTAAATTCCATATATATGTGTTAGCATACGGTATTTGTCTTTCTCTTTCTGACTTACTTCACTCTGTATGACAGACTCTAGGTCTATCCACCTCATTACAAATAGCTTAATTTCGTTTCTTTTTATGGCTGAGTAATATTCCATTGTATATATGTGCCACATCTTCTTTATCCATTCATCCAATGATGGACACTTAGGTTGTTTCCATCTCTGGGCTATTGTAAATAGAGCTGCACTGAACATTTTGGTACATGATTTCTCAGGGTTTATGCCCAGTAGTGGGATTGCTGGGTCATATGGTAGTTCTATTTGTAGTTTTTTAAGGAACCTCCATAGTGGCTGTACCAATTCACATTCCCACCAGCAGTGCAAGAGTGTTCCCTTTTCTCCACACCCTCTCCAACATTTATTGTTTCTCGATTTTTTGATGATGGCCATTCTGACTGGTGTGAGATGATATCTCATTGTAGTTTTGATTTGCATTTCTCTAATGATTAATGATGTTGAGCATGCTTTCATGTGTTTGTTGGCAGTCTGTATATCTTCTTTGGAGAAATGTCTATTAGGTCTTCTGCCCATTTTTGAATTGTGTTATTTGTTTTTTTGTTGTTGAGCTGCATGAGCTGCTTATAAATTTTGGAGATTAATCCTTTGTCAGTTGCTTCATTTGCAAATATTTTCTCCCATTCTGACGTTGTCTTTTGGTCTTGTTTATGGTTTCCTTTGCTGCGCAAAAGCTTTGAAGTTTCATTAGGTCCCATTTGTTTATTTTTGTTTTTATTTCCATTTCTCTAGGAGGTGGGTCAAAAAGGATCTTGCTGTGATTTATGTCATAGAGTGCTCTGCCTATGTTTTCCTCTAAGAGTTTTGACGTGCTGTTTTTAAACTTGTTCTTAAAAAACAATGCTTACAGGTCTCCTAAATATCACTTGAATGATTCAATCTTGGGTTCCTTTTCTGGCAAATGAAATATCCTTGATAGTTCCCATATTACATACGTCTGTATACTACTGAAATTGTGGAAATCTTTTCATTGGTTTTAGAAATTGGGTCTTCATTTTATTCAGTCATTTAGATATACTGAGTAAGTTCTGTTACTTGGCTGTGTTGTTTGCTTTTTGCTGTGTTCTAGCGGTTTGGCAATAGATTAGAGGTTAGGTTTTCCACCGTGTGGTACTAATTAACTAGGAACAATCTGATTTCCATTTATTACATTCACATGGCAGTGCTGCCTGTATTTATATCAGAAAAAAAGGGTTTATTCTGCCCTCCTAGCCTCATGAACGCCTCTGGAAGACTGTTCCATAATAAGATGTGGGCATAGCAAGCTAAATCAAATTGTTCTTCTTGATTCTAGTGTCTGGATGCTTGCATTTTACTTTTCTGGCTATAGAAGGTTTTAACCAAATTTTAACCTTTGCCAGGAAGTGAAATGAATAAAATTGTAGTCCTAAGAAATACTGGACTTTCTATTGCTGAGTAAAATAAATGTCTCCCTTTCAATTAAACCAAGTGTTACTGTATAAAATTTTACCTTTACATAATCAACTGTGTGGCCACTGATTAGGCTTGATAGGACAAATTATAACCTAAAATGTGTATTTCATTGTGGGTAAATAAAACTGCCAATTTATCTTCCTCTGGGGTTTTCTCAACTGCTATTGAAGTCAAGATGGACAAGAGCAGATTGTGAGAACTCTCAATTATACAACAAGCCAAATGTGAATCTTTAAACAAAAGCATAAATTTTAAACATGAACATTGATTCAAGAACGTTTGTTGCCCACAAAAAACGATGACCGGTTCACAACTTTCACAATTGTTACTTGCACAAATGATGGTTCTAAAGAAGTAAACCCTGTCTAATGGGAAGAAAAATATACCTGTATTTCATTCCACTTCTGACCGTGAGTACCTAATGAAGTCATTTGATCTCTCCTTGTTCCAGTTTTCCTCTTTGGGATATGTGGATGATGATAAGCATTTAACTTGCAAGATTCTTATAAGAATGTATAAGATAATAGGTCTTACAACTAAGAGGCCAATGTAACCAAACTGTGTATCTAGAAGTCGAAAAAATAACATACGTGGAGCTATAAATTCTAGAAGTTTTTATCTTTTTTAACACCTTTATTGGAGTATAATTGCTTTACAATGGTGTGTTATTTTCTGCTTTATAACAAAGTGAATCAGCTATACATATACATATATCCCCGTATCTCCTCCCTCTTGCATCTCCCTCCCACCCTCTAGGTGGTCACAAAGCACTGAGCTGATCTCCCTGTGCTATGCGGCTGCTTCCCACTAGCTATCTATTTTACATTTGGTAGTATATATAAGTCCATCCCACTCTCTCACTTCATCCCAGCTTACCGTTCCCCCTCCCCGTGTCATGGACTAGAAGTTATTTTTGAAACTTATTTAAAAAGTGATGCTGAAAATGTGCCATAATAGTGAACTTCAAAAGAATGAATCAGCATGACAATGCAGAAGGATTTGCTAGAACATTTTACATTACCTTTATATTTCCCCATCTTTAGTGTTTTTTTTAATAATCGAAGTATCTAATCTTTAGTGCAGTTTTTTTGTTATTGTTTAGATGTATTCAACATTAACTGATAGGATTCAAACGCTTTTATGACATTTCAACATTGTCATATTTAGGCAAAGCTCGGAATTGAAATATTCACATGGCCTAATGCGCCAAGCCTCTACTTACTGAAAGAAAGAGCTGTAAAACTACAACAACTATGAATCTCAAATATGGGCACTCATTATTAATATGTCTTAATAACCTAATAATTTCTGCATAATTAACATGTAACTGTTGAACACAGAATTCCTCATTCCCCTTAGTATAATAATTCAGAGGCTGTACACCTTCCTGAAGACCAAAGCACTTAGAATTATGGGCATAAAAGGATTAAACAGTAGCGCCATAAACTTCTGTAGGAAACTCCCCAAATTTTGGTCTCTAGCCATCTGTAAAAATACTGACAGAAGGCCCAACACAAAAATATCAAACCATTTTCATCTGAACTATGTATTTCATTTCTTAAAAGAATAAGTATCCTCAACCACTTAAAAATGCAAGATTAAAAAATGACTAGTTCCTGAACACTTAAATTTAGAGACACTGCTCAAAATATTTATCCAGTGCCAAAAATGCCACCGTATGCCATTTAGGGGCTGTACTCACATATTCTTATTTAATAAGTGTAATAGTTTGGTGCAGAATCAGATGCTATTGAAATATGCCTATGTACTTAGATTTCATTCTTATAAGGAATCAGATGTAACATCTAATTCCCTGACTTGAATTATTTCTAAGTTAGCAATGACAAACACAAATGTCAGCAGAGCCCAGGCTGTGGCCTAAACAAATGTGTGAAATGGGCATGTGGTGGAGTGAGGAGTTGGAGAGCAGACACCAACTTAGAAGGCACAGCTACTTGCTCAATACCAGTCAGTTATTTTTACGCAAGTTTGTGGGTCTACTTTCTTGATTTTCTAACTTCTAAACAAACTCTCTGGATTTTAATGTACAACCTCTTAATATTCACCTGTAAGCAACTGAATCAAAACTTATTTTAAAGACCTATGTGACCCAAACAAAAAATCTTAGTTGACCAAATCTAGATTACTGATGACCCAAAGGAAAATTGTAATAATTAGTGTTAGAGTTTTAAACTTTACATACCCAAATTATTGACAGATAGCCCTGCTTTACCATTTTGAAAGTGAAAATACTTCTTAATTGGGGCATTGAAATATTCGATTATTTTCATATTATATACATTCTTCTTTTATATAAGTATACTTTCTCAGAGGAAGTAGAATACAAATATTAACACCATGATAAAACACTAGAGCACTTTTAGGTTAGGTTAGGTTGGCCTTCAGTTTGTTTTGTGGCACCTGGTAAAGATGTTTTGATGAATACAAGTCATAAAACAATATAGAGTACTCCCATTTATAAGCCAAATGATACCAAGGACAACTTTCACATAATATCTTTTTATTTTTTACTCAGTACAGACATCCTTATCAATTGATAGTTTAAGTTAAAAAAAGTTGCTATAGTATACATTAAACAATAAATATTCATTGACATTATATATCAAGTATTCTAATATGTTATACAGATTATTTTAGAAAAACAAAGTTTTGTCCACCAGGAGCTTACAGTTTTACCTATAATTAAGTAAAAGGTGGCTACCAACTACAAAAGTTTACAGTGAATTATATAGACCATGAAATAGATCTTAAAATTATATACATACATGCGTACATGTATACATTTCTATAGATAGATAGATCACTATAGAGATCAGTAGGGAAAGCAATCATTATGTAACTGTATATGCATATTAATAGAGTGATAAATTACATAATTCAGACCATCAGAGACTTGCTTCCACACTGAATTCTTTCCTCAACTTAAATCTGTCACTTTACGCTTCCTTCTTTCCCCCTCTGCTTCCTGAAATGTGTGAAGAGGTGACTCCTAGTTTAAAGATTCTTTCAAAGTTGTTTCTCCTAACTATAATTTTAGTTACAACCTTTCACCATGAGGTTTATCAAAAGCCAGATTTGTGTTGGCTGCCTCCAGGTCCTATTAGTGTTGAAAAATCTCTGCAGTGTGACTTGTAGCTGAGAAGTCTGGCTCCAGGTCAAATCCTTTAGGCCCTACAAAGTTACAAAGTCTTTCCATGGCAAGCCTCATGGGAGAAAGCTGCCCTCCTCACCCCAGATTCAGTGCACTGCTTGGAGGAGTTGTAGTCAGGGACTCAGCCCCCTTCACCACCCAGGCCGGCCGCACTATTACGCATTAACTGCATTCCCAGCCCAGGTACCTGCATTCAGAGCCCTCCTTATTGGAGGCCCTTGACCAAGGCCTCTCTTAAGTGCTTCATCTTTTGGGGGCCTTGAAAATACTTTTCTCCACTAGGATTCAGTTTTCAGTATTTTCTACTCCTAGTTCTTTTCCCTTTTCTTCCCTCTGCACTCCCATCTCCCCCTCCCCAAAACAAAACCAGCAGAAACCTTGTGTTCAGGGCTCCCTCCGGAGAGAGATACTGTCCTGCTTCTGTAATGATACTCCTGACCTTTGCCCAGTGCCATTCACTGGGGAAAAATGGGACATTGATGGAACCAGAACCTTCTTTCTGGCCTCTTGCTTACACTATCATTGTAAGTGAATAAAGGCTCAATTATTACATACTTTCATTTTGGTTGCTGTTTTAACTGACCACTCTGACATCTGGCCACTCAGCTCTGTCCAGTTCAGTACTTGACAGTAGCTTTCCATGATGTAATGGAAATAGCTTCCAAAAGTCATCCAAAGACTGATGTGCAGACCCAGTACAGTGTACTAGTTGCTTATTATTATTTATCTCTCTGATTTACTTGAGATGCTTGACAACTCCCTCTGCCCATCCCCCCAAAATTTTACCATTTGGAGCTTACTACCTATAGAAAGGGCATGATGATTGGAGTCAGATTGTTTTGAATTTTGGCTTTGCTTCTTACATACACAGGAGTAGCTCATAAAGAGTTTATGGGCCTTGATTCCCCTATCTTTATTATAATATGGATGTAATATTACTAATACTTCAAATGAATTTTTTGAGGATTAAATCTAAAATGTATGTTGTAGCCCTTTTTGAAAATTCTACAAAGTCTTAACTTATACCAGACTTTACTCCTACTGACATTTTTTTTCTTGTTGCTATCCTTCCTTTTTCCCATCTCAGTACACAGAGGCTCTCTCAGAAATAAATCTGTAGGCATTTGTCATTTTTCTCTCCACTTTCTTCCTCTCAAGTCGTATTGAATGTAATATTTTATTAAAATACCTAAAAATGTAATATTTCAGTGAAAAATCATCAAATTAAACAATCCAGAATCTGAAGACTCTTGCAATAGGAAAAAATCTACTCAAACGATTTGTTTTAATTTTAGTAAAGTTATTTTGAAAGTACTTATCATTTTCACAAAATATCCTAATACATTTTCATATATACTTTTTTTCTTTTTCCTCCACATCTTCTTTCTTCTCCTTAGTATATTTTTCTGTCATTCCTTTACAGCTGCTGCACAAAATGTCTGATCATGAGCAACACGGGTTTCAGAGATGCTCACCTTCTTTCTGGCGTAGAACTGATGATTCATCTCCCTGTCTAAATATTTCTTCCATTACTGTCACTCCTGTCAACTCGCCTGATTCCAGACTATCATTGGGACTGTTAATACCACCACCTTCTAAATGTGGCCTTCCCAAGCCAATCAGTGAGAGCAGCATCCCAAGACCTCATGTAATTCGCTAAATAGAAAATGCTTTTTATTATCCCACGTATTTTTTTAATTCTGCCAAAATATGCCATTTATATAGTAATGAAAAAAATCAGGTATGTCTTGAATCGATGTGATGTGATCTGGGGCCCTTGTGTGCCATTTTTGCATCCTTTGGTCATCTGATCTCAGAGAGTTTCTAGTAGAGAGTGGTGGTCCAAATCCACAAAAAGATGAAATAGGACAGGTACTTTCAAAGATCCATCAGATATAACAACTGGGAAATTAGGCCATTGTTGAGACTGGCAAAAGCTCTTTCAGTAGAGTTCAGCAAAAAGAGCAAAGTCTGGAATGATCTGAGTTGAGGATTGGATGAAGTAAAAGGGCAAGAGATGTGATACCTCCTTCAAGGACCTCAGCTTTGAAGGGAAGGGAAAGAGATATGAGAGACGAGAGGAGTAAAGAGGCACTGGGTAAAGACCTTTTTGGTTGGTTTGTTTTAACAACAGTCAAGATCTGAGTATCTTTATATCTTGACAAAGAGGAGAGAGATGGAAGCCAGTGGAATTTGAGAGAGAGGCTGATTAGGAGAACAACATTCCTGAGTAGGAGGAAAGAGCTGAGGGATAAAGTTGCCTCCAAGTCTTTGGATAGTATTTGTAACTGATAGACTATCCATTAAAGTTAAAGTAAGTTGCTAAAGAAAGGGAGATGACAGCAATTTTCCTGCATGAAAAAATGTACTAACAGGTTTATTAACTGAATAGCAAATCTATCACTCTTTACACACAATCTATCACTCTTTACACACAATCAGCCTTTTTATCTTCACTACCTGCATCATCTGTGAATCAGTAAACAAATGTATTTTGAGAACACAAATTATAATATGAACCACTCTAAGCAATTCTAAACAATATTCATGTTCTTATAAGAAAAATAAATTTTTCTCACTATTTCTCTCCAAAATGGGAATTCTCTTTCTTTTATATCAATAGATGATATATATATATAAAATAATTTTTTTCCCTATATGACAATCAAAGTGATGATTGTCTCATTCTTTCATTACATCCTAGCCCAGACTGGCCCAGATAACTTAATCATTTTGTGATTATAATTTATTTCACAAGGTAGCTATTTATTGTAGAAAACAATGAAGTCTTATTCTAAGAAGAAAAGTCACTGCAATGAATATAATAGTTGGCTCCATTACAGTTATAAGTACAAATTAAAATAGACTCCTTAAAATGTTTTTAAAATCATTATCAATCGCTTTTGAATGGTTATATTTAAGATTCATCACTTATGTTCTGTTATTTCTGTCTAAATCTTGTAATCTTGTGCAAAATACATTACTGAAATCAAGGTTTTATATAAATAGTTTCTAACACGTTTTCAATTCTCTGATATAAGTGGCAATTATTTCTAGATATACAAAAAATCCAACATATCTTTTATATCTGTCTAGAATAGTATTATCACCATTTTTGCCATCATCTTTGAGAATATTTTTGCAGAAATTTTCTTGCCAATGAGCATTTAGCATAAGTGGTTGAGTCATATGAAATAGCCAATATGTAACTATTTTTTTTTTTTTGGTAACTATTTTTGATTTACAGAATGGCAAGTTCATATGACTCAACTGCATTTTTTCTTGTGCTTATATATGTTTTATATGTGTATGAAATATTTAGCATTATAATGTTTCTACATGGAATACTAATTCATGTTATCTTCATTGCAGGCAGGCAATGTGACACCTAAGTCTCCCTCCACTGACATCTTTGATATGATTCCATTTTCTCCAATTTCACACCAGTCTTCAATACCTACTCGCAATGGCACGCAGCCACCTCCAGTCCCTAGTAGATCTACCGAGATTAGTAAGCTTTCTAAACAAATCAATATTTTTGCTATATTTGTGTACATTTTAAATGTTTAATTAGCACTTTATGGGAAAGTATATATCTTAACAAGCTCACTAAAAATTTTAATCACTGAAGAATTATGTTTATATATATGTGCCAAATTCAGTTATTTATATTTTACTTAATAATTGAGAGTATACTACTAAAGACATCACTATTTGCATTTGAAACTATTTTATGAAAAATGATATTTTGGTACAGGCTTAGTTACATCATACTACAAAACAGTTATGTTTATTGTGTTGGGGTTATATTTTTAATGTTTTGTTTAATGATTAAGAACAGTCCTGTGGTAATTATTTTAATCATTTAGAACTCAGTTTAATTTTTTTATCATAGAGTATATGGATAGTCTTAGTTAAAGAAATATATAAATCTATGAATTCCATGATTTATTTATTAACCCTATGTAAGTGTTCTTTCTTTGATATCTACAAAGCTATAAATGCATTGCTTTTCTGATTTACTTTCTGTATATCTGGAAGGAACATAAAAGTCTCTCTGACGAAGTAGAAAGCATCTAACAGATGTTCATCGTCAATGTCTTGACTATATTTTGCTCTGTGCCCTGTCACAGAAAGTGAAAGAATAGTTTCCAGTGGCCATGATCAGTCATCAGGTCTAAAGGGGCACTGAAGAAAAGAGAGTTTTACATATTTTGCTTTATTGCATCCTCTCTGGTTCACATTTGAGACGTTTTCAATGTAACTCTGAAGTTTTAGCTTAAGGCTGTAAAGCACTTCAGAGCCTATAGTTTATTTGTTTCCCCTGCAGAACTCAACAAAGTGCATTGCACATTTTAAGTATTCAGTAAATTTCAGAGGACTAATTTATAAATACAAAGTAATAACATTAGAACTTTAAAAATCAGTGAACAAAAATATTTCAATACTTTTGTTGAAATATAGTACATTTAAATTCTTCTGAATATATTTTGTGTCAATGCAAAATATTTTTTTCAAGGAAATAATCCATAATATACATGTGTTTTTAGAAAATGTTGCCAATATCTTGATATGGGGAATTTTTTGTCCTTAAGAGTGTTCCAGATCTCTTCCTTTACCACTGTTCTTTACTTCCTTGGACTACATCAGTGTTTTGCTCATTCATGTATTTAATTCAATGGGCATTTGTTTAGTACATACACTAGACTTGGGTTACATGCTAGAATTTGAAATATAAATTAGAAGTGTATCCACAATGTCAGGTTTTAATCCAAGTAGAATATAAATTGAGAAGAGTGAATAGATTTTAAGATACTTAGAAGGAATAATCCATCAGGATGGTAACTGAAAGTTCAAACTCCATTATGATTCAGGATTTTGGACCAAATGTTGTTAATGGGAAAACGAGAGGTAGAGAGGGGGAAACTGATGAGCCTCTTTTAAATGTTAGTGAGTTTGAAATGCCTTTGGAAAATCTAGGTAGAGATGGTCAAATGGTTTTTAGGGATTTATTAATGAGAAACTGAAGTAATATCTTGCTATATTTTTTAATGTCTATCTATCCCAAATGCCAGAGTTTAGTAAATACAGCAGTATATCATTAGAAAGATTAGATAGATACATAGATAGATAGAAAGAAATGGAGTTCTGATTACCACTGTATTATATCTATCTGTCATTTATCTATCAATCGTCTTCTTGTCTATCTATACTAACAATTTAAGGACAGATTGTTCAACTCAGTTTTAATTGTAAGATTGTCTAAAACTGTAATCCAGTGGGCTTTTAGTAATAGGACTTTTTCTTTTAATGAAATCTTAAATGTATTCATTCATTTATTTTCTTTATATTTTAAATACATAAAAGCAGAAACCTACAAGATTGTTCCTTAGTTTCTCTCCTTACTGCCTGAGAACCCTAGTAGTTCTCCAGAGTATATTTTTGATCTTTGAATATGTATCAGACTTTAATTAATTTGTTTAATATCATGTTTCCTAATTGATTATAAATTACATGAGGGAAGGCACTTGACTCTAAAGTCCTTTCCTCAACTGTTTTAATCCACTGCCTAGCAAAATGTATGGCACATAATATGTGTTCAATAAATATTTAGTGGATAAACAAAAGAATGAGTGAAGTATCACCTATTTTTTTTATTTTGCTCTTGTATTAGATTAAATAATTTTCATATCATTAATTACATAGCAAATCTTTTTAAATTGAAAATTGGACTTATATGACTTTTTGTTATGAATTTTAGATCCATCTGAGCTGACCAAAATATGCCAAAGAGCTCTATTATATTTATTAATTTGCCTGGTATTGATATGTCTACTTAATATGTAAAGTAGTACTTTTTTGACTTGTGGGGGAGTTGTGGACCCTTGAGTATATGATAAAAGTTAAACCTCTTCACAGAAAAACACAACATGCCCACTCATACAAAATTTTGCATTGCATTTCAGGAATGTTAAGGATCCCTTAAGCCCATCTGAAATCTCTGGTGATTTTGAGTCCCAACTTTAGAAAACCTGTGTAATGAGAATCTCTGTTCCTCCTGACAACTCTATTTCCTCTTTATTAATTCATTTCTTTTGACAAGCATGTACCACATGTAAAGCATTGCTTGATGTGTTCGTGGTACAGTGGTAACCAGGATACACCTCCAAAGAACAGTTCCTCTTTTCTCTAAGTTCTGGTTTATTGCCTACAATAAACATCGGACTGAGGAAAATATATAGTGACAACAATAATAATACCCATCAGTTATATGTATGGTGACAGTAAATTCCCATTTGTTTAGGAGTACCCTGTCTTATACCCTTCATCCTGGTGAAACTTGGTAGCACTCCTTTCACTCTTAAAAGTGTCTTTATTTGGAAGATAAATTATTGTCCTTCTTATTTATACAATACTTACCAGAACCAGGAGCTTCTAAACATTTTACATTTATTAACTTAATACATGAATCTGAAAAAATAATTGTAACTAGAGAAGCAAGAATCTTTCATAATGGGAGTCACAATGATTTAGAAGATATAATAGAACTCAAGTAGCATAAATATTATTTCTTACAAAGCATTTAATTTAGAGAATATAGTTTCCTGAAAAATGAAAGTCTTGATACATTATAAATTTCCTTGCCCATATATAATTTAATTTTTTGTCAGTTAAGGCTGCATTTAAATTGATTCAGAGGAAAGAAATTTCTTAAATTAAAAAGGAATTTTAAATCATAAATTAAGTCATAGTCCTATCAATTACAAACATCAATTTTAACTTTGATACTTCTTTAATGATTAAAAAAACAATGCAGACTTTAAAATATATGCACAGAGAGCTTTTTGATACTCAATTACTGCTATTTTTTTTAAAGGAAATTTGTTTGGGGGAAAAGAGGCATTTTTAAAGAACCTGTCTCATTGTGGTTATCTAGGAAGGTGATATGATTTTATACTACATGAGATGATGTGCCTTAAATTTTTTCTGGCTAAAAGGTGAGATTAAAGTACATGAACTGTGAGTTAAACTACTTCCTAATCTACTAGGTCCTACCTATTGCTTCGCTATTGTGTTGCAGAGTCATCAATAAATGGAATAGAGAAGTTTCAGTGAGTAATACGTTAATTTTAGTACATTTAAATTGCTTTAGTAAAGTGTAGGTATTGTAATATATTAATTATCAAATATTTGGTGAATTTGATATTAAGTCTTACTTAAAGACACAGAAACCTCTCTGAATAATAATTCTTTGTAACCAAATAGTTTTTAAATCGTCATAAAAGCGGATCTTTGCTTGCTTGTTGGTGTTTAACTAGTCTAAGCTCAGGAAAGCCCAACATAAAGTATGTGTGGATAGGGGCTCATTTGGTCATGCAGGTGCTTCTTTATATAATCCTGCCTTTGAAACGTAACTCACCCCAACTCACTCCTTGTCATTTCATATACTAAATTATTTTCTTCCTTTTAGAACGGGACCTATTTGGAGCAGAACCTTTTGACCCATTTAACTGTGGAGCAGGGGATTTCCCTCCAGATATTCAATCAAAATTAGATGAGATGCAGGTGACTATTTTAACAGATTGGCGCATAAATGTTTTTGTTTTCTTTTTTCTATGGGACTAAGAGAATGTTATTACTAAAACTACCCTTCCCTTGAACTGTTATCAACTTACTTAAAATAATTACTTTAAAATAACAATAACATACATTTAGTCCTAAAAATACTCAGACAGATGCTACGGATAAGGTTTCGTTGTGTTTTGTTCTTAATGGTGCGATTTACAGTGGCAAAAACATGGTTCTTTTTTTTTATACAAAATAACATAAATTCTTCATGAGTTAATTATTCAAAATCCAAAAATTGAAAGGTCATTGCACTAGACTTATAAGATTTGATCTCAGTCTTAACAATTAACAATTATGAATTTCAGAATTGTGAACGGGTGAAGGAAAATCATTGTAAGAATGAAATCAGTCTCTTAAAAAGAAACATTGTAAAGGGGGTCAACTGTATGGTGATGGTCAGAAAATAAACTTTTGGGAGCTTCCCTTCCCTGGCGGCGCAGTGGTTGAGAGTCCGCCTGCTGATGCAGGGGACACAGGTTCGTGCCCTGGTCCGGGAAGATCCCACATGCCGCGGGGCGGCTGGACCCGTGAGCCATGGCCGCTGAGCCTGCGCATCCGGAGCCTGTGCTCCACAACAGGAGAGGCCAAAAAAAAAAAAGAAACTAAACTTTTGATGGTGAACACACTGTCCTGTGTACAGAAGTCGAAATATGATGTTGCACACATGAAACTTATATAATGTTATAAACCAATGTTACCTCAATTAATAAATAAAGCTGAGAGCTAAAACGAAGAATTCCAAAGGAAGAGGGGTATAAAATAATAGGAAGCATTGTAACTATAGTTCATAACTTCTGGGCTCTTACTGAAACAGCAGACACCAAATGACAGCTTCCTTAAGAATGTAGTCCAATTGAGTTTTCATTCCTTTCTCTCCCTTTTTCAATTCTGAATTGTTCTGGAAGTTTGAAGATATTGGTTTAGAAGCTTTGTACAGTGGGCGATGATTAGTAATTAGTCTTATAAGCACTATAATAAAGTCTTCTCTTTATATTTCCCTTTACATTTTGATGAAGTTATTATATCCTATTTTTCATCAAAAAGACAATATATACACAGAAGAATTCAGGCAGAGACCAATTATATGAAGCTGATTGAGAAGATGTGGTGAAGAGATGGAGTGGTTTTTATTTATTAGGCCTGGGTTAATACATTCACTCTCTATGCTTCATTTCCTGGGAAAAAAAAAGTTGAGGGGTGGATTATGATCTTCTAACACTGATAAAACACTGCTTCCTAGAAAGATAATAAATATCCTTTCACTGATTTTGGACTGAAGGTGTGAAGCAGTCTTCTAGGTATTATGTGAATATCCTTATTATTATAGATATAATAATGCCTCTGCATTTTAAAAGTTGGATTGTTTAACATACCTTGAGGTTTTTAAAGAATATGTCAAAACAAAAATTTCTCAAGTTGGGTGATTTATAATTCCCTTTTGCATGAAAAATTATTTTAAATCCTTAATATTGACTTAAACTGTAAACTATTTCTATAACATTTCCTAAATATTTACAAAAAAAGTTATATACATTTTATCCTTATAGTTCTTATACAACTATTAATTCAAAACTTATAAATTAAATAAAAGCGAAATTACAACACCTAATAAAATTCAGATTAAGAACTTTAATATAACAGCATGGATTATTTTATTTGGCTGAAACTAAAACCACCAACATCATACTTCTGTTGATATCAGCATGTATCTTGTTTGATGACACAATTTCCCCACATCTTTTCGGTAGTTAAAATACTACGAGACTTTCATTCAAATAGTGCGTGATTATTTAGTGAGAATGCTTTATTTATTTCATATGAAATAAATTTATTTTCCTTTTCATTAGTTTTACCAACTATGGTTGTACTACCTTGGGACTAATGCTTTTGTAAGAACAAAAACAAACATGGGCACTGATGTGGTAGTATTTGTTCTCAAAGGTTATACAAAACACAAAGACTTTCTATTAATATTTTTTAGATTTTCACACAACAAATGTTTTCTATAGATGTTTGAAGATAAGCCTGTATCTCCAGATTTTTGTAGAAACCCAGTTTGAGAAACACTATATTGAAATGATTTAATGGTATGGTAGTCAAATAATGTTACACTGTGGTATTTTTGCTTTTGTTTTCTTTTTGTCATTTCTAATATACTCTTAATGTCTTTTTTATTCTTTTCTGCTTTCATGGTGGGTAGCGCCAGAGATGGTTGGTATACTATTTTCATAATAATTTTAAACAACTTATAACTTCTTAAAGCTAAACCTTAATATTTGCTTTATTTATTTAATAAATATTCAAAAAGCAGTTTCACATGTATATGTCTGATTATTAGTTTTGTTTAAAGAGGTTTTATAACCCATACTTGAAGTTATTTTTTCAATGACTCAATCACTATTGCATTGTCCACCTCATTGCTTGTCTGTTTCTTTTAGTACGCGATGTGTTTGCAAGGTCACTTTAATTAAAGTAAAGTAATATTTTAACTAAAATTTATAACGACTTTTGTTATTAATCTTGTTAGCCTAATTAATTGAATGCACACATTTAGCTACTATTTTTATCTTTGCATATAATGTAAAAACTTAATACAGTATAATGGGTTGTATAAACTATATTGAGTTAATAAGCCTAGTGAGATTTTTAATTTTCCTCTTTTATTTCAGAGGAAATCATAGAAATATCTCATGAATGTAAGAATTTAAACAGAAATGTTAAGCCATAGTTTTTATAAATTGTTAGAAAATTAGATATTTATTTGAAATCAATTATATCCTTATATGATTTGACATAATTTAAACTTCTTAGTACATGTCACTGACAGGCAAATCAGTTTAATAGTATTGATAGCCCAGAAGTGTACCTTGTATGTTATAATAATTTAATACATTAAAAAAGGAGAGTGACAAGTCAATGAAAGAATTTTGCATTAAGTGATATTAAGTCAACTGGTTAATAATTTAGGAGAAGATCAATGTATAGCTGAAGCCTACAACAAATGCTCAGATAAATTTTAGAAGCCTTGGGCAGTTTAAAATTTTTGAAATACAATTATATATATATCAGACTTTTGAATTGGAAAGAAATTTTTATAAGGAAAAGGAAAATATGTACATATAGTCACCTATAGAAGGTCTTCTATAGTTCTTTTAAATTTTCTCTTTAAAAAATATAACTATATCATGTACACATGATTAAAGTAAGTAGACAAATGATTCGGAAACTAAATAATCAACAGATAAATTAAAAAGTGTAGCTCACAAAATAAGACCACAGATGGCTATATACTTATAGACATGTTAAGTCTAATCAAAGAAAACATACAAATTAAGAACTATAAAAGCTATTTTAATCCAGCAAATTAAACATTATATTTTTTTACTAATATAGAGTGCAAATGAAATTGTGATGAAACAAGCACTCTAAATCATTGCTGGGCCAGCGTCAGTTCACAGCATCCCTTTGGGGAGTAATTTGTTACTAATACTTGTATTTCTGTTTGATGTCAAAAACTTTAATATAATCTATTCTGAGGAGAAAATAACTATGAATGTGGAAAATCTCTATGCATAAAAACATACAGTCAACCTTATTTATAACTATAAAATACAGGAAATAAATTATATTAAAATTAATAGAACATTATAAAATCATCAAATTAGTTTTACAGGGACTCAAAATAATCAAGTTTGTTCTGCTAAGATTAAAAAAGAGTATAGAAATTTATATATAATATATCTAATACATTAAATAAGTTATATATAATATATATTTATTTATATTAGTATTAATTTTTTTTAATTTATAGGTAGAAAAGAGGGAGACTCAAAGGACATACTTCAACATGTTAATTGTTGCATATGAGTTTTTTTCTTCCTTGATATGCTTTTCTCCATGTTTCAAAGTAAGAAAATGCAATTGGGGAAAGTATTTTATATAAAAATATATTTTTAATAATATATCAATAATAAGATCATTATTTTGTGTGATATGAGTTTATGATAGTTTCCATCACTACGTAAGTTGAATAAGCCTTATTTTCATTCAGACGTTTAAAATTCAAGAGGATATGGAAACCTTAGAAGGATTTAGAATGCATTAAGTCATGACTTACTAAATGAGGCCTGGAAGGAAGGGTCAGAAAATGTGTGGGAAATTTTAAGGGGAAAGAAAACCAAGGAGCCATATAACAATGTGTCTGTCAAAAGGGATAATTAAGTTAATCTAAGACGACTCCTAAAGAATCCTTATAAAAACATGGAGATATTCTTGTAAGTGATATACAAACATTTTTTGTTGAAACAATGACCCCTATTTTACTTTGATTACTATTCTGCCTTTCATATACTGATAACACATTGATAAATAGTATTTTCAGAGTAACTGAAGTGATAGTGGTTTAATTTCAGAATGAACTGATTAAAAAACAATGGTAAATCTTTCCAAAGGTAGTATATATCCACATTACTTACCTATCTATCTGTCTATCTATCTATCTATCTATCTGATATTCCAGAAGATGACATAGTACATAGATCCTCAGATATCCAAATAAAATATTTTAAAAAGCAGTTTATTTACAATATTTTCAGTTTAAAGTATTGACTTTTCTGAGTATTTGGCGGCTGTTTAAAAAAATATGCATACATGTGGCAAAATATTTCTCTTGTGACCAGAATAGGCTTTTAAAACAATGGTAAGTACTCTGACTTTTACTTAACTAAACATAATTTGTATTCCAAGTACCGAGAAGTACTTTTGAAAAATCCTTAAAGTGATGGCATTGCCGTGTGGTCTTTGTGCTTAGGCATAATGAAGAGTGTTCTTTAAACATTAACAGAGAAAAAGGTGTGGCTTGTATTTTGTAATGATTTTCTTCCTCTATATCATAATGTTTACATTGGATTTATAGTAAGTACATTAAATACTGGTTCTAAATGAAAGTAACTTGAGGAAATGCAAATAGATATGCAATTGGCTAACACACGAGTAGATACCATCTAATCAAACAAAACACAAAGCAGAACAGAGGACAAAAGCCTTCTCTTAGAGAGAGATTTTCTTTTCCTCAGGAATAGACTTTTGTCTACATTTCATTTTATGAGCAAGGATGGGGATGGGGAAGGTGATAAGACCAGAGATGGCCCATAGTTCAACTACCTTGTACAGAAAAGAAAAGAGCTGGAGAGTAGAGAAGGACAAACATCATTACCACTAACTTTTAACTCAAAAATCTTCAAAAAAATTTTTTTCATGGCAATTGGGTACTTGGTCTCAATAAATCAAAAGAAATTTAACTTCTAGAAGCATCTAAAACATGCTAGAGGTGAGTGGAATTCAAAGCAATAATTTGCAGCTACAAGGCTAGTAGAGGAAGCTTTCTCCATGGCGAAGTGATCTGCAGTCCTGTGTTACACATAGGATACAGCATTGCATTTAGGGAATACAATGCAATTTATTTTACCAGGCTCTGGATAGTGGTAACCAAGAAGAAAAGGTGAAAACTATCAGGCTGTCATCACCTTGAGGTCTAGCTGTCTTACTTATATGAATATTGACCTTTAAAGCCAAGGTATTTAAGCAACAGTAGAATGACATAAAGTAGACTTCACTGAAAAGAAACATTTAAGTCTTAAAATTACTTAATTCCACATATTTCTGTTTTCTTCTATCTCTTATGCGTGCTAACCTCATGTATATTTAAAGCATTTAAAATGCTAACGGGTATAAAAGCATTTGATAAAAATTTGACAAGCCAACATCATTTGACATATAATTATTTCTTAGTTGATCAAAACATGAAGATTTCAACTTCTGCTCATACTCTCTTTCATTTATGGGTTGTTTTTTTTTTTTTTTTTTGCTATGAGCATTTCCTATTTTAATGATTTTACTTTATTTTGCAGGAGGGGTTCAAAATGGGACTAACTCTTGAAGGCACAGTATTTTGTCTCGACCCGTTAGACAGCAGGTGCTGATGTCAAGAACAAGAGGTCTTGAATCTGTTAAATTTGTTTTGTATACATATCTATTATTCATTATTACTTATGACAGGTATTATACATGTACCAATATATTTTTGAATCTCATAACTTTCTGAAAATTATTTCAGTAAAATTTCCTCATACTTTCACTGTTGAACTGTAGCATTTTGTTTTAAAAACAACTCACTGTAAAGTAAATCATACTTTTATGTTCCTTTCTGTTTGTTTGTAGAAGAATTTATAATTGAAAGACAAATTATCCAAATATCTGCCTGTGTCTGAGCTCTAAACAATTAGCTTCTTCAAATTTAAGTTCATTCTCTAGGATGCTAGTTTATTACTGATTTCCCAAAAGCCATACCTTAAAGATACCTTTCAGAGTCCTGAAGAGATACACCAATGCCAAACTAAATATGTTCTATATTCAAACCAATAGACATGTTACCATTCATTAGACAGATGTCATTTTATGTGTGAAATGTTGTTCATATTATTCGGAAAATGTAAACTTTGAATATAATACCACCAGATCATTTTAGCAGGTAAAATAACAAAAATATAAATTCCAATAATAATTAAACTAAATGTATTTAGAGTACTTATTAGTATAAGCAAGGTAATAATGTTAGTTATTGTTATCAGCTACACTCTAAATATTACACTTAAAATAAAATTTAATTTCTAATGAGATAAGTTACATTACTAAACATCATCTGATCTGAAGTTTCTGAAAAAAACATTTGGAATATATGCTGTCTATAGTTGCAGTATCTATTACCCATATATACTTTACCAAATATATTTTTTCTGAACTGAATAAGACTATCCTTCCTATATTTTCTCCTTCGATAAAGATATTTTCTCACCAAAGTTTATTTTGTGATGACCCATTAGTTTTGATACTGTTAAAAATCTATGGCACCTGTTCTTTATGAATTATCAACATTATTTAGCAAATTTAATTTGTATCTGTTTTGTTAAACTCAGAATCTCATTTTTCACAAAAATGAAATTGCTGCTCAGTTTAGTCTTTAACATGAACAATAACATTTTCTTGCAGCTGATTCTTGATGTGCTGATGAACTCTGACTTTTAAAAAGGTTTGTTTCTTACACCTTTGCCCATTATGTAACAGACTGTAATTTGTACTGAGTGCAGCAAAATTTATGGTCAAATTTATAATTTGGTTCATCACATTATAAGAAAAAAAATTAAATTAATGAAAATATGAGCTTAGATTGAGGGTAGATCTCAAAAATGTTTCTTTTCCTTTAGTCATGGGAATTTTCTTCACGTGCTAAAGGTACATTTTCACTAGGAACAGAAATCAAATAGGCTTATGCAATATTATATTTGTATGTATCTCCATAATGTTCTGTGGTGTATATAAGCCTTCTTGTTTGCTTTCTGTTATCTGCTAAGTTGTACCTTAATTAGAGGGTAGTATATGTTTCATAAAGAAGAGTCTTTATAATTTTGTTTGTCATATAATATTTCGAAATTTGTATAATAAGGATGTTTAGAAGCCATATCAATGGCTTTTTTTAACAGATAGAATTTGTATTTTTATTGTACTTTATAAAGCTTTGTGTAATAGGTATATATTTAGTGGCGATTTATTATCAATGGTAACACAATAGAGTACTTTGCACATTTAAAATACGTTATTGTACCAATTTTCAATGGTAATCAGTTCTGCTACTGGCATGATTAAATAGTATATAATTGGTCATTAATTATGAACATTTATTTCACCAGTGCATTTTTATGAAGATACAGTTGCAAATTGTATTTCTATGTAAACTCAATGATATGTTTGATTTTGCTGAGAATAAATGATTTTAAATAAATTAAATTGTATAATTTATATTTGTATATATAACTCATTAAATAACCTCTAATTAATTTAGACACATTCTGAAGCTAATTTCATGCCAGATTTTCCTGGTCATAGATTGGTGCCAAAAGAAAGACAGAAAGAGAAAGAAGAAAGCAGAAAAAGACTTTAACTTCATTTCTTACAACCCACACACTTTTTAGCTTTATGATCAAACATAATTCAGTTGTGAAAACAATGGATTTCATCCTGCTGGTGAGAGAGGTCATAGTTTGGTTCCTTTCACCAGAAGCATCTGGTGTAATAACTGTATTACGTAAATATTTCTTTTCAGAATGGAGAGCCTTTTTAAGCTAGTAATACAAAGGGTATCTTGGCTGGTAGTCCTAAAAAGATGGACTTGATAATAGAATTTGAGTGGTGGCTAATTAGAATATCATGAAGTTTTGAGTCTATTCAAAACACAATGTTAAGTATTTTAATGGTACACAGGACTCACATGCACAGTTTTGCACACCAATGAACAATTCATCCATCTGTTCACTAAAATTCATTTATTACTCTATGTGAATATCATGTATTAGGTGGGTAGGAAAACATCTCGTAAGTTTGCTAACAGACATTGTTAAATTGAAGGTGACAAGATCCCTGTCTTCAGTGAGTTCATTGTTGTAAAGGAAAAGTAAGGCAAATATTTGAATTAATAAATGAAAACCTATATGTATTAAAGTACTGTGTGAACCAAAAATTTCCTTTAGAATATTAATATTTAACTATGTTTAAATTTGGGTACCTAGCACTGGCTAGTGTCTATAATGTTAGATATCCAGTGTGAAGCTTATGAAGACAGGCCAATGACAATAATTTTCTTCACCTCTTCCTGTTTCTTGTATTTTGGATTTGATTTTTTTTTTAAATTTTAGTCACATTGTGGGAATTCATTCTCAGATAGAACTTCTGATAGATTTTTGTGTTGATGCATTTCTAAATACTGACTTTTGTTTTTACTCCTTTTGATGTTACTTAACATAACCATGAAAAAAACCTGGCTGTTAATATTTTTCTGTTCCAGTGTTTCCATCTATAGTTCCAAATTCAATATTTATTCATGATTTGGGGTTTCAGCCTCTGTTAAATTTTTTGAAGAACCTTGGACTCAATTTTGACAACTAAAACCCAGACTCCACCCAAACTACACTCTTTAAGAGCTGTTAACACACTGTTGATACGGGCATGGCTAGTATTACCCTCAGACCCCTGTGTCTCATGCAGGAAGTGCCTAATTTAAGTGTCCTCACCTTCCTAGATAACCTCAGACGACTGTCTCAAGAACTTCCCCTTCCAACACCCATTTCATAAATTCAACCCAAACCTTAATTCTTATACACTCATTCCATGTCTTGACCTTATGTTATTAAGATCCAAATGTAACCCACTTATAGAATTCTCTCCCTCAAAACGTATTTCTCTCAATTCATCTGAAGCGGGATTCCCTTACTCTAGTGAGGAGACCACCTCTTAAAATAATGTATGGTCTTCTATTTCTTTACTTTCAAGTGCATTTTTATGAAATTGGGTATTATTTAAATAGCAGAAGACATTGCCTTTCTCTGAATTCATTTATTTCCACTCTAGTTCATTGATCTTAAGACACACTAATTCCAAAATCATAGTTAATAATATACAAAGGATGGCATACTTAAGAAGTTGAGTTTGAAAGCTCACTTTGATTTTTTCTGATAAAAATTTATCACTACATGATAAATTGAAATAGCTGAATTTCTTATTTCTGTATCACTAACATTGGGTTTTGTGTGAGCTAATAGTACCACTACAACTGTGTAACTAAAACTTTGCTTATATAATTACCTTATGTTTACCTTTAGCCACATTTTTGGTGTTTATTCAGATGCACACTCAAAATTATTGAGCCAAACATTTCCAGTTTGCAAGCAGCTCTATAGGCACTTTGGAACTTGCATCAGACTTTTAAATGTTGCTGTTTTCATTAAAGGGAGTCTGGCTAGAAGTTGTAGGAGATACCTTCTTAAAAGAATTCCCCAGTACGCGCAGGACCTAATTAAGTTCTCTGTTAAAGGACATTCTGAAATCTCATAGCATTTTCTCTGTAACTTTTAGTTTATCAACTTGTCATTATTAATATATTTTGCAAAAATCAATAAAATACTATCTTGGAAACATCATTTAAATATATTTTAATAAAGTATTTTTTAACTTTTCTATTTGTTTAATAAAGTTTTTTTAAAAAAACTTTTCTGTTTATCCTCCAGAAATCTTAATGAAGTATTGCTTTGACAGTTTTGTATCTTCTTTGGTGCCACGCACAACACTTTACCCATAAAGCGTTCAGTAAAAGGTTAAATGATTCTTTAGCATGTTTCTTGCTAATGATGTGAACTAAAACTTCTTATGCTCCCTGTGAAAGAAAAGAACAACATGCCTTCCAAGTAAATCTTAAGAGAAGATAACCACTTTGTCCTTTCTGATAAAATCTTTACCAGTATTTTAACTTTTATCTTATGTAGCAATGATCTGCTAAATAAAGACGTTGACATTTGCTATGAGCATCTATTAATCACCATAGATTCATAGACTAAGGAAATCTGGCTCACTCAAGGGAGGAAAAACAATTGACTGTTGTTTATATTAATTATGTTAATATTGATTTTTATTAATTGATTATTATAGCTTCAATGAGACTGTGAGGACTCAAAGATGAATGTTTTATAATTAAGGGACATTGCCTGGACTCAGAGGGTGAAGAACTATATTTGTTGAGCATGTGAGTTAAAGAATGATAGGTAAAGACTCAAACTGCATCTTTCCTTGAATCCCATGTTGTGGTCACACAGTTTTCATTGGCCTTAAATATTTTTAAGTTCATTTATTTGTCCTTAGTTTTTTATTGTCCTCTTACTTCAAATGACATTTCATAGGAACATTTTGGGGCCCTTCCCAGTTGCCTACTCCCTCCCCTCTGTCTGGCTAGGCTGCTATGTTCTATTCTGTTCTGAAGGTCACTTGTTCCAGTTGAAATAGCTGTCTGGATGGACTGGAAATAATCCAGATACTGGTTCTTTCCTGCAAAGAAAGCAAAGAAAGATGTTTGTTTCTTGGCTACATTTTGATAGAAAAAAATAAAAGAATTTTATGGCTAAGTCTATTAATAGTTGAAAAAATTAATGTAGCTCTGGGACTAATTTAAAAGTGTTACTATTTTCCATTGCTTTGTGTCATTTTGTTTTTTTATATACTTTTAAAATTTAATATGAATATCATTTAATAATTGGTATTAAATAGGAAGTGTCTTTTTAACAGAAAAGAAAACAGAAAAGTTTTTTAAAAAATCTTTATTAAACAAATAGAAAAGTTAAAAAAATACTTTACTAAAAATATATTTAAATGATGTTTCCAAGACAGTATTTTATTGATTTTTGCAAAATATATTAACACTTCCTATCATACATGTAGGAAGTGTATGAACGCAGAGAGATTTTGGCAAAGATTCAGCTTAAACTAACTTCTGTCACACACATACACAAGCGTATGCACTTCATTTAGCTATTTAGTTTTCCATTTATTTTATTCTTGGTATCTGCATTCATTAAAAAAAAAAAAAAACCCAAACTTGTACTCAACAGTACAAGGAATAGGAGGAGACAGATGGTGGGGGACAGATAGTGGGGAGATAGTCATAAATGTTCAGACATGCCAACTAACCACATGTGACAAAGTGACTATGCACAGATACCTGACCTGTTCATTTTTCAGAAAACTTAGACCATTTGCAGGCTAGGGAGTAATAAGTATGATGCAATTATGTAAAAAGCTGTTTCTATAGTAATTCCTCTTTAATTCCCCTTGGTTCTCTGGTAATGCCTCCATTTTTCATCTTTTCTACATAAAAGGATTTAAAAAGGAAAATGCCAGGCTTCCCTGGTGACACAGTGGTTGAGAGTCCGCCTGCCGATGCAGGGGACACGGGTTCGTGCCCCGATCCGGGAAGATTCCACCTGCCGCGGAGCGGCTAGGTCCGTGAGCCATGGCCGCTGAGCCTGCGCGTCCGGAGCCTGTGCTCCGCAACGGGAGAGGCCACAACAGTGAGAGGCCCGCGTACCACAAAAAAATAAAAATAAATAAAAAGGAAAATGCCTGAAGATAAGCTGGACACTTCTTTCATGACTTCCTGCTATCCATGGCTATTAGAAAAACATATAGCACTTTCTTAGAATCACTTGATTTTGAAAATCTCTCAACTGTACGTTATGTGAATTTTTAAGTAATTAAAAAAAAATTACTCCTGTAAACTGCATTTACTTTAAAACAACTCAGTCTGATCTATAGGGAAACACTGAACTAGGATTTAAAACTTCATACTGTGATATGACACGGTTATAAATCTAGACTGATATTTGACTTTGGGAAAGTCATGTAATGGGGTTCATAACATTCCTGAACTTTAGCTATTCTTGGCGTAAAAGGAAGGAAGTTCTCCAAATAAACCAAAGTTTAAAAAAGTTGTCATAGAAAGCAATATTTTGTCTTTTATTTACATACCAGTTCTGAATAAATATTGAATCAATGAATCCTAGGTAAATGATGCATCTGGCTGTCCAAAATCCCTTAAAAAAGGACAGCAGAAACAATATCAAAGCACAAGTATTCTTAAATATGTTTACATGGAGTCAAATATTTAGATTCACAGAGATATGTACTGCTTTTCTCCACAAGTTGTATAATGAAGCTTCATATGTGAGAATGTGAATACTAGAATATTTTCTTGAAATGTATTCAAATAAAACTTGCCTTTGACATATGTTGTATTACACTCCTTTGTGTCACTTTTTTGGTAAAGTTTTTCTTATTACTGTACCTATAAAGAAAAGAAACACAGAGAACATAAAAATCCCCAGCATGCCTGTTAGATCTTCCAAAGGCACCAACTGCGTTTCTCATCACTCTGTATCCCTTCCTTAAGGCTTAATCACAGATCTGAAACTAGAGAAAACAGCTGTCCTTGAAAACCACAGGAGCTTGAGCATTTATTTTTGCCATGCAAATTGAGCAAATCTGTACACACCTTTCAAAGTTATCTTGCCAAAAAACTCTAAAGCAGTACCTCTTTCTTAGAAAACAGTTCAATTTTTTTTAAAAGAAACAATTAAAACTGTCTATATGATCAAATAAATTAATTAGAAAGTTTGTACACACAATGTCAATAAGACCATGGGAAGCACATGAGTCATATGACCTAGCTGAGTTTATTTAGAACACACACACTTACAAAAATTTGGGATTCCATCAAAACCAGATTGTTTCCTGTACTGTTCCCCAACTAAAAATTAGAAGGTCAAAGGAAACGTGTATAAAAATGTCCCAAAAAGCAATGCATGAAAATTGTCTAACAACTAACAAAACAAAATTAATGGAAAAGTAAAAGGAAGACCATGTTTTATCATTTTGAATTTTATATGTTAAAGGCTGTTCAACAGTGTTTTTATATCATATAATATGTAATATTGACTTGCATGTAATACCACTTATATTGTCCTTTAACAATTATCAGGAAAATTGCTATAGCAAATTCATTTTTCAGATGTATAATAAAACAGTGTAACTAGGATTTAAAGAGCACAGAGAGCTATTTTGGAATGTGCTTGCTCTCAAGAAAGGCCAAGCGAGATTAAAATAAATGCATTAATTGATTATTGTTCTTCATGAGAATGAGCAATTTCAAGTAGAGAGAAACTTCAGCTCTGTTTCAAAAGGTCAGCAGTCATGGTATTTAAGAGGAAAATTGAAGTCGTATTTTTAAACTTAAGACAGATGCTTTATGTTAAAAGGCTTCTCTGATGAAGTCCTTTTGTGCTGACTGGAGTCTGTTCTCCTAGGTGGGTAAAGACTGAAAGAAAAAACAAGTTATTGCCCTTCACTGATTCTTTTATGTGACTTAACTGCACATATTTTGAAGAGACAATTGAAATTTCTGCACCCTGGCTGCATCTCCACTCTGACTATACTCCCTTTCCAGCAAGAGAAGTCTCTATCTCTCTCTCTCAAAAAAAAAAAAAAACTGGAAAAATGTTAGAGACATATTTCTTTTTTCTTTCGTTTCCTAAAGGCTAAAACATCAAAAGAAAACCATCTAAATAATGAATATATACTGGCAAGAATAATGTATATTTATGACTGCCAAAATTTCAAGATTACTGATACAGATTGTGGTATGTCTATGTGGCCAGAAAGATCATTGTGAGATGAACAATCTTTTCCATCCAGCAGTCATCACAGAATATTTCTTGGTGTATGTGAAACCACAAATACATCAGTGGGAACTTACTCATATGGAAATATTGTAGTCAAACCACTAATCATGGCAGCCAGATTTCCCAGAATAAAGCAGTTGCTCTAGAAATTATGCCAACTGCTTGGGTTAAAAATATGGTTTCAAAATTGCAGATCAGCATAATATGGAAAAGTTATTAGCAAACTACAGAATGTGGCTCTAAAGTAGACTGTTGAACAGCAATTTCATGCTGCCTTTTTTTCTTAGATATAGCCTCAAAAGAGAGTTGCAAACAATATCAGTTATACATTTTAGTCAAGCTTATTGCATCTAAATATCTCTATTCTGCCTAAAGAAATAGGAATCACAAATTATGACAGACTTTTGTATAGATTATAGATCACCATATAGAAAAATTTTATTCTAATTTTAAAGTACATACTTACTCAGATGTTCTCATAATATTATTCTTGACTTTATTGAAACTTCATCATAATTATAAATTAGTATGAATTAGAGCCAAGGCAATTATGGATGTAGAAAAATGTGATTTCTATTTATTTATAGCAATATTCCAGACAGATTCAGCTTGAGAGGCAGAGAGGTCCACTATATTTAAGCTTTTGTAAGAACTTCAAATTTTGAAAAACAAATAAAGTACAATAAATATGTATATATTCATTAAATGTGTTTGTTTTCATATCAAGATTTTGTGAAAATAAATTTGCAAAATGAGTTTCTATTTCTTAATTTTAATGTATGTATTTAATGCTACATATTGTTAATTTGTTCTACACAAGATTTTTAAGTTAGCTTACCCATATAAGTGATACTTTTTTCTGAACCCATATTAATTTAGCTCTACATATGGTACTATTGACAAAAAACTTTATTCAGTATCTTCCATTGAGTTATTTCAGTAGAACAGAAGCCATCTATTAGTGCTGTGATAAAAGGATCATTTACTATCAACTGTTCTAGCTTAGGTTTTTTCCCAGAGTACATGAAGTGTTATGGATAATTTGGCAGAAACTTCTGATTACTGTGTCATAATTCTTTATTTCTATATTTGTGAAAGCACAACATGGACTAGTGGGTTTCTATGTGAATAGCCTAAAATCCACAAGTTGTAGATATCCTATTAAAATAAAGAGTTCAAATGTCAAATCATGTGGTTCAAAATGCATTAAAGACTTAGGTGTAAGACCTGAAACCATAAAACTTCTACAAAAAAACATACATAGTAAGCTCTTTGACATTGGTTTTAGTAGGTTTTTGTTTTGTTTTGTGTTTTTGTTTTTTTGTCGTTTTGTGGGGGGAGGGGAAATCTGTCTCCTCAGGCAAGAGAAACAAAAGCAAAAATAAACCAATGGGACCACATCAAACTAAAGCTTTTGCAGAGCAGAGGAAAACTATCAATAAAATGAAAAGACCACCTACTGAATGTGAGAAGATATTTGAAACAATATATCTGATAAGGGGTTAATATCCAAAGAACTCATACAACTCAACATCAAAAAAACAAACAACCTGATTAGAAAATGGGCAGAGTATCTGAATAAACATTTTTCCAAAGAAGACACAGATGACTTCCAGGCACCTGAAAAGATGCTCAACATCACTAATCATCAGAGAAATGTAAGTCAAAACCACAATGAGATATCACCTCACACCTGTCAGAATGGCTATTATCAAAAAGGCAATAAATGGGCTTCTCTGGTGGCGCAGTGGTTGAGAGTCCACCTGGCGATGCAGGGGACACGGGTTCGTGCCCCGGTCCGGGAAGATCCCACATGCCACGGAGCAGCTGGGCCCGTGAGCCATGGCCGCTGAGCCTGTGCGTCTGGAGCCTGTGCTCCGCAACCGGAGAGGCCATAACAGTGAGAGGCCCGCGTACCGCAAAAAAAAAAAAAAAAAAAAAAAAAAAAAAGACAATAAGTAACACGTGTTGATGAGGACTTGGAGACAAGGGAACTTTGTGCACTGTTGGTGGGAATAAAAATTGGTGCAGCCACCACAAAGAACAATATGGAGCTTCCTCAAAAAGTTAAAAATAGAACTACCATATCACCCAAAATTCCACTCCTGGGCATTTATCTGAAGAAAACAAAAACACTAAATTGAAAAGATATATGCATTCCTATATTCATTGTAGCATTATTTACAGTAGCCAAGATATGGAAGCACCCTAAATTCCCATCAATAGATGAATGGATAGAGGAGATGTGGTATATATAGATATAGATATAGACAGATAGATACACAACAGAATATTAGCCATAATGAAATCTTGCCATTTGTGACAACATGGATGGTCTTGGAAGGTATTAGGCTAAGTGAAATAAGTCAGACAGAGAAAAACAAAGACAGTAAGATTTCACTTTTGTGGGGAATCTAAAAAAGAAAGCAAATGAACAAACATAACAAAACAGAAACAGAGATACAGAGAAGAAACAGGTGGTGGCCAGATGGGAGGGGTTGGTGAGAGGAAAGAAATAGGCAAGGGAGATTAAGAGGTACAACCTTCCAGTTGCAAAATAAATGAGTCACAGCTATAAAATGTACAGTGTGGGGAATATACTCAATAACTATGTAATATCTTTGTATGGTAACTAGACTTGTGGTGATCATTTTGAAATGTACAAAAATATGGAATCACTATGCTTTGTAACAAGAATTAACATAGTATAGGTCAATTATACTTCAAAAACAAACTCATAGAAAAATAGATCAGATTTGCAGTTACCAGTGGGGGGGATGGGGAACTGGATGAAGGCAGTCAGCGGGTACAAACTTCCAATTATGAGATAAATGAGTACTAAGGATGTAATATACAACACGGTAAGTATAATTAACACTGCTTGATGTTAAATAGGAAAGTTAAGAGAGTAAATCCTAAGAGTATGCACCACACAGAAAAATATTTTTTTTCTATTTAATTTTGTATCGATATGAGATGACAGATGTTCCCTAAACTCATTGTGCTAATCATTTCATGGTGTATGTCAGTCAAATCATTATGTTGTACACCTTAAACTTATACAGTGCTGTATGTCAAATATATCTCAATAAAACTGGAAGAAAAAAATATTAAATCATGTAATATACTTTGGATTGTGTTGGGTGTTTTGTTTTGTTTTGGTTTGTTGCTTATTGATTTCATGTGTTAATGTATGTTCCTCTAATTGTTAGTTGCAACTTTGGTTCTAACTTCTTTTTATAGTGGAAATTACATTCAAGCATAGAGATAACTTATTCAGGATGTGTTGTCTCCCCAAATTACTAATGTTAAAGTATTCTGAAGTGGACTTTGAAGCACCTTACTTGGATTAATGACTCTCAGAAAAAAAAAGTATAAAATGTGAGGGCTTTGGCAGTTCTTGATGATATCTGCCTCTTCCTAACTAGAAATTCTATATTAAATAATAATATTTGGCTAAAATCCAAAATACTGTCAGTGCTGATTGCAGGCAAGGATGTAGTCCAATAGAAACTCTCATTCATTGCTGGTGAGAATGGAAAATTGTACAGCGACTTGGAAGACAGTTTGGCAGCTTTTTATAAAACTAAATACAGTCCTACCATTCGATTCAGCAAACATTCGCATGGGTATTTATCCAACTGACTTGAAAACTTATGGCTTTACATAAAAACCTGCATGCGAATGCTTATAGCAAATTTATTCATAATTGCCAAAAACTGGAAGCAACCAAGATATCCTTCAATAGGTGAATGTATAAACAAACTGGTACACTTGCGCAATGTACATCCATATAATACTACTAAAGGAAAAAAGAAATGAGCTATCAAACCACGAAAAGACATGGATGGACCTTAAATGCATATTTCTAACTGAAAGAAGTCACTCTGAAAAGGCTATGTACTTTATGATCGAAAGAATATGTTATTATGGAAACGGCAAAACTATAGCCGTAAAAAGATGTGTTTGCTAAGGGCTTGGGGAATGGGAGATGATTTAATAGACGAAGCATAAAAAACAATTTAAGGCAGTGAAACTATTTTGTCTGATACTATAATGATAAATAAATGACACTGTGCAGCACAAGACTGGACCCTAATGTATGAAAAATTTTTTAAACCACTTAGGATATTGGGAGATCCCAGGATGAAATGCAGAATGTAGCAAAACAATCTAACTGTATTACAAGTGTTTGAAACAAGTTCACTGAAGGGGAGGGAGTAAATGTGCTGGCCTAAGTAAACTTGCAGATGAGTGGGGTCTGCAAGACTAAAGGCAAAGGGAGCTGTCCATAAGCAATATGCTCTAGATGTTAAAGTTGTTTCACATGGGGGTATGGATTAATAATTCTGATACCACTACACATGTATATTGGGATTAAACAATTAAGTGAACCTATGGCCAATGCTGATAACCAGGTTTCTCACTTTTGGAGTAGCAGATTACAGATAAGCAAGGGAATAAGGCTACGATGATCTATGTGGAAATGGATTCGATTTAGATATATCAGCAAAAACCCATTTTTAGCTTAATATAGATTCAAATAGTTACATATAGAAATATTTATAGATATGTGAGTATACACCAGTTAGTATACACACATATTGCTCCCTGCTTTGTCAGCTTAGAGGATCTAGAAGCAGTGACACCCTAGTAACAATGAGCACATATGTTACCTAGATCTTGGTTTCTAGTAAAAGGAACCAGGGCTCCTCCTTGAAAATTTGGGTGATTCTAGAATTTTGGGGAAAAAAATATACAAGATGAGTCTGGAGCATCTTGTAGTGCCTGAAAGTAAGGGGTTGGTTAAAAAGAAAAGAAAAGAAAAGAAAAGAAAACCACAATGATGGAGTATATCAGAGGGACACAGGAGTCAACTGAAAGAGCTTCCAATGGCCAAAAACAGAAAAATTTGAGCAAGAAAATAAAGTAGAATTGGATCATGATCCAAAGTTAAAAATAAATATCCATGAGTTTATATTGATGTAAACAAGTGATTGAATAAATTAATAAATTGTGGAGAAAAGATAAATATGCCATACAGAAGAATTCCAAATTATTTGTATAGATACTTTGTCCTCAAGGGGGTGAAGCAAAACTCCCCACTCCTTAAATGTGAGCTGTTTAGAAAGAAGCACAGCACAGTAAGGAAAGGTACAGCATCAAAGAGTACAGCATCAAAAGCTGGGCAAAGTTAACTTTGCAGGGGAGAAACCTGATAAACACTACCCGTGACAGGTGATCAGGGTGCACATCAAAAGCAATCAGCCATGTTGATAGTATGTGCCCTTGAAATGATGTGATGAAAATGACACTTTACCTTTGAGGACTTCCTCTCATAAAACCACAACCCCATCTAATCATGAGAAAAAAGCATCGGACAAATCAGAATAGAGGGCTATTCTACAAAACAGCTAACCAGTACTACTTAAAGCTGTCAAGGTCATCAAAAACTAGGGCAATGTGAGAAATTGTCACAGCCGAGAGGAACCTAAGGAGACTGGACTACTCAATATAACGTGGTATCCTGGATAGGATCCTGGAACGGAAAAATGACATTAGGTTAAAACTAAGGAAATCTGAATAATTTGTGGACTTTAGTGAATAATAATAATACATCATTATTAGTCATTAATGGTGACAAATACACTATACAAAACAAGTTAATAATAGGGGTATATGTGTGCAGTACATGGGAATTACCTGTACTATCTTTGTGATTTTTCTGTAAATCTAAAACTATTCTGAATTAAAGTTTATTTTAAAGAATTTTAATAGCTTCTTGAGATATATAGCAACCTATATGTTTGCTGGCTAAAGTTTTGTTTTATTAGTATAACACTCAAAATATTAAAAAAGCAAAATATAGATATTTAGAAGATATTAACTATTGAATGCCAGTTTTTCTCTAGACCTAAACACTAGAGGAAACGTCCATTCGATCTGAAAAGTACAAGAGAAATGTGCATCAGAAATATAGAAGTGGTGATAAAACAGAATTGAGTGAGCATTAATTTTACATGAACTCAATAGAAGTATTAGATTTTTTAAGTTGTAGAAATGTTACAAAATGATATTTTCAATGCTATTCCAAAGATGCTATTTATTTCAAGAGTTAGTGTCTGCCAAGGGTAAATAAAGACATCTTGGGGATAAAAAAAGTGTGGTACTTAATATACTTAAGGTTAAGCAGAAGGAAAGGCATATACATATACACATATACATATATACATACATATATACATACATATATATACATATATACATATACTGTTGTGTGGTCATAGATTAAAAATGCAAAAATAAAATCAATGAAAACAAATGAACATAATATTCATTCACAGCAGATGCCACGTAAATACTTTGAGTAGAGCAATTTTTTTTTTTTTTGGTGGAGAGAAATATGAAAGTATAAACATAGCACATTATATGTGCAACAATCATGGAATGGGTGTTGAATCAAGTCAAAGTGACTTCTACTTGTTGATTCTATTGAGTCAGTCAGTCCAGGCCGGGATACAGTGTGTCAACAAGTGACCCTCAAGTATCAGACGAGAACAAGAGCTTATTTTTCACTCACACTACATGTCCACTGCAAATGCTGCTTCTGTTTATCCCAAGGCAGATCCACTCCAGGCTAAAGAAGCTGTCCCTAACTGGGGCATTACCGATTGTGCAGTAAAAAGGAAAAAGGCGTGATGAGCTACTCACTGACTCAACAGTTGTGCTTGGCAGAGACACACAGTGCTGTTGCTCAGGAGTGAACACACATCATTTCATTGGCCAAAGCAAGTACAGGCCTACCCCTGAGTTCATCAGGAAAGGGATATAGAATGGGAAACTATAAAGAGGAAATCAAATTTTGCAAGTATTAATATAGTCCTTGATACTTACTAAATGCCTCTGATACTTATTAACTTTGTGACCTTAGAAAAAACACCTAGTATCTTAAGCTTCAGTCTCCTTACTAAAATATGAACAGTGTTTAGTCACAGAGTTAAGGATAAAATGAAACTGAATACATAAAGCCTCTAAATTAGCTAGGGACTAAATAAATGATAGCTATTATTATAAAAATGTCAAATGAACACAGAGGTACTATTACAGCCATGAGATACTTATGCTTCAAATAAGTCTTAGGCAATAAAAATAAAGCAATAAGGAAATTAATATAAAAGTGCTTAGTCTTGTATTTCTTTTAATGTTTTATATATCATCAAGTGACTTAATAACAAATATTGTTTCACTATATATTTTCAGAATAATTTCATTTTGTCTGCTCCATAAAATGTTCTGCAATTTTGAGCTGCCTATTTGCTCCACATGATATCTTTAATGAAAGTGAGATTCAATCTTTCCAGGGTTGGATGTCCAGAGCTAAATAAATCATAACAAGAGCTACATAATTGAAAACAGTAATGTTGGTCTTTTGAAGGGGTTACCCCTGCAATAGAGGCCATTGGCATGGCTTTTGAAATGGGTCTGTGTCTGCCAGAAATCTTTGTGCTGAGCATGGCTACAGAACCGAGAGTCCCACAAAGTATAACCCAGGTTGCCTTACTGGAAGCCAAAAAACTATGTGCTTTTTCTATGGTTTGAAATTTATCCCAAGGAGAATTCAAACCAAAACCAAACTTGGTTAAAATTCTTGAAAAATGTGAGTACTTAGGCAACTCAAATATGCTGAACTGTAAATGGTTGCTGACAAAGTGTCGGTCCAATTTTGCTTCATTGAACATGGTAGACATTGAATAGAAAGTGATTATAGTTTGTTTAGATTATATTTTGCCCTTATCTTTCTTCCTCTTGAAAATTTGGATATTTGGTTTCCATGAGTCTACACTCTTCTAATACTCCCCTTTTTGGCAAGTACAAATTCTTTCTCACTAATAAATATCCTCTCACATTCTTATAGTTTTATCCACTTTTACTTGGATACTGTTAAATCTTTCCATTTAATGTGATATTTTGTGTGATATCATCTGCTTTTCCATCTAGCTTTTAAGTGCTTACTAACAGCAACTACAAAATATACTTTTTTATGACCTTCAGTGTCTAGCACAGTGTTGTTACAAATAGAATGTATTAATAAACATGTGTTTTGCTTGTGAACATTTTTATCTGCCTACTCATCATTTTTCTTGGTTTTATTGCTGTCCTATACACAAAATGATAGTTTTCTTAAAAGATAATTATGGTTGAGGGTTGACCCACAGAAATATTTTATCAATTTTAACTGAGGAAACAAAAACTATTTAGAAATATTTTTGAGTCAGTCTATGCTAATAAATGTACCTTGCTAATAAAGTCACAATTTAAATTTGTATTTCCCTACATAATTTTCTAAAAATGTGTGTTTAAGGTATTCTGGGAATTGAAACCACCAAGCTGTTCTCCTTGCATAAAGGCAAAAGAGAGTACAGATACTTTCAGTAAAAATGTGGGAAGTTGGGTAAAAAAGGAAACGAGCATTATTAAAGGATGGATTACCCAGAATGGAAGATCTGGAGTAAACAATCCCAAATTGAGCTTTAAATCAGAGAAAAGAGGATGAATACAGGGGAGGCTGCTGAATTGGGCAGTTTGAGCTGTAACTTAGTAAGGATCTCATTAGCTTTCACAACCAGGAGAAAAGATAAGCAGTGCAGCAGCTTTTTACATATGAATGAGCCTGAAGGTAAAATACCTCCCTTCTCCAGAGCCCTGGGAAGAAAACATGGTAAAAAGGGGCCTACAGCAATTCCAAGAATAAAAGAATCACGTAGGGAAAGATCACTTTGGAAGGTGTGGCACTGGGAGGTGAGAGTCAGTTTAACAACATGTTTTAAATATATACTAAAGTCATTCAGATGTAATAAAGTCATGGGATGAGTTTCCTGGCAGAAAAGAATCTGAGATGGATATTTGCATACAGATAGTTAACAGGGGATCGTTTTTTTTTGGTAATGACACCTATGCAGGAGTGAGGGAGCTGGACTGGGCAGAAGGAGATATTGAACTGTGATACAACAATGGCTTCAGTTATCCAACAGGGAGCTCTGGGGCTGGAATGACCCTTCTGAGATACTCCGAATTGAGGAAAGTGGGCTGTGCCTTCTCATGGATTAGTAATTATATGCAGTTTGCTTTGGAGTGAGGCAGTTAATTCAGGTGAGGCATCTCCCTTCGGCCAAAAGTAATTACTGGGGAAGAACTCAACTAGGAGCCGTTAGAAGGCGATGATTCTGGCAACTGAAGCATGAGTACCTTGGAACATCCTAATGGAGGTATGTGGGTATCTAAGTTTTTCCCATTTAGGAACAGTCCCTCCATGGTTTTTGTCGGTCTTTGTTTCATGAGGAAATATACTTGAGTAAGTTTAGTGGGAAAACCTAAAGCTCCCTCATGTGCAGGTGGTATTTAGGAAGCAAATGATACTCATCACTATCTTCCACTACTATCCATTCTAAATTCCGTCATAGCTGGCACCATTTTCTGTGTAAATGCTCTCTCTAGTGGGGAAAACGAGACACTTATTCATGAGACTGAGCCTCTGGGTAGCATAATTTTTTAGTTTATAACTTCTATATTTGTATATTTTTGTTATGTTTGGTCATTAAAGGTATGTATTACACTGTGGAGGATGAATCTCTATGCTAACAAAAAATCATCTCCAGATTTGTACCTTAGGTGCATTGTCAAAAGGCCATCATGCTATCAGGAGTGCAGTTTTTGGATTATACAATATAGGATTGGACCAGTGGATCCCTTGGATACATACCCACTGCTGTCCCTTCTATTCTATAAAATAGGTCCCTTGGTCTGATGTGATGTTATTCAGGAATTCTTTGTCAATAGAACAAACTCTTTTTAAGCCCTGAAGTTTTGTAGGCAAGGAAGGTAAAACCATACCCAGAATATTTATCTACAATATTATAGTATAGATGGATTGCTGTGCCTTCCTTTGTAAAAGTGTTCCAATACAGTCAAGTTGCCATCAGATGCTACTTCTCCTCCTCAGAGAATGGTACCTATCTGGGGAATTTGAGACGTTTTCCATTGCTGAAAGATTAACATTTGGCAATGACAATGGCTAGATCAGCCTTAGTGAATGAGAGCCTAGGCTGCTGGACTATGCATTGCTTCCATCTCTGTCACCATGCTGCTCTGTTCTAGTACTTATTTTTCTGAAGACAGAAGCTGCTGATATCTACAGAAACTAGCCAAGTCATTCTGATGACTCAGATGTTTATTGCCATTTCCATGGCAATAACCCACAGTACAACTCTTAACCCACAGTACAAAAATCTTCACATTTCATGCTCAAGCCTATAATGCCATCCACATGCCATAAACCCAGATATGCTTGTTCTTGATCTTCCAATCTTTCTCTAGGTCTCAGACCAACAAACCAATTCACTCATCACTGCCTATGAGACTGTATATATTATTACAAGAGGACACAGCCCTTCATAAAGTGGATGACTAAATGCATCATCTAAGATGTGCCCATTTTGAGGATTTCCCACCACGGCATTCTTGCTGGGCAGTGACATAGAAAAGCATCCATTCTCCAGATCAAAACACATACCATTCACCTGAGACCCAGTTAATCTGTTCTGGCACAGCAGCTGCAATTGAGACTATTGTTTGTTTGAATTTGCTGTAGAATACTGTCATCTACCAGTGTAAGAACCAGACTGTTGAATTAAATAGGGATTTGATGGGACCATTGATTCTTTATTCTTTGGATCTTTAAGGATGGAACTAATTACTGCCCTTCTCACCCTCCATTCTCCTGGAATTCAACATTTATTGTTTTTGATTTACTATCTTGTCTGGAGAAAGAGAGGATATAGTTTCAATGGTTTCCATTTTATCTACTCCAATGCAGTATCTCTGAACCTACAGACCAAGGAATGAATTTGGGAATTTTGCCTAACAATAAGTACATTCATTAAAATTATAAATTTATGTACCAGAGAAATGGCCAAGAACCCAACTGACTCATGGCAAGTTGAACTTTGGCCAGGAATTCATTTATCACTAGACCTCAAACTCTCTCACTCTAACAGAAGGTCTATGATGATGTCTTGTGTCCAGCTGTCTTCAAAGTACGAGTTAATTTCTTTCCTCAGTGTACAATTACTCAAATAATTGTCCATAGATCCTTTGAGGGAAAGTCTAGTATATGTCATCATTACCATATACACTTGACAGGGTCCTTATTTCTGAAGATTTGGCCTCTTTTTCAGTCAATGGGCTCTAGTTCTGAAAACTTGCTCAATTATGGTGCTAGACAAAGGATTATGGAATTTTATTGGAGTAGCTGGACTCAGACCCCTGATTATCTTTCCTTGATTTTTTATTGTACAATTTGAATAATATTGTATCTATAGACATAGGTTGCATAATATTTTCGTTGGCTGACCATAGACCATATATCTCTAGACTGAATATTACTCTTGTTGACTGAACATTTATATTGTCCATGAGGATGTCATGCTCTATTGACCATCTCCATAGCTTCTTATAGGCCAGACACCTCTGCTTGTCAGAGCAACCTTGTTACTTATTAATTACGATAATTGCAATATTTTTCTTCTGATGGTTAAAGGCCTCCACTTGACCTCTATCTGTGATCCTTCCATCTCCATTGCTATATGCAAGCCTTGTTCTGTATCAACACCATCTACCATCAACCTAAAGAGTTCAGCCACCACTGATGTTCTCAACAATGCTGGTGTTTCTCTCACAAGCGTATTTCCTATCACTTTGGCAAATGAAGTGTACCCTGGGTGATTTGGCCGGACGTGGCTGGTGAGTTTTCCATCTTTATGTAGATTATTCACTCTACCAATACTTCTCTGAATCTTTTTTAAAAAAATCTTATTTCACTATCTTCCACAGAAATTCTGTCATTTCCATTCAAAAACCATCTCCTCAGCGTGTTAATGCTGTCTTCCCAGTATGAAATCCTGTATCACAGGAGAATGCTCCCAAATTAATAAATTATCCCCTATCCCAAACTGTCATTTCTTTCCTTTGATCCCAAAATGTTTTCCTGTTACTGCTGATATATAGCTTCTGAAGCATCTTCAGGGTATAGTTCCTTTCCTCCCTTAGCAAGCTCAGAACTTCCTTTGATAAGTTATATTGTGACTACTCTAGTCCTTGCTCTGGTGGCCCAGAGTATAGATGAGTGTAGATCCTAAGAAAGGAAATATATTGTCTTGCCAGTTGAAGACCCTTGAGGCCTCTAAAAGCAAATGAGGAGTACAAACCTTTAATAGAGAATATTGGACCTATTCTGTGGGTTTAGAGGGTTCAAGGTGATCTGAGTATTCAAGATTTTTAATGCATTTACTCACGTGTTCCATTCCATGTCTCAGCTTCTCATTTCTTCCCAATCAAAGCCCTGACCTTGTGTAATGGACTTCCAAATTTGAGAGTCCAACCTTTTCTGGAGCCAGCCTCCCCTTAATATCCTGAATCTTATTAATTTTTTCTTCCCCCTAGATGAAGGAGATAGTCTCTTTATATTGTGCCAAGGCACTCTGGTTTTCATAGTTTGTCTTCAATTGTTGATTAATCACCTTTACCAACTATTGTTTTCTTTTGTTTTTTTCCTTATCTACCCACATACCCAAGCAACAGCTATCGAATTCCATAGTCCTTATAATTACTACATTTCCCAAACCCTTAAGTATATACAGTGTTGCATCTAACAGCATGCTCCCTTCCAGTGGTATCCTGTTCCATTTCATCACTTTTATCAATTGCATAAAATTCTTCGGCTGCTTTCCAGGCTCTCAGTATTCTGCCCATCAGTACTAATTGGTCCTGACTCTCAGTTTGTAGAAGTCTACTTGCTTCAAAATATCATTTTAGAGTTTGCTTTTTAGGACCACACCTTGTATTAACTGTCATAGGTCAGTTTCCTGAGGAAGTAGACCCTGTGTTGGAAATTTGTAGTATCAACGCCTGTAAAGGAATGAAGGAAGTAGGATTGGGCAGAGGGAGAAATTACAGTACAATGTAGTTGCAACAAAGACTTCAGATGATCCCATAAGGAACTCTGTGGTTGGAATATCTTTTCAGAAATGTCCTGACTCGAGAAAACTTGTACTTGCTGCTTAGGTCCGTCATTGTATGTAGCCTTCCCTGAGGATGGAGTGTAATCTTAGGTGAAGTCTTTGACAGAGGGCAGTTCCTAGGAAGGGACTCAGCTATTGATTCATCAAGGAGCAACATTATCAGCATTTGAGAGAATGAATGCCCCAAGCCCTGTGGAGGTATCTGAGAGGCAGAGGCATACCAGCCTGCATCAGTCTCAAACACTATATGGTAATATGTCTCTCTATGCTTGATTTGTATAACAAAATTATCTCACACAGCAATAAACTTTGAATGATATTCTATTATAATATAATGTTCCCAATATCCAGCTGTGGTAGGCATATTTTTAAGACAGCCCCAAGATTCCCATCCTGTGGTGTACATGCCCTGTATGATCCCCTTCCCTTGATGTGGGCAGGACCAGTGGATATAATGAGATATCAATCACTACCATGATTGTGTTACTAGTCAATTGAATTTGAGTTAATCAAAAGAAGAGGTTATCTTGGGTGGGTCTGGCACACTCAGGTGTGAAAAGAAGTGAAAAGAAACTCTCCCAATGACCACTAAGAAGTATACACTAGCATGCTGTTAGAATGCTTGGGAAAGGAAGGCTTCTAGCTGCTAACAGAGCACCCTGACTGACAGCCAGCAAGAAATTGGGGACTCAGTCACACAACCACAGGTAATAAATTCTGTCAACAACGTGAATGAGCTTGAAAGAGGACCCCAAGTCTCGGGTAAGAAGCAGTTTCGGCTTTGGAACTTGATTTCAGCTTTATTTCAGCCTTGTATGACACTGAACAGAGAATCCAGCTAAGCCATACCTGGACTCCTGACCTACAGAAACTATGAGATAATACAATAAATGTGTGCTGTTTTGAGCCACAAAATTTGTGGTACATTTTATGCAGCAATTGATCACCAATGACCAACGTTTAAGACATTCTGCAACTCAAACTTGACTTATCTATCCAGTGGTATTTCTCAAGATAAGCCAAAATGAAAACATTGTTTCAGTATTTCCAGCTTCCCTCATTTTGTCCCTAAACACATGATTCTCATTCTTGCATCTGTACTTGTTCTCATGATGTGTCCTCTATGTGGAGTTCTCTCTTCATCCACTCCACTTATCTAAATCTTAATCATTCTTCAAGTCCCAAGATCCACATCTTCAATAGAGCATTTAATCTATATTTTCTCTTACCTTTTAAGGAGTATATAGCCTCTAATTCATTATATGGCCAACCTGTTCAAGTATCTAAGTAAACCCAATCTGCCTTCCAGGCTTATTTCAAAATGTGACAAAACTTTGGAGAGAGGAATATTCTGTGTCCTCTTTTCCCCCACTGCCCTCTTGATCCCAGTTCAATTTTGCTGCTTTGACAACGTGACTACTGAAATAAATGGGCACACTCTGTAGAATGGGGTTCGAATGAATAGTTGGCTTTAGAGGGCAAAACGGGCTTTGTACAACATCTATTCTAAAAATTCCATTATACGCATAATGAAAGTGAAACGCAAAGAGGTTAGTGTCTCAATGTCTCAGAGCTAAATTAGAATAGAGATCTAATATCTCCCAGTTTCCAGTTTAGTAAGTTAACAGTCAGAAAAAAATGTTAGAAACAACAACAAAAACTAGATCTGTGCTTGTCTAACTCAAAATAGTTATTAACTTGATCTATCATGAGTGATGGTATAACATTATATTACAATAGGATATTATTGATAGAACACTGTCGTGAGCAGCGGGCACGAGGTCTCTATACCCTGAACTTGAACCCTATCTCTGCCGCTGGTGAGTCTTATGACACAGAGAATTTACTTAAACTCTCTATGCCTCAGTTTTACAAGGAGTATACCATAATTAAGCTTACTATCTTCTAGGGTATTTGCCATGATAAAAGTTGGTTCATTTATCTGTCCTTGTTATTCTTTTTCTTTTTATTACCTTAAAAAACCAAATGAGCATTGTTGCACTACAGATTGTCCTGAAAATACGTTGACTGTATTGTGCCATATTTTTAGGTAGGTGAAAGAAGCTCTCCTCCTGATGTCCAAGTGACGTAAGACAGACTGAAGTCCTCAGGTAAAGTAAACAGTAAAAAAGAGCCAGTCATTCAAGAATGGGAACAAATTAGGGTAACTAGTAAACATGCAGAAGAGAGTGAGTGCTAATTATACTGACAGTTCAATTTTTATCCGGATTATTTTACCAGGTGCTTCCCAATTTGTCCCCATAGTGCTTCAGAATTACTTCTAGATTTTACCTTTTCAAGCAGAATTCCAACCTCTGAGTATTTTTTTTTTATTAAATTTGAATTTCATAAATATAGCTTGAAGCTTCTTGGTGGTACTCCACTGATTCCTGATGTTTTACCATTGGTAATTCATTGCTTTCTCTAGAATTCATTATTTTAAAGTAAAATAAGTCTGTTCTAAAAATAAAAATGCAATTCTCAGCATTGCTTAATCATTGATGTGATTGTTGTATCCAACAGCCATAGAGGAACAGAAAGATTCTTGTAGACATTTACACTTTTGATTTGGACAGAGATTATTGAAGCACTTTACACAATTCATTTAAAAATTCTAGGAAGTTCTAGGTAGTTTAATAGAACAGGCAAATAAGCAACCCCAGATAAGCCATATTTACCTGGCAAAAGCATATAGGTGACTAGTTTACAAATTTTCCGCAACTGTTTTCAGGGTCTGGGGAAAGGAGATAGTCTTCTGGTCCCAACTCCAATATTAGTGTGATGTGTCAATTGGGAAAGTTACTTAACCTCTTTATGCCTTTCTTTTCCTTGAAAGAACGATGGTATATCTCTGTTTATTTAGTTAAGAAAGTGAAGGTGAGTGATACGTAGAATAGTGGGTATTAAAACACCAAAGAGTGTAAAAAATACACTTTTGATGTACACATCAAATACAAGAAATTTTCCTTATTTATTCTAGCTATGAAGGAATCAAGAAGATTTAAATATGATGTTTCATTAATAAATATAGACTTGAGGGAGGAATAAATTAGGAGTTTGGAATTAACATGTATACACTACTATATATAAAATATATAACCAACAAGGACCTATTGTATAACACAGAGAACTATACTCAATATTTTATAATAACCTATAAGAGAAAAGAATCTGAAAAAGAATATATATATGTATATCTGAATCACTTTGCTGTACTTCAATAAAAAAGTAAAAAAAATAAAAATAAGTAAACATAGACTTGACCTCAATGAATACTAAGTATGCTTGTTTATAGAAAATGAAAATCTGTATGAACATTTTATAAATGTACAAAATAATGTAACTGTCATTCATTGGCAGTACAAGAGTGATGATTATGCCTTTTTGGTTGGGAGGGATAAAATGTGCTTATCAAAATGATCCTTTAGGTTTTATACCATTATCTGGAAGGACTAGAGAATATGTTGCTTTCTTTCCAGCAGACTTCACACATTTAACCACTACATGCTGGCCTGATATGAAACCTAACACTGTCATAATAAAAGGTGAGATTTGAGAAGAAAAGAGAAAGAAAAAAAAAACATCCCTAACTCCTTGCTGCAGGGTTTTCTTGTTCTGGTAATCTCTCTCTCATCTTACAGATCACAACTTGATGGTCATGGTTGGATCACAGTTTGATGACAAATTTTTACAAGGAGAAATAAAGTTTTGTAACAGAACAATTTACTTTTTCTCCTCCTTTTTCCTGTGTAACCTGACCACAGACTGAACCCATCACTGCAATTGTGCTGTTTCCACTTTGGTTTATTCCCTGATGTGAAATGATATCATGTTTCCGTTGTTTCTGGATAAACTCAAACACAAGCTAAACCTCAGCATGTCCTGTGGCTTTGATCTAAGCCTCTGTCTATGGTTCATAAGCCTCAGACAGTGCTATGGTAAAATATTTGCAAACTGTCTATTTCTTATAAAACTGTTAAGCTTTATTGGAGTGAATCTGATGATTTTCATGCCTTGATCCGTCTCTGCTTTTCCAGATGCCTGACATGAAAGGGATATAGCCTGCCTATCATACAAATAAATAAAAAGCCTTTAATTAAGAAGTAGATTTTTCCCTTGCAACCTCTAATTCATCATTTTCTTTCTTTTTTTTTTATTGGAGTAAAATTGCTTTACAATGTTGTGTTAGTTTCTGCTGTACAATGAAGTGAATCAGCTATATGTGTATATATATCCCCTCCCTCTTGGACCTCCCTCCCCCCCCATCCCACCCATCTCGGTCGTCACCATGCAGGCCTGAAGATTTATGATTTTTGTTTGTTTGTTTTTATATCTCAACATCACTGACTCTTGTTCAAATAGTTTCATAGACTGATTTTTTAAATCAAATTGATCAAAAAATTAAACAACCAAAAACTCCCTCTAGGTTCAAATTTCATCAAATGACTTACTTTAATTGTCCTTATCTGATACTAAAGTTAAATAAGTTGAGACTAATTCCCAAAAGTAGATTTAATCAATAGCCTATAGTCGTCTTTCAACTTTCTGAGACCAGGTTTTGGAGGCAAAGAGTCAATGTGAGTGGCTGTTCAACACCACATCCTTTTTGCCCCTGGTCAGTTCTTGGTGACATTATGGAGATCAGCTAAAATCCTGGGAGGCAGGATAAATTTTATGTGTCAGCTCATCCCAGAAATCTTCTCTACATGTGTGTTACCTCCTTACCTCCACGCCAGTCACTTGCTCTATAACCCTAGTATAGATAACTTGAAAACTAGCTCTCATGTATCATTTATATAGAAATATGTTTACATTTTTCTCTTCTTATATTCATCCAGCTTCATAAACACACAAACACATACAGAGCTATGTACTATTTGGGACATAGTACATAGTATAAAATACTACATTTTATTTTTATATCTCAATGATGAATACATGGATACACGAAGGGATTTTTGTAACAGTACATGTAACAGTCCCTTGAGCTTTTGATAAAAGCTAAAATTGAAAAAGTTCTAAAAGATCTAAGCAATTAAAATATTATTGCTTATGGCCTAAATAATTTCCCCCTCTTCCTTACTAAGAGAGCACTGATCTTGTTCAAGATATCAACTAGCCTGACTAAAATTACTTACCTCCTCATATTCCTTTGTAACTATTGTATGACATTCATAGCCAAATCTATATTATTCCTTGATGTAAAGGGAAAGAGTCAGTTGAAAACATGTTGAACTCTCTTTAATGGCATTGTGGCCTACCCCCATACCAATTCTGAGTTTTTACCTCTGAATTTCTTGTATGGAAGAAAAAAATTAGTTAAGCCAGGAGATTCAAGTTTCTGATGCATGGAACCAAACAAAATTTTAAAAATCTATATTTTAAAAAAATCTATTTAATCAGTAAGGTCTTAAAGTGATAGCCTTATAACTTGAATTTTTTTTTTTAAATTATTTATTTTTGCGGTACGCGGGCCTCTCACTGTTGTGGCCTCTCCCGCTGCGGAGCACAGGCTCCAGACGTGCAGGCTCAGCGGCCATGGCTCATGGGCCCAGCTGCTCCGCGGCATGTGGGATCTTCCTGGACCGGGGCACGAACCCGTGTCCCCTGCATCGGCAGGCGGACCCTCAACCACTGCACCACCAGGGAAGCCCTAACTTGAATTTTTGTCTCTTCGTTTTTCAGTATTTGAATTGTCCTGGCTGAAAGGAAAAAAATAAAATCTTTTTTTCAGCTAGCAAAACTCCTGGTAAGTAGGTTTAACAGCAAAAATGATAAATTAAGCCTCTTTCTTTTTATAAAATGAATACTGAGTTCACAAGACAGTGTATAGAATAATTGAACTATCCATTTTAAAACTTAGCTACTTAGCACAAATTTTATAATTTTATAAATTTTGTCTCTTCTATTAATAAATGTTTACTGTCTCATAGGTAGAATTAGGTTAGGACAGATTTTGAAAGGTCATTAGGCCATAAATGTATTTATCCTCCATGTAGTTCTTCTCTTCAGAGAAATTAGCAATACTTTGTCTATAACCATATGTGAATTTTCCAGGATAGCCCCAATTTCACCAATATCTGTACCCTGATTTCTTTTTTTAAGCATTTTACTATTTGTTCTAAAACTCTCCCTGTGTGTTATGTTATTTTTGAAATCAAATATAAAGTCTTTCAGGTTTTATTCCTTTTCCTTTCACTCAATAAAACAAATCATTTTGATGTTTTACTCCCCTATAGGAGTTTTAAATTTTTCTCTGAGGCTGCACTTGAATTTTTTTCTGTGTCTGGAATCCTTCACGAAATGTATCCCCTTGCTCAGAACTTTCAGGATCCCCACCCACAATCTCTGTCTGACACTCAATGCCTTCTAAGACAGTGCCAAGCCAATTTTGTCAATTGTGTCTCCTGCATTCCTGTGTGAAAGGAGGCTGGACCCTTAGGAAAATGAATTGCATTATTTCTAATGGTTCATTTTCAAGGCAGCTCTGAGTCCATAATATTCATGAAGTCCCTTAGTAGTATAGCTCTTAAGACCTATTAAGTATTTGGTTAAAAAAACAAACAAACAATAGGGAGGGTGGGAGGGAGGGAGACACAAGAGGGAAGAGATATGGGAACATATGTATATGTATAACTGATTCACTTTGTTATAAAGCAGAAACTAACACACCATTGTAAAGCAATTATACTCCAATAAAGATGTAAAAACAAACAAACAAACAAACAAAAAAATTAGCATCCCTTAGAATCTATGTGTTAAGGACAAAGATCTAGTTTTGTTGCCAGATTATGCAGCTAAGGTTAATGGACAGTGGAAGATACATCTCTAAGGTATATGCACGCGGTGGAGAAGTCACAAATCACTTTCAGCTGACTGGTCTCCAGGTTGTTTAGTTCAGTCCTCCAAACCTGATCTCAATGCACCACCACGCTAGTTATAATCTTGATGCGTATGGATGTTGTGGGACTTTGTGGGATTATCTACATCAAGTCTGAGCAAAGTTTTGTGGCACAGACACGTGTTAACTCCTCCTAGGCCATTGGTGGTAGGAGTTAGGGATTCATTAGTGCGATGAGATGATCAACTGTGCTAGCTCCAAACGCATGTGACTACGTGTTCCTACCAGAGAGAAGTCTGACAGTCAGTAAAAGAAGACTCAAGCTCAAGTAAGACCAGGTGTTACAACAATGTCCCTTGAAAGAATTTTTTACTTGGTCCCGCATTTGACATTTTTCCTTGGCTGCAATTTTTATACTTCCTTAGGTACCATGACTGTGATTGAATACCCAGGCTTCCCTGTCCTCCCTTCCAGGTTCCTGCTGACCTAACTTTCCCCATTTTCTCTATCCCCATTTTCTTAATCCACTTCAAATAAGAAAAAATTACATATATCTTGTCATGTTTTTCATAGTAGAACTTACAGTTCCAATTAAAGACTCAGAGTCATTTGCAAAAACAAGCTCCAATTCCCACAGGACACAGAAAAGCTCAATCATACAAACTCCTCAGTTAATGCAAACTGATTGTACTCCAAATTCTAATTACATACACCACACACACACACACACACACACACACACACACACACGTCATAAAGTACTATGTTCTAAATTTAAAATAGACGATAATTTCTTTTTGCCTCTTTTAAGCTATGCATTCTATGTTGCCTCTTACGGAGCATAACAGAAAAGAAATGGGGGTGGGGCTATTTGCCTCAGGGACATCCATTTTGGGTCTTTAAAGTCCCAGTGCTAGGAAGCCTGATGATGTTCCTGATATGGGAGATCCCCCGGCTCTAGGGTGCTATTGAAGAATCAGCCAGAAGCCTGGGGAAATATGAGAAAAAAGGATGGACACTGCAGAGGCATGCAATGTTTCTTTTGTGGTTGGCATCCTAGAACACCAGGAACAAGAGACATAGTACACAACCAATGGTGAAGACACCAAAAAGCCCCAAATTGGGGCATACCCATCCCCTGACTTTATGAAATTCAGGGTTTATACATCTCTCATCCACCAAAATTTCATGTGTGATCCTTGTAATTGGACCTCAGGATCCGGCAGTTGTTCCCTTTCTGTTTACAGAGCAGTTATTCCATCCCTGGCCTCAGGGATGTGAATGATTTTGTGACAGAGAACACTGTGAGTTGTTCAAAGTCATCGCGGGCCAGCATTTCAAATCAGGCCTCCTCAGGCAAGGTTAGGGTGATGAAACGGAGGGCCTCCGAACACGTCCAGGCTGAAGAATCCAAGGGAAACTAGAATTTATTCTGGGTACGATCACCTGGCACAATTGGGACGGGAACATGGGAGGTGGGGACCTTGAATGAGGCCCTTACATACCTCTCTCCAAGACTCTGATATCTGGGTAAGGAAAGCAGGGTGTGGATGCGAAATGTTGGAGAAAGTGCAGGATGCGCTTTTCCTTTTGAATGTTTTAGATACTTCCCTTGAGGACACTATACTGTGAAAGCTGAGCCAGGCCAGAGAACTGACGGATAAAATTTGCTGTTTCTTTGTTCTTTGAGTCTGATGAGGTGCAGCCCTCTAGAAGTCTGGCAGGGGCTCTGGTCTATAAGGCCTTGTTCTGCTTGGAGGGGTTTGCTGTAGATAAAAATGGGTGTAGATTGTTTAGAAAAAGCTCAGTGGGTTGATACTCCTTTCACAATCCTTTGTGTAACTCCTGGCCAAGAAATCCCCTGGAGGAAGGGCAGAGATCTGAGGGGAATGAGCTCTGCTGAGAACCACTGCACCCTTATTTTAGTTGACTTCCTGTGGGCATTAGGACTGTCAATCAAACTCCTGGAGACCTGGAAAGAATAGTGTTCTCATAAAGCTGTTTCTCCTGAATCTGTCTCAAAAAAAGAAAAGAAATAGGAAAGAAAGAAAGCAAAAAGAAAAAAAATCTGACATTCAGATTGTGAAAACTTTTTCTCAGTCTCTACTGGGGGGAGTGAAAAAGGTTAAAAGTCAGCATTCATTCCATTCCTGAATCTTAGAGCATCTTTATACTTTTGTCAAGAGCAAATGAAATGGACCTTCTTAAAGGTCTCATATTTTAGCAGTCTAATTTTGACACAAAGGCAGCCAATTCTGGTAGTTTTATGAATGGCACTTGGCCAAGATTCCAACTCAAATTCCCTAGGCACTATTCTAGATTTGGAGAGTCATGGCAAAGTGGGCAGGAGACTGTAGAATTAGGAGGGATGCATAAAGCTCTAGGCTTGCAGACCCCTATTCTGCTGTAGAACTTTAGGAGAGGCCAGGATGAAGCCCTATGTAACAATGTATTCTATTGTATTTAATTTCCATTATAACATTTCAGCATATATAATGCTCTATAGGTGTAAATTTTAATCTCTACACTAGGTCAAGTACCTTACTCAGGAGTATGTCATTCAGGATTTGATAGACAGCATTCTAAAGCCCTAATTACATAAAGACACAGACCTACTAGAGAATGGACTTGAGGATATGGGGAGGGGGAAGGGTGAGTTGTGACAAAGCGTGAGAGAGGCATGGACATATATACACTACCAAACATAAGGTAGATAGCTAGTGGGAAGCAGCCGCATAGCACAGGGAGATCAGCTCGGTGCTTTGTGCCTGCCTGGAGGGGTGGGATAGGGAAGGTGAGAGGGAGGGAGACGCAAGAGGGAAGAGATATGGGAACATATGTATATGTATAACTGATTCACTTTGTTATAAAGCAGAAACTAACACACCATTGTAAGGCAATTATACCCCAATAAAGATGTTAAAAAAAATAAATAATTAAAGCCCTAATTACGAATCCACACACTAGCAGGAATTAACAGAGAGGAGTTTTAAATAATTCTATTTTAATCTGCCTTCGAGAGTTGATTTTTTTTCATAAGAAATGGTAGAAATCCATGTGGATGGGCTAGAAATATTAGACAGGCATCTCAGCCCTTGTATAAACAGAAGGAATAATCTAGTGGGATAGCATCCTAGGCTAAGAGATTTGGTCTGGTGAAAAGCCAGGTACAGATGATTCTCCTCTGACTCTGATGAGAAGATTATCAGAATCCTGCCCCTGAAATAATGTTGAATATGCCTCAAATGAACTTTTCATGCAAGACACTTGCTGGAATGCTTAAACCTAAGAACTCACCGAGCGTAGAGACCAGGATTATATAATTGTTCTGTGCCTGCTTGCAAACAAATCAGTATGGCAGAGTTTTGTCTTAGATTACTTTCCTTGTATCTTATTTATTATTTATAAGGCTCAGAACAGGCGTACAAATGGAGACCCATATACCATAAGTTTAAATATTTAAAGTTATAGATCAAGTTGACAAATTTTAAGTAACTTACATTCCATCCTTCTACCTTGACAACACTGAAATACTATTGATTGATACCATCTAAAAGGAAGAATTTAATAAATTAAAAAAATGAAATTTAATAAATTGCCTTTTGCCTAGCTCTATTGTTTGAATCCACAGTACTTGACTTAATTTAGACAGCTCAGTGTTCGTATAGACTTTTTTTTTTTTTTTTTTTTTTTGCGGTACACGGGCCTCTCACCGCTTTGGCCTCTCCCGTTATGGAGCACAGGCTGCAGACGCGCAGGCTCAGCGGCCATGGCTCACGGGCCTAGCCGCTCCGTGGCATGTGGGATCTTCCCGGACCGGGGCACGAACCCGTGTCCCCTGCATCAGCAGGCGGACTCTCAACCACTGTGCCACCAGGGAAGCCCCTAGACATTTTAATTTTAACTGCCATTTCCTACATATGGCTCTTAGTAGCCAGGTATAATATGCTTCTAGAAATGAGATAACGTAATGACCTTTATTTTGGAGGATTATTTTCAACAAAATTATATGTATCTGGCTAATTTATTCAGAGAATAAATAGGCAGTGAAGGTAATAAGTAGTAGTAAATTTCTAATGTTTAATGATCAGTAATTAATGTACATTTGCATCATATATGTACATAGCAAAAAAGTTTGTCTTACATTCAACTGAAGTTTCCAGACACTAAAAAAATATTTTGTATTAGTGTCACCTGCTTATTTCACAATTGTTTAAATTTGTTATTTTTGTTTTTAATTTTACTTAAAACATGTTTGGGATGCTTTGTAAATTGATACAAGTTTTCTCTAATATTGTTAAAAAAACAAAGGTTCTGTTTTGAAAGAGGCATCTTGCTTTGTTATTGCCTTCTCTGAAATTTTCATGTTACTTGAATTTATTTCCTGTAGTGTAAACTTTTCACTTCAGGAGATGACCATGCAAGTGGCAAATGCAAATGCAAAAGACAAGAAGACATTATATTCTCAGTTTTATGAGTCAACTCTTTTTTCCTTGACTTTTCTCTGCAAACACTGCTGTTATTTACTTTTCACCTAATTATGTGCAGAACATTGTGTTGGGTGTTTGGGGGGATTAAGTTTAACAAGACAGAACTCTTGCCCTCAAAATTGTACATATTTAAAAAGGTAAGATAAAATCTGCACTTTGTTTTAAAGGAGGTGTATTGTGGATTTATCTACATATCAGGTTCACATGGACAAGGAAAACTTTTTGTAGGCTTGTATGCATTCTCAGAGAATACAGGGTTTGGAATTCAATATAAGTAACATAAATAATAAGGCAATGTTTTATGATATTAACAAAATTTAAGTTAGACTACTACGTATCTAATGAAATTTCACTTTTTGGATTTCACTAACTCTGTCTAATACTCATGTAGTTAAAACTCATAAATATTCTAGAGAGTTGAAAGAGTTAATTTCTTTATAAAAAGCAAACTAGGGAATTCCCTGGTGGTCCAGTGGTTAGGACTCTGTGCTTTCACTGCTGAGAGTGCAGGTTAAATCCTTGGTCAGGGAATTAAGATCCTGCGAGCAGCACAGCTTGGCCAAAAAAAAAAAAAAGAGAGCAAAGAGCAAACTATTCTAAACATTATCCCAAGTAAGCCAAGCCCAGTTTTCTTAAATTTCATTTTATCTAATACAATTTAACTCGATTTTGCCTTTCCTTTATGATTTTAGCCATGTTTTAAAATCTTTATCCAGCTGCTCATACAAAAGTTTTTATTCGAGTTAATGTTCTCCTTAGAGCTTTCACAAATCTCTGTTTCATTCAATTTCCAGCTCTCTTCAAATCAATTCTATAAATGTGACTGAATTTTAAAACTCAGCTTATCCTTTTGAGCTAATAGTAGGCTTAATAATGTGCTCTAGATATATGGATCTCTAGCCAAAACAGAATAAAGCTAGAATAATTGCTTTCTTCCTAAACAGGCTTTTGAAGGAATGCACATACAAGTTCAAGGTATATAGATTGTAAGGAGATACACAAAAGTCAGATGAACTGTTGAATCTACAAATGATTTTAGCCATATCGCTTTTGATTTTATAAAACAAGTCAACTAAAGAAAATTGGATTAAATAGTGAGACACAATTATTTATTTACAGTTACTTTCAGTACTACTTTATAGTCATTGTGATGGTTAATTTTATGTGTCAACTTGATTGGGCTAAAGGCTAAAGGATTTTTACCAGAGAACTGGTAAAAATTATTTCTGGAGGTATCAGTAAAGGTGTTTCCTGAAGGCATTAGCACTTGGATCAGTAGACTAAAGAAGATTGCCCCCACCAATCCAGTGAGGGCCCAAATAGAACAAAAAGTCAGAGGAAGGGCAAGTTTGCTCTCTCTACTTGAAACGGGACATCCATTTCCTTCTGCCCATGTACATCGGTGATCCCAGTTCTTAGGTCTTTTGACTCGGGCTGGGACTTACACCATTGGCTGCCCTGGTTCTCAAGCTTTTGGGCTTGGACTGGAATTACACCACCAACTTTCCTGGGCTTCCAGCTTGCAAAAGGCAAGGTGGCCCTCTCAGCCTCCATAACTGTGTGAGCGAATTCCTCATAATAAATCTCTTTTTATATATCTTTTTATATCCTATTGATTCTACCTCTATGGAGAATCCTAACACATTCACCAATAGTATTTTGTTTACTTGTTTGATATTCATTTATTGAAACCTCATTTGGTGTCAGGGTGCATGTTTGGCCCAGGAGTAGAAATGTATGCGATTCACACCAATAATGACTACCTCACATTATTTAGCAACTGTAAGATAGAACCATAAGCACAGAAATGAAATGCATTTACTATTTATTATAGTGCAACCAATACATGTTTTTACATAGTCATAAATGTGGGCAGAGGTCAATGTTAAAGTTCACTTCATTCTTGCTGTGACAAGCCTTGAGAGCCAAACTTCTCTGAATGTATTTGCCCTTCTTTAGGTTTTATTCAGGCTTTCCTATTTTTCTTTTTTTCTAACCCCCAAATATACTTCAACTAAAATGTGACAATAAATTTTCAGTATTTGTTAATAAAATAGTATTAATCTAGGCTTTAAAAAATACTTCAGTTATTCAAAAGCAGAAACTTGAGTTTGTTTAAAAATAATATTGCCATACATTTGGATCATTCTTTATCAAATTTTTTCACATATGTCAAATTATTTGCTCTCCTTTGAATCGAAGTGATTGGAGAAATGATGCACTTTTGTGTATTGTCTGAATGCAGGAAGCTCTGTGTTCAGAAACCCCAAATTAGAGGAGCTCGGTTTTTTGGCAGAGAGACATATGGCCCCCACCTCACACATCTTACAGAGAATTTAACTCTGTCTTTTAAGTCTAGCACATTTAAAATCTCTGGAAAAAAATCTTCTCATCCTTTCTTAGTACAAGAGATAAAAATGCAGCTGGACTCATGGGTTTGAACTTCCTTTGGGGAACGTGTGTGATTTTTTTCCAAAGACACAAAAACTGAATTGTAGCCATTTCACGATGTTACCGGAGAGTCCTATTCTTCTAATGTCCTTGCAAAGAACTGACTAACCACTATTTGAACTTGCAGATGTTCCACTGTAGCTAACAATCTTGGTTTCGCCTTAGTGCTTCACCTCTACTTCAAGTCTTAATCCAATCTTCTTCCACTTAAATAAGGGATGGGAGGGTGAAGAAAAATGTGATGACAGAAAAAGATGATGATGCAGTGTAATTTAGAGGCTTCTCTTATTAGATGTAGTACCACTTCTCGATGAAGACTGTTTTAATGATTAAAGTATGTTGTAAGGCAAATTTTCAACCTAACTTATGTAATATTGTGACACTTCCATCAAAAGCAGTGGACAATTGGTGGCGATCCTGAAGGAGGATGTCATACTTTAGGAGAGGAGGGATTGATATTGTCTAGTTGACAAAATATTACCGGAGGTAGGTCACCATCTCCATCTTGCATTGAGAATAATTTCTGAAAGAATGGAATGGTACTGACAATAAAATTTGACACCAAACATGCTCTGCTATCTATACATTCATTTAGTCACCACGTACTTACTGAGTGCCGACTACATGATTGTCGATGTGCCAGGACCTGCGACTACATATAAGACTCTGCTCTTATGGTGATGAAACCTTGTTTGCCTTGTCAGGGGAGAGAGAAAATGAACAATAAATAAAAAAATAAGATTATTTCAGATAGTCATAAGCCTTATGAAGACATTAAATCATAACAACAAGACACAGAGTGACAGTGGTGGTAGAGGAACACATAGAAAGCTACTGAGGGTGAAAGGTAGCAAATAATGAGAAGAGTCATGTGAGATGAGGTTGGAGACGTAGGCAGGAGCCTGATGGCAAGCATGTAATATATTTAATTACAGATCTATGACTAAAGTAAATGTGGGAACAAAGATGAAAGCATGATGCATAAATATTATATATGCTAACAAAATATAAATAATTCAAATAAAAATTATAGAATAAGGGAGAGAGAAGGAAGGCAGTAGAATAAGCTCATTGATTGTTTGCATAGGAAATAGTGGAAATCAAAGGATATCATCAATAATTAACAAACAACTTAGTAAAACATTAAGTAAGAAAAACAGTGGACTAAGGACATTTAAAGAAGATATATGTACAAAGGTAACAACAAGAACAGAAAAGGAAAACCTCCCTATATACCAAAAGAAACATTAAAAGGTATAAGAACAAAGAGAATACAAGGTGTAGAGAAATAAACAGCAAATATGCCAGAGTTCTCCTAAATTATAACATAAAATAACATGGTAGAAATGAGCTCAAACATAATTAATATTTAATAATATTTAATAATTAACATTAATAATTAATATTTTTAAAGAAAAGCATCTTCAATTTAGCTCTGAAAGCAAAACTAAATGCTAAGACACACCTCATGTTAAAAATAAAGGGAAGGACAAATGTAAAGTACAATTGACAAACGGAAAATATAAAAAAGGGGTCATCATCCTAATATCAAAAAAATAAAATTCAGTGTGAAAAGGGGCACTTTTAATGCAAACTATCATAATTTGTAGTGAGTATATTATAGTCATATATATTCATGCACCAAAATAACATAGTAGCCACCTTTACATGTTAAAAAGTACAGGAGATTGAAGAAGATCTATGTAGAAACACACCAACAATAAGAGACTGCTATTCAGTATAAGAGAGAACAAATTGCCAAAAGTAAGTAGGGCTGTAAAAGACAAACCAATGCAATAAATAAATTGTATTTTATGAACATATATTTGTCTATGTGAAATTTGCGCTCTGATAATAAAGAATGCACTTTCTTCTCAAGTGCATATGGAATATTACCAAATTTGATAATATGTTAGGCCCTAAATATGCATCAGTAATTTTTATGGGGTAGAAATATTTTAATCAACAATCTTTGTTCATAGTGTAATAAATATTATTTTAAAAAAATGTTATAAAGGCTCTTCCATCTAGAAATTAATTAAAATATTCTATTAAATAGATTTGTCAGAGAGAGAAAATGACTGCTGGATATAGAACTTCTAAAAGATATGATAGTGTAAACACTACACATAAGAATTTATGATATATGTTTAAAGTAGTGATAAAAGAAAAGTTTCTGGCACTAAAGACTTACCAGTAAGGATTAAGAAATAAAAATAAATGAATAAATTCCCAGATCAAAAGCTAGAAAAGGAACAACACATAAATAAAAACAAAAGAAGGAAATAATAAGTATACAAGAAATCAAGTAAGTAATGTATTTTTAAAAGTGTATCTAAATATTAAATAAAATATTTAATCAATTTACAAGAGGGAAAGAACAAGTATACAAATGTAAAAAATGATTAATAATAATGAACATAAGCACTGATACAGAAGGGAAACAAATGGGATTTATGCAAATAGATTTGAAAACCTAAATGAAATGGGTAACTTCCTAGGAAAATAGTCTACCAAATTGGACCCTACTAGATATAAAAAGCTTAAGCGGACTGTATCAATCTAGGTCCATTTAGCATGTTATCAGCAATGCCAGAGACCAGCATCGTGCCTTATAGAATAGAAAGACAATCAAAGTCCCTGAAGACTAGATTATGACACAGGTCTGAGACATGATATAACCTTGAGGTATGACCATTAAGCTATATTGCCAGCCTTGCCAGTTGAAAAGTATTTATGAAAGTATAGAGAAAAGAGCTTAGATTTCTGAAAAGCAAGACCACCATTTAGTCCTGCACGTGCCCGAAGTAGCACAAATGAATTCCCCAACCTCACATGATCATTTGTTAAAGTTAGAGTATTGACTGGGAAGAAGCAGGATCTTGAATACTGGGATAGAGAAAAATATGGACCTTGAAGCAGGAATTTAATGATCTGAACTAATCATTTTCTTCCCCCAGTTTCTCCAGAACAATTAGAAACAGTTCACCAGCCCTACTATACTTCTTATTTTCACTAAGATGTTCTATCACAGCAAATACTTGGTTACCCAAAGCCATTACCTATATTGACACAAAATTACAGGTGTTTATGGGGGTTGTTTATGTGCTTGTCTCCCATAGTGTGCAGTGGACTACCTTTACCACTGGAATTAGTCATTAATGACTTTAAGGATAGAAGGAAGCAGAAATAAAAAGCCTTCATACACAAAAATCTATACCCACTTAGAGGAAATAATGGTGGGGACAATCACATATATAGTAACAACAAAAAAGTAATAGAGGAATAAACCTAATAAAATATACTCACTCTGTATGAGTAGAAATATAAATACTTTGGAAGGGATAATAATAGAAAGACATCCTTGTTCTTGATTGGAACAACTCATCATAAAAATGTCATTCACTTATTACTGTAAATTTATCTCACTGAAAATATAAACACCGTTTTTTTAACATCTTTATTGGGGTATAATTGCTTTACAATGGTGTGTTAGTTTCTGCTTTATAACAAAGTGAATCAGTTATACGTATACATATGTCCCCATATCTCTTCCCTCTTGCATCTCCCTCCCTCCCACACTCCCTATCCCACCCCTCTAGGTGGTCACCAAGCAGCCAGCTGATCTCCCTATGCTATGCGGCTGCTTCCCACTAGCTATCTATTTTACGTTTGGTAGTGTATATATGTCCATGTCACTCTCTCACTTTGTCCCAGCTTACCCTTCCCCCTCCCCGTGTCCTCAAGTCCATTCTCTAGTAGGTCTGCATCTTTATTCCCATCTTGCCCCTAGGTTCTTCATGACCATTTTTTTTCTTTTTTTTTTTTAGATTCCATATATATGTGTTAGCATATGGTATTTGTTTTTCTCTTTCTGACTTACTTCACTCTGTATGACAGTCTCTAGGTCCATCCACCTCATTACAAATAACTCAGTTTCATTCCTTTTTATGGCTGAGTAATATTCCATTGTATATATGTGCCACATCTTCTTTATCCATTCATCTGTGTTGATGGACACTTAAGTTGTTTCCATCTCCAGGCTATTGTAAATAGAGCTGCAATGAACATTTTGGTACATGACTCTTTTTGAATTATGGTTTTCTCAGGGTATATGCCCAGTAGTGGGATTGCTGGGTCATATGGTAGCTCTATTTTTAGCTTTTTAAGGAAATTCCATACTGTTCTCTATAGTGGCTGTATCAATTTACATTCCCACCAACAGTGCAAGAAGGTTCCCTTTTCTCCACACCCTCTCCAGCATTTACTGTTTGTAGATTTTTTGATGATGGCCAATCTGACTGGTGTGAGATGATATCTCATTGTAGTTTTGATTTGCATTTCTCTAATAATTAATGATGTTGAGCATTCTTTCATGTGTCTGTTGGAAATCTATATATCTTCTTTGGAGAAATGTTTATTTAAGTCTTCTGCCCATTTTTGGATTGGGTTGTTTGTTTTTTTTAATATTGAGCTGCATGAGCTGTTTGTAAATTTTGGAGATTAATCCTTTGTCAATTGCTTCATTTGCAAACATTTTCTCCCATTCTGAGGGTTGTCTTTTCGTCTTGTTTATGGTTTCCTTTGCTGTGCAAAAGCTTTTAAGTTTCATTGGGTCCCATTTGTTTATTTTTGTTTTTATTTCCATTTCTCTAGGAGATGGGTCAAAAAGGATCTTGCTGTGATTTATGTCATAGAGTGTTCTGCCTATGTTTTCCTCTAAGAGTTTCATGTTGTCTGGCCTTACATTTAGGTCTTTAATCCATTTTGAGTTTATTTTTGTGTGTTAAACACCCTTTCTTCATGATGTAAGACAAAGTAAACCTAAAGTTTACGCAGCTCAATTATCATGCTACATTATCTAAGTAAACACTGAAAGATAAAAGCTATGAGCACTGATGAGCCAGACCAGATATTAAAATTTACTAAAATGTTTCCATACTAAAGCTGAGCAGGCATACATAGACAATCCAGTGGAATAGAAGAGGAATTCCAAAAGTAGACTCATGTATGTATGAAAATTTAGTATCTGAAAAAAGTGGCATCTAAAGTCATTATGATAAAGATAGACTTTTTAATAAATGTTTCTTGGATAACTATTTAGCCTTAAAAATAAAGCAAAGAAAGAAAAAAAGAGAAGAAAACAAGTGTAGTTGAATGAATAGGCTCCCAAAGATGTCCACGCCCTAATCCCCAGAATCTGTAAATGTTACCTTCTTTGGCAAAAAGGACTTTGTAGATGCTATCAAGTTAAGGATCTTGAGAAAGGGAGACTATCCTGGATTATCTGTGTAGCCCCAGTGCAACCTCAAGGGTCCTTAAATGAGAGACACAGTAGCAGTCAAAAATGAAAACTGCAATATGATGATGCGTGATCGTCAAATGAGTGATGTGGTCAAATGCTAACACATGCCAACATCCTCTAGGAGCTAGAAGAGGCAAGGAATGGATTTTCCCCTGGAGCCTCCAGAAGGAACTGACTTGCCATCCCCTTGATTAGCCCTATCTGTACATTGAACCTCCAAAACTGTAGGAGAATAAATGTATATTTTTTAAGTCACTTAATTGGTTACAGTAACAATAAGAAACAAATATAAGAAGTAGGGGGCTTAATTGGTTACAGTAACAATAAGAAACAAATATAAGAAGTAGGGGGAAAAGGTTGAATTCTTCTATAACCCTTTATAAAGAAGGGCTTTTTAGTTATGAATCATATGTTAGACAGAATAATGGCCCCCAAGGATGGCCATCCTTAATCCCTGAAACTTGGGAATATGTTACCTTACGTAACAGAAGGGACTTTGCAGATGTTATATAAAGGGTAAGAACTTTGAGAAGGGAAGATTTTCCTGGATTATCTGGGTAAATATAATATAATCACATGAATTCTTAAAAGCGGAGAATCTTCCCCAACTTGATAAGAAAGAGATGTGACATTGAAAGAAGGAAGTGTGAAAGGAATTATGCCTGACATTCTGGCTTTGAAGCTGGTGGAAGGGATCACAGCCAAGGAATATGAGCAGTGTCTAGAAGCTGGGAATGGAAAGAAAATGGATTCTCCCATAGAGCTTTGAGAAAGTAATGCTGTCTTGTTGACACTTTGATTATACCCAGTGAGATCTATGTCAGACGTCTGACTTATGGAGCTATAAAACAGTAAATTTGTTTTGTGGTTATTTGTTGAAACAGCAATAGAAGACATATATAACTCATAATCCAGATGACATAAAAGACTGACACACTGGACTCATAAAAATTAAAAAAAAATATACTTGCCTCACATAACCACCAACTTCAGTAGACATATGAAAAACTGTAAGGAAAATATTTTAATATGTATCAGATATAAAAGGTTAAGATTTCTAATATGTAATGAATTCTTATAAGCTGAGGGAAACAAGATGAAAACCCAGTTATAAAAATGGGAAAAAGACATTAACAGAGAATTCAAAGAAGATATAATTAAGGATCTTCAATATAATAAGATAAAAGCAAATTAAAGCTACATTGAGAAGAAAGTTTCTGCTTCCAGAGAGATGGAATATACATACTTTACTCTTCGGCACAACTGAAAACCTTGGACAATATATATAAAACATACATAAGACTCAGAAAAGTTGAAAGAAGGCTGACTGGCTAGGAGCCTCCAGATCCAAGAAAGAACACAATGGTGAATTCCTTTGGTTTCCTTTTTGACTAATGTATCTCAGACTTGGGGCTGAAGGAGCTGGCAACCCAGAAAAACAAATGCACACAGGAAAAAAAGGCCTAATGAAAGCCTGCTCTCTGTAGCCAAATTCCCAGAAAGGTGAAGCCTAGCAAAACAACCACTCCACTCCAGGCAAACATCACAGAAAACCGTGGCATTTCCCCAAGTCAGCAAATGTCGAAAGTGTAGCCTAGACCTCCACCTTTTCCAGGGGAACCTAGAGCTTCTACCTTCTACTTGTTGCAATGAAGCATCTCAACCCTTCTGTTGGGATGGTATGAGAGGCCTAGTAGGGAGATAGTACATCATCACCACTGGATGTAAAGAGTACCTGAACTCACCTTGGTGTCAGTAGAGACCAACAAATTAGAGAGCCTGGACTTCTACCCCCCAATTGGCAGTGAAAAAGACCCTCCTCATCTCCCCCACTAAGGTGGTATCAGAGGAGGCCTAGTGGAGAGTCAGGAGTTTCACCACCACCCAGTGGTAATGAGGTCACACCCCTCTCTGGTCTCAGTGGAGGTCTCAGTGTGAGGAGCAGTAATGAGGCCCCCCCTACGCTTGCAGCCTGGGAGGTATCAGTAGAGACCTAGCTGAGAGCCAGAACTCTAACTCTCACTCTCACTCAGCACTAATGAGAAGCATCCCACTCAGGTGTCAACAGAGCTGGAGCGCTAGAGCAGGGAGAAGCAAGCTAGCTAAAACAGAAGGCTTAAATAATATCTAGAAGGTTTAAATAACACCATAGCATGATACCCAAACTTTCCAGCTTTCAACCAAAAAATCAGTTGTCATACTAAGAATCAGGAAGATCTCAACCTTAAAAAAAAAAAAGACAAATTGAGATGACAGAGGTATTAAAATTATCTGACATCCTAAAGCAGCCATCCTAAGAATGCTTCAATAAGAAATTAATGAACACACTTGAAACAACCATAATAGAAAGTCTCAGCACACATATATGAGATATTATATTAAGAAGAACCTAAATGGAAATATTAGCATTGAAAAATGTACAGCCTCAACAACAGAATGGAGGGGAGAGAGGAAAGAATCAGTGAACTGGAAGATATACGAATAGAATAATAGAGAGAAAATGGAATAAAAGGAAAGAAGCAGGGCTTCCCTGGTGGCGCAGTGGTTGAGAGTCCGCCTGCCGATGCAGGGGACACAGGTTTGTGCCCTGGTCCGGGAAGATCCCACATGCCGCGGAGCGGCTGGGCCCGTGAGCCATGGCTACTGAGCCTGCGCGTCCGGAGCCTGTGCTCCGCAGCGGGAGAGGCCACAACAGTGAGAGGCCCGTGTACCGCAAAAAAAAAAAAAAAAAAAAAAAAAAAAAAAAAAGAAAGAAGCAGAGCCTTAGGGCTGTGTGAGAGGATGATAAAAGATTGAATATTCTTATGAGATTCACAAAGGAGAGGAGAAAGAGGGTGGGGCTGAAAAAAGATTCAGAGAAGAATGGCTGAGAACTTCTCAATTTAGCAAAAGACATAACCTTACAGATATGAAAAGCTGAGCAAATCCCAATCAAAGAATTCCATGCAAAGACACATCATAGTCAAAGTTCTAAAAGCTAAAGACAAAAATTCTTGAAAGCAGCAAGAGAACAAATTTCCCATAGGAGAAAAAAATTGGAATGACAGTGCATTTCTTGTTAGAAACCATGGAGTCCAGACGGAAATGGCAAAACATTTTTCAATTTCTGAAAGAAAAAAGCTATTGCGAATCCTTTATCTGAGAAAACATTTTTGAGGAATTCAGGGGAAACCAAGACCGTCTCAGGGGAAACCAAGACCTTCTCAGAAGAACAAAACTCAGATTATTTGTTGGTAGCAGACCCACATTAAAAGAATGACTAAAAGGAGGTACTCTAAACAAAAAGTGAATGATGACAAATGAAGAAATCTTAGATCATAGGAAGAAAGAACACAGCAAAAAAATGGGTAAATACAATAGACTTTCCCTTGTTGAGTTTTCTAAATTATTTTTGATTATTGAAGAAAAATGTATAATACTATCTAAAGTGATTTTAAATGTATGTAGAAGAAATATTAAAGGCAATTATATTATAAATGTGGGATCGATGTAAAGGAGGAAAGTTTTTTACAATTTACTCAAACTAGTAAGATTATGTCTTTAATGGACTGTGAAATGTTACATATATAACATGAAATACCTAAAGGCACCAATAAAAATACAGACCCTCAAACACATTATACATCAATGGAATTCTAAAAAAATATTCAAGTTACATATAGAAAGCCAAGAAAAAGACAACAGAGGGATGAAAAACAGAACAATCAGAAAACAAAACAAATAAAATGCCAAAATTAAGCCTTAACATGTTAATAATCACATTAAATGTAAATAATCTCAATATACCAAGTAAAAGGTAGAGGTTGTCAGAGTGGATTAATGACATGCCACAACTGTAGGTTGTCTACAACAATTCATTTAAAATATAATTATAGAAGCAGGTTGAAAGTAAAGAGATGGGAAAAGATATATCATGCATATATTAATCAAAAGAAAGCAGTAATGGCTATATTATTAGTCAGATAAAATAAACTGCAGAGCACAGGAAATTATCAGACTTAGAAAAGGGTAATGATATGTAGTGATAAAAGTGTCAAAACAAAAAGAAAGCATCACAATCCTAAGACAAACAAGAGAGCTGCAAAATAGCAAACCTGGTAGAACAGGTAGAAATGGACAAACCCACAATTAAAGCTGGAGACTTCAACACCTCTGTCTTAACAAGAATAACTTAGACAGAAGATCAGCAGGGATATAGAAGAATTTAACAACACCATCAACCAACAGGGTCAAATCAACTTTTATAGAACACTCTCCCCATCAACAGGAGAATGCACATTCTTTTCCAGTGCCCACAGAAGATTTATGGCCATAAAATAAAATTGATATCACACAAAGTGTTGACCAACTACAATAAAATCAAACCAGAAAGCAATAAGAGATAGGATGAAAAGCTCCAAACACTTGGAAACTGAACAACACATTTCTAAATAATTCTTTTGTTAAAATCTAATAGTATTGGGAAATAACTATTGACTGAATGGAAATGAAAACACAACATGGCAAAATATGTGAGACACAGGTAAAGCAACATTGAAAGGAAAATTTAGGGCTTCCATGGTGGCGCAGTGGTTAAGAATCCACCTGCTAATGCAGGGGACACGGGTTCGAGACCTGGTCCATGAAGATCTCACATGCCACGGAGCATCTAAGGCCATGTGCCACAGCTACTTGAGCCCGTACTCTAGAGCCAGCGAGCCACAACTACTGAGCCTGCACATCGCAACTACTGAAGCCCGTGCGCCGAGAGCCCATGCTCTGCAACAAGAGAAGCCACTGCATTGAGAAACCTGCACACCACAACGAAGAGCAGCCCCTGCTCGCCGCAACTAAAGAAAGCCTGCGTGCAGCAACGAAGACACAATGCAGCCAAAAATAAAATTAAATTAAAAAAAAAGGAAAGGAAAATTTATAGCACTAACATGTATACTACATATTAGAAAAGAGGAAAAGTCTCAAATCAATAATCCAAGTCCCTACCTCAAGAATATTGAATAGCAAAATAAACCCAATGCAAGCATAAAGAAGGAAATGATAAAGGTAAGAGTAGAAATCAGTGAAATAAAATAGAAACATACACATCAGAAAAAGAATAAATAAAAGAGTCCTTGTTTGCATACAACATGATTGTCTAAGAAAAAAATCCAAAGGAATCTACAAAAATATTCCAAGAATTTGTAAGTTTAGCATGTTAACAAGATAGAAGCTAAATATGCAAAAATCAATGGTGTTTCTATGTACTACCAATATAATTGTGGACATAAAAATTAAAATGACAATACCATTTGCGATTGCTCAAAAAACAAAATATTGAAATGTAAATCTCACAAAACATGTACAGGGCTTGTATACTGAAAACTACAAGATTCTGATGAAAGAAATAAAAGAAAATCTAAATCAGTGAAGAGACATATCTTTTTAGGGATTGGAAAACTCAACATAGTAAAGATATCAATTCTCCCAAAAAGTATATTCAGGTTTAATGCAATGTCAATCAAAATTCCAGAAAGATGTTTTTTGTCAACATACTCAAGATTATTCTAAAATGCACATGGAAATGCAAAGGAGCTTGAATTGCTAAAGGAAAGGAAGGATAAAGGAAAGGAAAGGACGGATAAAGGAAAGGAAGAATAAAGTAGGAGGAATATGACTTTTAAGACTTAGAGTATACTTCACTCTGTATGACAGACTTTAGGTCCATTCACCTCATTATAAATAACTCAATTTCGTTTCTTTTTATGGCTGAGTAATATCCTATTATATATATGTGCCACATCTTTTTTATCCTTTCATCTGTCGATGGACATTTAAGACGTAGACATAGAGAACGGACTTGAGGACACGGAGGAGGGAAGAGGAAGCTTGGTGAAGTGAGAGTAGCATCCACATATATACACTACTAAATATAAAATAGCTAGTGGGAAGCAGCCGCATAGCACAGGGAGATCAGCTCGGTGCTTTGCAACCACCTAGAGGGGTGGGATAGGGAGGGTGGGAGGGAGGCTCAACAGGGAGGGGATATGGAGATATATGTATGCATATGGCTCATTCACTTCGTTGTACAACAGAAACTAACACAGTATTGTGAAGCAGTTATACTCCAATAAAGATCTATTTAAAAAAAAAAGGGCTATAGTTTTGACTTCCGTTCAAAACCATGTGGTATTGTCAGAGGGATAGATACACAGATCGATGGAACAGAACAGAGAACAAAGAAATAGACCCACACAAATATGCCCAACTGATTTTGGACTCACATACAAAAACAATTCAATGGCAAAAATGACATTTCAGCAATGGTGCTGGAACAATTAGATATCCTTAGGGGGAAAAATACTTGACCTTAATCTCATACATTTTACAAAAAACTAATTTCTCATACCTTGTACTTAACGCCTTTTCTTCCTTGCTGTCTTCCTTCTTTTTCTTTCCTGCCTTGCTTTTTCCTTTCCTCCCGTCTTTCCTTGCAGCATTCCTTTATTGTCTCCATTCTCTCTCTCTTCTTTTTTGTTCCGCGGCACGCGGGCCTCTCACCATTGTGACCTCTCTCGTTGCGGAGCACAGGCTCCGGACGCGCACGCCCAGCGACCATGGCTCACGGGCCCAGCCGCTCCACGGCATGTGGGATCCTCCCGGACCGGGACACGAACCCGCGTCCCCTGCATCGGCATGCGGACTCTCAACCACTGCGCCACCAGGGAAGCCCTCTCTCTTTTTTCTTACCTTCCTCCTATATACCCTCTCTCTCTTTGTTTTATTGTTTACTTTTCCTTTCCTCTCTTATTTTCCTGATTACCTCTAAAAACTATTTGGAGACAGTTTCAGATTAAACATTATGCAAAATAAGAACATTAGGGATACAAAACAATAGAAATTAAATGAAGCAACAAGGTTAAATTATATTTGTCACCATTTTAAGAATTGAAACTTATGATAATATTTAAAGCTGTCTCTAAAGTTTCCAGGTAACTATAAGAAGAAAAGCTATATTAAAGTATACAGTTTTATTACCTAAAACGTTAAAACGTGTCCTAGTGTGTGCAAAGACATTTCCCCTGAAATTAAACTTAGCAGAATATTTTTGCATTGGTTTGGGTTTGAGAAACATTATAGAATGAAGTTTTTTTTGGATGGAGCTACCATTTAGCTAAAGGTATGCTTTATCGCTAGCATTAATTCTAACATTTATCACTAACATATTTGAGGATCATTCCTGGATTATTCACTCCTTTAGCCTCAACTGTGTGGAATGCAGTGTACTGAGAATACACTCAAGTTGACTGCAGCTGCCTTGGCACTAGCTTTGCAATTCCCAGTATCAATGAGCTTTCCAAGTATCTTCTAGTCACAGTATTGTGAGAAGTCCATTGAGAATGACCTTCCAAGTTCTTTACATTTGGGGTCCTTCTAATAAAGTCTTACTACTCAAAGTGTTATTTGAGAACCAGCAGCAAGCATCATATAAGCTTAGAAAATATATGGAGTCTCGGCCTCACCCTAGACCTACTGCTTTATAACCTACATTTTAGCAAGATTCTCCAGGTGATTCATATGTATATCAAATTTTTTGCACATGCTTGGGGGCTCATAATTAGAGGAAGACCCGCTTGTTGCCAAGCTGGTACTAGGAAACTTCCACTTGGCTAGACTATTGTTAGGGGAGAACTAAACGTTGTTTTATGTAAGCCTGTATCAGGAGTAAAGAAAAACTTTTCAAGTACAGGCATACCTTGTTTTATAGTACTTCACTTTATTGCACTTTGCAAAAAAATTTTTTTTTTTTTACAAATTGAAGATCTGTGAAATATTGCTTTGAGCAATATTTCAAACTTTTCCACCTTTATTATATATGTTATGATGATCTGTAATCAGTGATTTTTGATGTTATTATTGTAATTGTTTAGGGGTGTCATGAACCACCCCATAAAACAGTGAACTTAATCAATAAATGTTGTGTGTGCTCTGATTGCTCCAATGGCCAGCCATTCCTCCATCTCTCTCCCTCTCCTAAGGCATCCCTGTTCCCTGAGACATAACAATATTGAAATTATGTCAATTAATAACCCTACAATGCCCTCCAAGTGAAAGACTCACACGTTTCTCACTTTAAATCAAAAGCTAGAAATGATTAAGCTTAGTGAAGAACGCATGTTGAAAGCCAAAATAGGCCAAAAGCTAGACCTCTTGTGCCAATTAGCCAAGTTGTGAATGCAAAGGAAAAGTTCTTGAAGGAAATTAAAAGTGTTACTCCAGTGAACTCATGAACGATGATAAAATAAGTGAAACAGCTTTATTGTTGATATGGAGATGTTTTAGTAGTCTGGATAGAAGATCAAACCAGCCATAACATTCCCAAAGCATAATCCAGAGCAAGGCCCTGACCCTCTTTAATTCTAAGAAGACTGAAAGAAATGAGGAATCTGCCAAAGAAAAATTTGAACCAGCAGAAGTTGGTTGATGAAGTTTAAGGAAAGAAGCTGTCTCCATAACTTGCGAGGTGAGGCAGCAAGTGCTGATGTAGAGGCTACAGCAAGTTATCTAGAAAATCTAGCTGAGCTAATGAATGAAGGTGGCTCCACTAAATAAATTTTCAATGTAGACCAAATAGTCTTCTATTGGAAGAAGCTGCCATCTAGGACTTTGATAGCTAGAGAGAAGTCAATATCTGGTTTCAACTCTTCAAAGGACAGGCTGACTCTCTTGTTAGGGGCTAATGCAGCTGGTGACTTGAAGTTGAAGCCAATGCTCATTTACGCTCTGAAAATCCTAGGGCTCATAAGAATTATGCTAAATCTACCCTGAGCTCTATAAATGGAACCACAAAGCCTAGATGCTAGCATATCTCTTTATAACATGGATTTTTGGATATTTAAGCCCACTGTTGAGACCTATTGCTCAGAAAAAAAGATTCCTGTCAAAATATTACTGCTCACTGACAATGCACCTAGTCACCCAAGAGCTCTGGTGAGATGTATAGCAAGATTAATGTTTTCATGCCTGCTATCATAACAAGGAGTAATTTAGACTTTCAAGTCTTATTATGTAAGGAGTACATTTTGTAAGGATATAGTTGCCATAGATAGTGATTCCTCTCGTGGAACTGGGAAAAGTAAATGAAAAACTTTCTGGAAAGGATCCATCATTCTAGCTGCCATTAAAAACATTTGTGATTTATAACAAGAGGTCCAAATATCATTCACAGTAGTTTGGAAGAGGTTGATTCTAACTCATTCTTCAGGGATGACTTTGAGGTGCTCAAGACTTTAGTGGAGGAAGTAACTGCAGTTGTGGTGGAAATAACAAGAGAACTAGAATTAAAGTGGAGCCTAAAGATGTGACCGAATTGCTGCAATCTCAGGATAAAGTTTCACGGATGATGGGTGAGCAAAGAAAATGGTTTCTTGAGTGGAATCTACTCCTGGTGAGGATGCTATGAAGACTGTTGAAATGACAACAAAGGATTTAGAATATTACATAAATATAGTTGATAAAGCAGCAGGGTTTGAAAGGATTGACTACAGTTTTGAAAGAAGTTCTACTGTGGGTTAAAATGCTATCAGACAGCATTGCATGCTACAGAGAAATTGTTCATGAAAGGAAGAGACAATGAAGTGAACTCCATCATTGTCTTATTTTATGAAATTGCCACACCCACTTCAACTTTCAGCAAACACCACCCTGATCAGTCAGCAGCCATCAACATGAAGGCAAAACCCTCTACCAGCAAAAATTACAACTCACTGAATACTCAGATGATGGTAAGCATTTTTTAGCAATAAAGTATTTTTTAAATTAAGGTATGTGCATTTTTAGACATAATGGTATTGCACACTTAATAAAGTACAGGGTAGTGTAAACACAACTTTGTATGCATAGGAAACCAAAAAATTCATGTGACATTTTAATGCCATATCCAATTTACTGTGGTGGTCTGGAACCGAACCCACAATATCTCTGTGGTATGCCTGTAAAAGCATCATATACAGCTTTGTAGTGGAGAAAAAGTTATTTTTGGAGAGAATAGACAGCTTGGATTTATATATTTTTTGTCATAGTTATACAAGTCTACCTGTTGATTTTTTGCATTTTGAATGAAACTAGAATTCAAAGATATATATCAGTAAACAAGCCACACACTACTCTTTAAAAAAAACTTTGTGCAGAGCTATACTCTAGGCAAGAGGGATGTTATCACTAACATTAGTACTACCATTTATCACTAACATATTTTAAGATCTTTCCTGGATTATTTATTCCTTTAACCTCTATTATGTGGAAACACTTCACAGTTTGACTTTCTTTGGCCAAATGACAGAGTAAATTTTACTCTTCATTGTGAAGTATAGGATAATATAGAAGTACTACTCTTTTAGTGAATCATGAAGGCAATATTTAGAAAATAATACTTTTTTAACATGATTTTCATAGAAAAATTAGAAAGAGGACCGAGACTCAGAGTAATGAGGTCCTACTTTTATTCACAATTATTTGCTGGGTAGTCTCAGAAGTTACTTAACTACCTTGGCTCTTTGTTTCTTCATTTGCAAAATGAGATAATTATGAAGAATAAAATTGATGGTTTAATTTTATAGAAACAATACATATTATACCAATATAAATTATTAGCTCTGCCTTTATGAAATCCAAGATTTCATGGTATATTTTGCTTTTGTGGGATGATATGTAAGCAGAAGAGATTCATGATTATAAAAATGGTTTTGACTTCTTCATTTAAAAGTCATGTATAAAAACTAGAAAAATATATATATTTCCTGATATTCAATCTTAGGGAATTGTAGTTCAAGCTGTAAGGTTTTGGTTTTGCAGCTGTGTTTACTGAGATAACTTTGGACTAAATCTTGGAAAAAAAATATTGCTGCCAGGAAGTCCACCACTAAAGATTTTTAAGTCCAGTAAAGCTGCTAGTGTTGGATTTCTCAAACACTGAGATTACAGTAATAAGGCAAAAGTTCTTATTACACCACAATTTATAAAATAAAATAGTGACTAACAAATATTGATAAATGTTAGAGAAAAAATAGTTCAATTCCAGTGTTTGAACATCTGTATGTCTTTTAATTCAAGTGACTAAATTGGACAGCTTCAATGAAGGCTGAAGAGAATTTTGGAGATTAGGTTTAAAAAACACCGCCAAGTAAGTTGAAGCAGAGCAGATTGTTAACATTATCTTGTAAACAGGAGCATGCTATAACTGATTTCAACATTCATTTCCTCCTTGTTCTTTATTCAACTCTGACTTCCTTTAAAAGAATGCTTTCTGAGACAACATAGCTGGTACAGGCACTGACCACACACTTGAAGATACAGACAAGGGTTTGGCATCAAAGGTGTAATATGGTACTATGTTGGTGATGAGAAGACATTGCCAATTCCTGAGAAAAGTTGAGAGTTTGGGCATTTTTAAGGCTATCAGAAAGGCTTCATATATTCATAGACGGTTAACTATGTAGTTTGTTGATACAGAAAAATCAATACTAGTCATTTCTGATTGAAGATTCTGCAAAAGATCCAAAGATACATATGATATTAAGAGGGAGAAATTATGGGTTCTCCAAACTTTTGAGTTTGGACTACAAGCATCTCAGAAGTGCTCAATATGATCTGAGGAGCCAAACACCCTCTATTCAATTTCCCAGTTGCTGGGGTCTTGTTACCATAGTAGGTTCCATCCTTCACGAATAACGACTGATACTGGATATCTCAACATCATCAGGAATGAAGCAGCAAACCAAGAGTTAATGTGATCAAAACTAAATTAATACTTCATTGTAGGGGGCAAAACACTAAATTTTGTTACTAGCATGTTATACAAAATTATGTTACCAATTAAATACAGTAATTTGCTATGAAAATAAGAAATATGTATTTGCTATTCCCCCCATAAATAGCCAATTTTTCATTAACTGCTTGAAAAATCACTGAGAATCACTAAGGGATAAGGGCACAGAGACTTATTAAGAAAATAACCTATTTCTAGCATCTGACTATAGATCATAGTCACTTAAGCAGTATTAATCAAAAGATAACTCTTCCATCCATATAAAGGTGAACATTTAGGGTTTCCTGAAAAGAGTTATATCTTGAGTTTGGGATGTAGGTAGCCATAAACTTTCTAGAACTAGTTAAATAAGATCCAACACATGCTGTGGGTTTAGAAATCCGAAGCATCACTTTGCTGTAGCTACCCTTGCTAAAGGATTAGCTGCCTTGATTCACTTTGCAATAAGGTGACATATAAATCATTTAATAAATAAGAATATTTAAAGTGCTGAATTTTTAAGAAAATAAAGTGCCTTAAGTATATCTTATGTCTATCTCTTACCTCAAAGGAATATCCTCTATAACATTAATAGAAGAAAGATTATAACAGGTCCTGAGGTAATTTCCCACTCCTTCCTAACTTCCAGTTAGGAGGAAAGATAGCATTTTGGCCTGTGGTAGGGTAGACAAATGGTCAGTGTTTGTCCTCAGATGATCAAGTGAACACTAAAAAGCTCAAGGGCAAGAGGTACTCTCCGTTTCTGGCCATTTTGGTGAAAAAAGGAGCCAAGGCCTTTTATCATATAAAAAAGTATCTGGTGTGAGAGACCCAGAGATCAGTACAGGAAGTCCTAATGACCAGGAATTTCCATCTGTGCCTTCCATTCCTGTGATGTAAAAGCCATGACAGATTAATTATACAAGAATAAATCAATGGTGGTGATCAATACCTTTAAACTTCACATTTAGATAACACTCACATTTAACTAACAGTTCAAATCAGTCTTATGTGGTTTGGCAACAGATCACTAATTTTTATGTCAGAGTAATCATAGTCATTTTAGATACAGGATTTTTGTGAGTTTAGTCTTATAGACTTTACATATTTTAATAGGACAAAGGGATATTTGTGGCAGTTTTAACACCAGGAGTTATTTTAACTGACAGCCCAAATCTTTAGAGACATAAGCTATGGTAAGAGCGTTATTAAAACCTGCTTGGAAAAAACACATTCTTAGTCAAGATGGCAGATGCATGTATGGAAATCTTGAAATTGTATTGATCTTCTCAATTTAAAAATTACAGGAATTGTATAAATACTCCAGTCAAAGCCAGCTCATCATAAGACCAGTTTATTAAATGAGTTACTTCCTTGAATGGAAATCAAGAGTAAACATCAGATAAATCTAGTAAAGTCAACATAATGGCTGAATATGACATCCCTCATTTATGTGTTCCCATCCCCTGAAAAAACAAAAAGTTGGCATCAATCCATGGACAAAAGTGTATTTGTGGGATCTGCGGGATCCAGCAACTTACACCAAGGGACCCAAGAGAAGTCTAGCCCACCTGTGCATTGGATATTAGGCCTATAGACTTTGTTCCCAGCTGTAGAATCTGCAGTGGCCTATTTACTGCCTCCAGCCCCTCTCTGCCATCATCCAGGAGCCCCTGGAACACATTATCTTAGACAATCACTTGCAGTTTAGAGAGCCTTTGTGGAAGTCTAGGTTTCCAGCATAGAAGTTCCAGCACACCTTTAGAACCAAAAAATTCAAGTTTGGACACAATGAAGAGGGTACAAGGAACTGTTTGACTTTACCTGCCTCATCTTTCCCCCAAGGCTGCACAGCTTAAAGCCAAGGGTGATCTTCCTAGGCCAGTGATTTCTCCTGCAAGAGAACGTGAGAGCTTGTGAATGAGCACTTGGCTTCCCCAGCTGTGCAGGACACTGCCCAAAAGGCTCCTTTCTCTCTCACCCTATGCAGAGTACTGAGTCATGAGCTGAATGACTGGGAAGTAGAAAGAGGCTGGGAAAGTGGTAGATAGGATCCTTGGAGGGCATTAAAGAGACTCGGATCCTACTAAATGTGTGGTAGACTGCATCAAGAAGCCTGTCCACAAATTGTTGGGGATTCCTTCCCCATGGATGCCCCCAAATGGCCCACAGGCACCCCCAGCACTCTGCATCTCACCCACACACCCTTTTGGAGGCCAGCTCCCTGTGTGCATTCCCAGTGATGATGGTGAGAGAAAGCTTTCACAGATGGTTAGTGACCACATACAGAAAGCCAGCCAGAATCTGCAAATCTGGAAGAGACCACAAATTTGAGTTTAGCACCCAGGACCAGAAGGCTTCCCTGGTGCATTCCACCATTTAAAGAAGAATGAACACCAAACCTTCTCAAGTTCTTCAAAAAATTTGTGGAGGAAGTGACACCCTCCACAGCCTCCTTAACTCATTTAAGGAGGCCAGCATGACCCTGATACCAAAGGCCAGCATGACCCTGATACCAAAGACAAATAAATACAAGAAAAGAATTATAGGCCAATGTCCCTGATGAATATAGATGTAAAAATTCTCAACAAAATATGAGAAAACTAAATTCAACAGCACATTAAAAAGATCATTCACCATGATCAAGGAAGATTTGCTCCAGGGATGCAAGGATGGTTCAACACATATAAATCAATAAATGTGATAAACCATATTAATAGAATAAAAGATAAAAATCATATGATCATCTCAAGAGATGCAGAAAAAAAGCACTTGATGAAATACGACAAACTTTCATGATAAAAAGTCTCAACAAATTGGGTAAAGAAGGAACATACTCCAACATAGTAAAGACCATATCTGACAAACCCATACTCAATGGTGAAAGGTTAAAAGGTTCCCTCTAAGATTAGGAACAAAACAAAGGTGCCCACTCTCATCACTCCTATTCAACATAGCACTACAAGTCCTAACCAGAGCAATTAGGCAAGGAAAAGAAATTTAAAAGGCATCCAAATCAGAATGGAAGAAGTAAAATTGTCTTTGTTTTTAGATGATATAGAAAATCCTAAAGACTCCACCAAAATACTGTTAAAACTAATCAATACATTCAATAAAGTTGCAAGGCACAAAATCAACATACAGAAATCAATTGGGTTTCTATACACTAACAAAATATCTGAAAAAGAAATAAAGAAAACAATTTCATTCATAATATCATCAAAAACAATAAAATATTTAGGAATAAGTTTGACCAAGGAGCTAAAACTAAGACTTTGATGAAAGAAATTAAAGATGACACAAATAAATGGAAAGATATCCCGTGTTCATGGAATGGAAGAATTAATATTGCTAAAATAGTCATACTTCCCAAAGTCATCTATGGATTCAATGCAATCGCTATAAAAATTCTAATGGAATCTTTCACAGAAATAGAAAACAATGCTAAAATTTGTATGGAATCACAAAAATACCCCAAATAGCCAAAGCAATCTTGAGAAAGAACAAAGTTGGAGGCATCATGCTTATTGATTCCAAACTATATTACAAAGCTATGGTTATCAAAACAGTATGGTATTGGCATAAAAACAGACATATAAATCAATGGAACAGAATTCAGAGCCCAGAAATAACTCCAGGCATATATGATCAATTAATTTATCCAAAGGAGCTAAGAATATACAATGTGAAAGGGAAAATCTCTTCAATAAACCATGTTGGGAAAACTGTACAGCCACATGCAAAAAAATAAAACTGGAACACTATGTTACACCATACACAAAAACTAGCAAAATGTATTAAAAACTTCAACGTAGTACTTGAAACCAAAACACTCCTGGAATTAAAAAAAGCTAACTCATAGAAAGAGATAATAAATGGTGGTTTCCAGGGACTGGGGAAGAAATGAAAAGATGTTGTTCAAAGAGTACAAACTTCCAGTTAGAAGATGAATATGTTCTGGGGCTCTAATGTGCAGCAAGTCGATTATAGTTAATAATAATGTATTATACTTGAAAGTCACTAAAGAGTAGGTATTAAGTGTTCTCACCACAAAAAAAGAAACTGTAATTGAGATGATAGCAGTATTAATTAATGCTACTGTGGTAATTGTTTCACAATATAAGTGTATTGAATCAACGGGTTGTACACCTTAATCTTAGACAATATTATATATCAATTTTATCTCAAAAAAGCTGAGAAATAATGAAACAAACAAACAAACAAAAAGCAAATGTCAGGAAGGTTTTTCTATGCTGCTTTAAATTTGGCTATCATCTCCTTACTATTTTTACAATTTTTTTTCCCTTTTTGAAGACAGGGAAAACAAGGTTAAGAAGTGTTATACGTTTGAATGACAAAGTTACTTTGTTACAGAGATGGGAGGTAAATGTGAGTTTATGTGATTCCAATCTTAATGATTACTCATTCACTATTCTACAATTTCCTCATCTAAGTAATCAATTTTGCCATATATAGAAGAAAATTATGCCTTTTTTATAACTGACTACACTCAATTTTTTGGTCTTGTTAAGAGTCATTTGTTTGATTGGCAGGAGCAGATAATAACTGAATAGTTCTATGCCAGGCTTAAATGCATATTGCTTTGGGAAAACAACTTCATATGTTTTTTGAAATGATAGTGAAAGAGTTCAATTTGCACGGCATTTCAGAGACAATTGGGTAAACTCTGTAGCTTAGCTTTGTATTTTAATTTTTGTATGTTTAATTAAAAAGTAATTTTATTTTCTATTTTCTCTGTTTAAGTTTATTAAAAGTTTATAAAGTTGTCCTTAAAATGTGCATTTTGGTATTCAAAAATCAAAAAGTTTTATGTATTTTTGCACCTAAAGTTCTTTGGGAATGAGTTGAGTTATTTTTAAATCTGATTTATGGAAATCATAGTGATTTGGACATGTTTTAAAAGCAGAGACTACGGTTGCCAAGTTGTATTTTCATGGGATGCCAAGTTATTTTTTCATGTTGGAGGAATATTACCAAAGGATAAAAAATAGATCTTTTATTAAAATGTTTTCTGATGTCCTCAACACATATAGGTTACATGGAATGAAATCTAAAAAAGATTGTTTTTGTTATCTGGTGTGAATGGAAAGTAAATTATCAATATAACTGTGAAATTTAACTATTTACCAAACTAGGTGGATAAGTGTTTATTTATCAAACTTGGACAGTTATCTATATCAAAATATAGACAAACAATTGCTTTATCAGTTAAGACTTTTCTGTCTTCTATTCTTGTAACTTGATAAACTTTTCCAAATATTTCAAGAGAAATTTAAAATTCTCCAAACAAGTTTAATTTTAGTTTTAACAAATATTATACATTTTAACCAAACTGACTTTATTCTGAAGAAATTCTCCTCTAAAAATGTATATCAGGACCTAAAACTTGAATAATTAAGGAATGAATTGAAGAGATTTCAGAATCAATAAATTTTTTTAAAGTTCAAGAAACAGGTAAGTGCAGTGATAATATGGAAAATAATAGAGTTGGTAAATAGATATTATTGAATAATATGAATTTTTTTCAATACCTGAGAAAACATAATTACAGCACTTCAAAGGATTTATGTGTACATACTTTGAAGATCACAGGATTCTGTGAAAAAATTGTCAACTTTTTTTATTAAAAAAATGTCCAGAGTAATTCAATATTTCTTTATGCTTAGAGGATAAGGGGAGAGAGTAGTCATTCTACCCAAAGTGTTTTCCTTTTTATTTACACAAGTTGTTTAGTCTTGTTGTGTTTCATTTACTAGGAGTCTTGTTCCAAAGTTTAGAGATTTTTTTTATCCATCAACAGATGAATGGATAAAGAAGATGTGTTACATATATACAATGGGATATTACTCAACCATAAAAAGAACAAAATACTGTCATTTGCAGCAACATGGATGGATCTAGAGATTGTCATATTGAGTGAAGTAAGTCAGACAGAGAAATACGAATATATGATGTTGCTTATATGTGGAATCTAAAAAAATGGTATAAATGAACTTATTTACAAAACAGAAATAGAGTCACAAATATAGAAAACAAACTTATGGTTACCAAGGGGGAAAGGGGGCAGGGATAAATTGGGAGATTGGGATTGACATGTACACACTGCTATATATAAAATAGATAATTAATAAGAACCTACTGTATAGCATCGGGAACTCTACTCAATGCTCTGTAATGACCTATGTGGGAAAAGAATCTAAAAAAGAGTGGATGTATGTATATGTATAACTGATTCACTTTGCTGTACACCTGAAACTAATACAACATAGTAAATCAACTAAACTGCAATAAAAATTATTAGAAAAACCCCAAAGTTTATAGATTCTTGTTTATCATATCACAGATTGCTTAAAATGACACATTAGAATGTTTCCTATTGTAGGTCACAGAAATGGGCTTTATTTAGTCACCTAAATGTGAGTTTATACTAAATATACAAGGAGGAGCAAAGGAGAGCAGAAAATAATTGCACAATCACTAATATTGATAAACTTCTTAACAGACTGACCAAGAAAAAAAAGTGAAAACACTAATTATCTATTAAGAAATGAAAGAAGGGAATACTGACTCCACGGACATTGAAAAGGATGATAATAGTACAAACAACTCATGTAAATCCAACTACTTAAATGAAATTGGCCAATTCTTTGAAGACACAAACTAACAAATAGATAATCTGAACAATCACATATATGATAAATTGAATTCTTACTTAAAAATCTTCCAGAAAAAGAAAACTTTAGGCTCAGATGATTTCATGGGCTAATTCTAACAAAGATTTAAGAAGAAATCATACCTATTCTACACAATCTCTTCCAGAAAATAGAGAAAGATTAAATATTCCCCCAATCATTTTCGGGAACCTACAATACCCTGAAATTGAAATAAGACAAAAGACATCATCAGAAAAAAAATTGTAGACAAATGCTTCTTAAGACGAGTGGTTTTTTTTTCCAAAATGAAAGTAAACGTTAGAAAAATTAAGACTAAAATACTGTAATCTAAATGTTTATATTTTATCTGAATTTAAGTATTTTTATGGATATTTTTGTTTAAACAAAGGACAGCAATTACTAATCTAAAACACAATCATAAAGACCCTTTAAGAGTTGCTTTTTCATTTTGTTTGTTTTGGCACATGACACTAGAGATTTCCACTCATAGAAGACTAACTAGTTAAAGTTGGATACAGTATTTTAATAGATTCGTTTTGACAATGTGATCCAAAACATTAATTTCTGTATTCTAAAGCCCTAAAAAAGTTTTTGTTCTTGAATGGGGTGCAAAGTTAAGAAACAGATTATGTTCCTAGCTAAAGGATAATGATAGCGATATTAAAATGGAAGAGAATAGGAAATTTTGGTATGGGGGTCCTTGAATGTTTCACTCCTAAGCTATACTTAGGGGTTAAATTTTCTCACTATGAATATTTTAGCAGAAATTGTACATAATCATAATCTTTCCATGGTCTCTACTATTAGAGATAGACTTTATGATGAATAATAATGAGTCCAGCCTCTTGACATTCCTTCTGGACAAAGGCCACTGGTATCTCTTGAGAAAATTATGGCATAATTCAAAGTTTTAACTTTGAGAGTAAAATATGTTGGCAATAGGCTCCTAATTAATCTTCCTACTCTCACCTAAAAATTCTATTAACATAAAGTGGGAGGACAGATTGGGGATAGTGAACATTTTCTGCCATGCCATTCATCAGTTTACTTCCTAGTTTCCTAAATATTGTGGATAATTACTACTTGCCGATATTAGTTTGCCCTTATCTTTGTCATTATTAGCTCATATCCATTTCAGAATTCATCTACAGTGTATTTAATTTTATAATCTCATGAGGGAGTAGAAAGAGTCATGCTTTGAATTTTTCAGTAGAAAATTGTTATAAAATTCAGTAAACAAATGCATAAATTCTTAAGTAGACAATAGGCCATATGGCGAGTGGCTGTCAAGATATATTTTAAAAATTTGAGCATAATATACGATATAAAATTTACTATTTTAACCATTTAAAAATGTACAATTGTGTCATTTAGCACATTTACAGTGTTATCAACCATCGCCACCATCTAGTTCCAGAATATTTTCATCATCTCAAAAGGAAACTCCATACCTATTTAACAGTCATTTCCCATTCCCACCCTCCTCCAGCTGCTGGCAACAATTATTCAGTTTTCCTGACCCTATGTATTTGCCTATTGGGGGTATTTTATACAGATTAAACCATACAATATGTCTCCTTTTGTGTCTGACTTCTTTCAGTTAGCATAATGTTTTCAAGGTTTATGTTGTAGCATAATCAGTACTCTACCCCTTGCCATGGTTGGATAATGTTCCATTGAGTGGGACGTACCACATTGGCTTATCAATTCATTAGCTGATGGATATTTGGGTTGTTTTCATGTTTTGACTATTGCAAAAAAAATGCTGCTATGAACATTCATGTACAAGTTTTTGTTTAAACACCTGTTTTAATTATTTCTAGTATATACCTAGCAATGGAATTGCTGAATCATAGGCTAATTGAATGCTTAACTTATTGAAGAACCCCCAAACTGTTTTCTACAGTGGCTGTGCCACTTTACCTTCCCACTAGCACTGTGTAAGTATTCAAGTTTCTCCTCATTCTTCCATTTTAAAATTCTAGCCATTCTAGTGATGAAGTAGTATTGCATTGTGATTTTGATTGAGAAAGTATATTTTTAACATTATATTTATGTACTGAGGGAGAAAAAAATGACACACCTTATCAAATTTGAATTTATTTATTTTATTATACATAAAAATTGACTGTAAGTAAATTAGAAATGAGGCTATTGAAGAATTGTTTGGGTTTTAAAAATATGGCAACTTAAAAATTGTGGTAATTTTAACCAAGTTCAATGCTATGAATAAATCATATGTACATTGCTCTCTGGTGACTACCCAATATTGAAATTAAACTACTGATAGTACTGTCAGTATTGAAGCACTGACATAAATACATTGGTTTATAGAATTGAAGTATAAAGTGTTAAGCAAATTTGTGCTTCAAATTCAGGTCTTCTTTACATTGAAAAATTGAAATTAAAAAATGGGTATGCTTCCTTTTAACTATATAGCTTAAGCTTCACACTGTGACACTAGTAAGTCCCAAGGAGCCAAGGAGACATCTTAAAATGTCTCTTTGGATGCACTTAGAGATCCTGTGTGTCTTCATTGTCAGCGTATTTACGGTCTGTGGAATCTTTTTAGTAAACAGAGTCCATAAAATGAGCAGCTGTACTGATGGTTTTAACAGTCTCAGAAAGATACCTTATATAATACCAGGTCAAGTTTTGCTCTGCCTGATAAATGCGGAAACAAGTGTATAATACATCAAATAGCCCTAGAGATGCTTTTTATTTGACAACACATCTGGAGCCCATAAAGATAATTTTGTATTTGTAATCTGCTTGGGAAAAAAGATACCATTAAAAATGCTCTGAAACCTAGTTATTCGATGTGAACTAGTTATAATCACACTCTTTTCTAAAGGGTTTTTTTCTCCCTGATTAGTGCATTTCCAATAATGCACTAATCTAATAGAAATGAATTTCAACTTTGATTTTATAACTGAATGCTTTAAAAAAGAACATGAAAATGGATAAAGGGATCAGTAACAGTTCCACAGAAGATAAGCAATTCAGAGTAAATAGCAAATAACAAATGCAACTTTAATAAAATTGAAAAGAACAAAACTGTGAGTACATAAAAATGATAATACATAGACACAAATATAGATTATTATACCACAGATTAAAATATATTTTAAATATGTACTATATATATTTTGATGCTTATTGAATCTTACTTTATAGAAAAATATAGAAAATCATATGCCCCCTTTTCATTGATCAACTCATAAATGATTTAGTGACTACTCTTTTTTGCTATCTTTTTCATGTAACAGTATTTGCATTAAGTCACTTTCAAAATAAAGGATAACATAAAGTCAAAACCTTTTGAGATACAAGAATCTTAAGCAAGACATCTAAATATTTCACAATATATTAGAGAAAAATATTTAGCAAGATGAATTGCTATGTAGCTATTCCCCTTTAGTGATTCACGGGGTGAAGGAGTCTGAGAAATTCTCTCATTATGCGTGATGTCAACCCTTCCTCTGAACTCTTCACTTTATGCCTGTGTAATGTACAGTGGTCATTGTACTTTTGGCCTCTTCCAAAGCACACAGAGTTTGAATTTTTTTTTTAATGATTTCAGTATTTCATTAGGTGTCAGCTTGAGATGTGTGCATATCTAGAGCACAGTAAATAAATGCAGCTGTGTCTTTGGGAATTATGGTAAATTCTTGTCGTTAGGAGCCAAGGCAAGTGGCTGCAAAGTAAATGGGTGGCTTGAGTGGGAAACCATGAAAGACAGAGTCTTCCTTCTGCAGAAAGGGGAAAGAAACATCCATGTACTTTGTCAGTTTTCACTCTTCTTTGAGCCAGTTTGCCACTTCACAGAGACTGTGTAAGAATGAAAAACAATGATAAAGGAAAATGAGCCTCTTAAGAAATAAAATGACTTTATATTTTTCTATACTGTTTATATAAATTGGTAAAACTGAAACACTTCCTTTCAAGATCAATACAAACTGCAAAGAATCAAAATATTCTGTCACTCTACCTTATCATTACTGGAATTGAGTCTGTCCTTGTTTTTAGTGTCTTTGGGAGAAGTGTTATCCTAAGCGAATGGATTTTCCAAGTCACCAAAACATACTCTTTCAAGCACAGAGGCTTTTCATTATTTTAAAACATCTGGATCCTGGAAATCTTTCTAAAATTCATTGTTTCCTTTTTATAAAAGAGCAAATATAGAAGTATTATTTATGGAAAATGATTTATTAAATTTTCTTTTGTTTTATGGTGGTTTGTGCTGTCCTTCTCAGCTTCTCAGCCAGTCTCTTCCTCTTTTCTCCCCCTTCCCTCTTAAAAACTCCTCTGTACCTTTCTTCTCTCTCCTTTCCTTCTCTTTTCTTTCTACCCCTCCTTTTTATCCTCCCTTTTCTCTTTCTTGTTCTGTCATCTCTTCCCTCTAGTCATAATTTTTCTCCCCTCCTCCCCTCTCCCTCCCTCTCCATCTTTCTCTCCACTTCCCACCTTGGAGTGATTAGCTCTTTCTTTCTTTCTTTTTTTTTTTTTTTTTTTGCGGTACGCGGGCCTCTCACTGTTGTGGCCTCTCCTGTCGGTGCGGAGCACAGGCTCTGGACGTGCAGGCTCAGCGGCCATGGCCCACGGGCCCAGCCACTCTGCGGCATGTGGGATCTTTCCGGACCGGGGCATGAACCCGTGTCCCCTGTATCGGCAGACGGACTCTCAACCACTGCGCCACCAGGGAAGCCCTCGCTCTTTCTTTAAGTGTCTCCCCACTGCTCATTCCTGTTGGCTTTGCCCTCTTTCCCTTTCTCCATCAGTCCCTGTTCATTCTGCCTCAGTAGTGGAATCAGCTTTAGGAGCAGGTTGGTAATAGGTCCAGATTGCAGTCAGGGTTTAGTTAGATTGAGTGTCAGTGTCAGGATAGGGTCAGATTTAAGATCTCCTTCAGGATTAACCATTCGCTGGCTCATTCATCCATCAGGCATTCACTGACACCTTCTCTGTTCTGTGCCCTGTGAAGATTGCTGGCACCCCAAAGATGAGTAAGCCTGCCCCTGCCCTCAAGGAGAGACATATAAATTCAATCAAATGTAACAGGTGCTACACAAAAGGGACCAAAAATTGAAGTAATTATTTCTACCTGATAGGGTGGCTGGTTGAATATTATCATGTTAGAGATATTTCTTAATTTCTGTTATTAAGTTGTATAATACAGTAATTTTATGAGGAAGTTTTTTTCTCCTTCAAGAAATTGGAATTCAACAATGCATAACATTTATTCATTATATATTTTACTTTTTATTATTACCTCTCTGTTGAGTAAAAAGAAAAAAGACATATCTCTGCCCTCATGGAGCTTACAGTCTAGTGGGAAGAAAAACAATAATGATTTTGCACTTATTCACAGATCAGAAACTCTACTATCTCAGAAATTAGTGTCAACTATACTTCATAAATGAGAAGAGGATGCATTTCTATCTGCCAATTGCATTAAATAGTAGCATCTTTAATCTCTTCTTTCTTCCTTCTTTCTCTCTTTTGCCTTCCTTCCCTGCCTTTTTTTGCCTTCCTTACATCCTTCATCTTTTTTTTAGGAATGAAAGATTAAAAATATACTTTTTTTGCTAATATATGCAAGAAATTGGTAACTCAACATCTTCATCATCTTCATAGTAATAAACATGGTTTCTGTTTAATCAAGCACAGTTTATTCCAGGAACTGTTTTAAGCACGTTCCTTTCTATCTTTTTTAACTCTCACAACCCTATGAGGTGTCCACTAGTATTATTGGTACAATTTTGCTGATGAGGAGAACAAGACTGAGAAGTATGAAGTAAATTATCCAAGGTCTACCAGCTAGTCAGTGACAGAGCCATTAGTGAGTCTAATGTAGATCTTTGAGATGCCGATATATTGCTCTTCACGTATCATTGCCTTAGAGTGGTAACTCTTATGAACTTCTAAAGCAATTCCTTTATCTTTGTGTTATATTTTTAATATCCGCTAAGTAATTGCATTCCTACATATTTACCATAATTCATTGACTCTAAGTCTGCATTGATAGCCTTATGCAACTATCATTGTATGTATCAACCAGAAAGAAAAAAACTCCCAGTAAATAGTGATCCACCATTGATTATTAAGTCACATCTAATTATAGAAATGTTAAAACGCAGATAGAGCCATATTATAACTCATCAAAAATGCATGATGTACGTAAAAGCGAAGGGGACGTTGTTGTGCACTATCAACAGTTTATGGGGGGAATGAGAAAGGTGAAGGCTGACTTAAGCAGGGTCAGCTGGAATGACTGAAGAGATATTTTCAAAAAGAACAAAAAGTTCTTAGCCCAAATTTGTTTAACTAGAGCAGTAAATAAAATCCCAGTCACATATTGCAAGTTTTGAGATTATTTATTTTATACATAGCCAGTAGAACATACATTTTTAGTAAATTATACACAGGAAAGTGTTGATTCTGTTCTAGGAAGCAGTTAACTTCCTGGATGATGACGCTGCATCTGTGCAAGCTTGGTTTTAAGCTTTGTTGGCGGGTCTGTTCCAGGTTTGCCAATACCCGTCCTGTTGGACACACCACTTGCCCAACTGGGCATGATTCTAGAGGTTAGGATATGGCCTTTTTACCTCAATTGAATGCTTAGTAAATATTCAGCTAAGTCGCTTCAATCTGGCCTTACCCAGCTTCCAAGTTCTTCCCTGCATTGTGCAACCTCTTAAATCTCTGTTCAGCTCTCAGCCTCCTAGTAGCTGTGAGGATGGTCTCCCAGAGTCTCACCCTGTGAATTTGCAGCTCGGGAGTTGGCCAAGAATCAGAAGGAAATTTTAATGCAGGTTTTATGTTTCCTTCCCTGTGCATCCTTCCTCTCTAGTATTACCCCAAATTCCACCTGTGTTGGCAGCCTCAAGTATTGATCTCTGTTTACTCTAGAGAGATCATTCTCTACTTGGACTACTTGGACTGTCTTTCTCTGGTTTGTGGTTTAGAAAACTACCTCAAGGGTGTTTTACACCATCAGGAGTCAAGAATCTCAGGCTTATAATTTCTATTTTAAAAACAAGATATAAATGTAAAACCAAAACATTTTAAATCAAAAAGTTGAGAATATGAAACAAAATATGTGATGTAAACATTTAGATTTTACACATGAGATTTCATTAATCATATGGTTGTTTTATCATAGTTAAAAAAAATGTAACAGACTGGATTTGCCTATTATGAGCCTAGACCATTTTATCTATGATAAAGTAAAGAAAAATGTGGGTAATAAATTTTTTTAATACAAAAATTTGGGGAAAGATGTATAATTGAAACGCTGAAACTCATGAATACTTCATCAGTTCTCATGCTGAGAGTATTTTCCTGAATATTTTTTCAAGATGATTGACACACAGACAGAACAGCTAATGTGATTTGATTTCTGTCTGTTTCTTTCTGGTATGTATCTGTGACTGATAGTCTGAGCAAGAGTCTTGGTCATCTGACATTTAGAGTATTTGGGGGGATTTTAGAAAATATTAGGATGACACAATGTTATATTACTGCACTACTCCATATAGGGAATAACTTAAAAAATAATGTTAACCTAATACACTAGAAGACTTCTAATAGTATTCTAAATGAATACAAATAAAAGTGCTACTTGATGTCATACAATTTATCTTTTTACTACTTATGTAGTGCACATAAATAGAGATAAATTTTACCTTTAGCATTTTAATGTCATTTTAAGCATATAGTCATATGTTGGTTTTTATTCTCAAATTTAAAAACTCTTAAGTTTCTATTTTGTTAAAATATAGGTGCTATGAAATAGCAAACATTAAATGTACTTAGGAATTTTTGTTTCTTTATGTTTAATATTAAATTTAATAATTTTCACGGAAACAATTTTAGTTGAACATACTCATGATTGTGAACAAGCTGATTTCTCTTTCTTATTTTCTTCATTTCAGAAAAAGCAGGATTTTAAAGTTTAGGAAGTATGTAGCAAATCTCAGTTCTGGTTAAAAATATGGTGGAGAATCTCTGTATGGTGGGAAATGAGAAACAGATAATTTTCAACATATTCCACACATTTTAATAAGATAGTTATTAATTATTACGTAGTGGACAAAGGTGATGACATTTGGTTCACTCAGTTTTGATTTTAAAGGAGTATAGAGGTAAAATGCATTTGGGGCCCTTATTATGCACACAGCTGTGTTATTGTTTATAAGTCAATGAATTTTCAAGTAGGTTTAACTAAGCCAATAGCAAATAGTCGTAATATTGAAGATAAGACTCAAAATGGAAACTATTACAGCATAGAGAACAGAACTAAATTTCAAAGCACTGGAGTCTGCCAAGGCTCTTTTGAAAATGCTCAAGTCCCATGTACCAATGTCTCCCACTTACAACAGACTCACAGGAAAAAAAAAAAGAGGCTTATTGAATACATGTCACAACAAGCTGCCCCACAAAAGCAAAACTGAAGGAATGAGTAGGTTGCAACATTATTCTTCATTTTGGAAGCAACCAGTAAAAGGGGAGGCCAATAATTTCTATTTCCTATAAAATCTAAAATGTCATAAACACTGTAGCTCACCTTGGTTACAGCCACTTTAAATAAATTTTTTGAAGTTTATATCATTGTTGATGTTTATCACTGCAGAACGTTAACCTTTAACTATTGACTGGATCATTCCAACAACCTGTTATTTGAACATAGCAAATGAAAATTCTGAGGGTGGGTGGCAAGATTCTCTTGATTCCTGTTGCATCTCAGAACTCAAGCATGGTCCCTATGTATAGTGGGCACTTACTAAATACTGTTATTTGTATTCATTCTGTTTTATATAAGTTTTGCCATCATTTAAGAAAGATACATTAACTGTTTAATGCAATGTTAATAAGCCTATTATGTCAATTAATTTTTGCTGTGTAATGTGGCTTAAAACAACATTTATTTACCTCAGGATTCTGTAGGTCATCAGTTTTAGCAGGACTGACCAGTTGTGCTAAGCTGAGCCAGGACCACCTCATCTTGGCTAAGACTTTTCATGTCTCTAGAGAGTTACCAGGTTAGCTAGGGGTTGGCTCGTCAAACATGGTTAGATATTACAAATTATGCTTGGAAGGGCAATAATTCATGCTTATCTCTTGCTATCAACTGCAATATATTTTTGAAAATTATAAATTATAAATTTTTGAAAATTATAAATTTTAGTTTCCAATTTTTTCCAGTACTGCCTTCTAGTATCAAGTTGACTGATTTTCAGATCTTCAGCCCTTTTGGGGAGTTGTGATGATGCCTACAGATATTTAAGTTGGATAACCCTCTAATTCAAGGAGTAACATCTATAGCCCACAGGCCAAATCTACCCCATTACTTACTTTTATAAATAAAGTTTTATTGGACACAAACACACTCATTTTTTAAAATATATTGTCTCCTACCACTTTCACGCTACAATGGTAGAGTAGGGCTGTTGTGATAGAGAACTTAAGTTTTAAAAATCTTAAATACTTACTATCTGTCCCCTAGTCTATTTGATTTCTCTCCTGAATAATGATGAATACTGACACATGTTTTTAGGGCTTTCAATATGTTATTATTGTAAATAATAACAAGAAAAATATAAATAATTGTTAACAATTATAGAGCACTTACTTTATGCTGGATACTATTTTAAGTTTACTTAGTTCAACTAATTTAATCTTCACGAAAACCTTATGATGCACAGTTATTATCACTACTTTTCAAATGAATAAACTAAAACACAGAAAAGTTACACTTTTTTTTTTTTTTGTGGTACGCGGGCCTCTCACTGCTGTGGCCTCTCCCGTTGCAGAGCACAGGCTCTGGACGCGCAGGCTCAGCAGCCATGCCACTCCGCGGCATGTGGGATCTTCGCGGACCGGGGCATGAACCCGTGCCCCCTGCATCGGCAGGCGGACTCTCAACCACTGCGCCACCAGGGGAGCCCAAGTTACACCTTTTTGATCACTGAATTTAGAATGATCTAAGTTAATGACCTAAGTTGATCTAATGATTAACTTAGATCTAATTAGATCTAAGTTCCATGGCTTAGAAGGCATAATTTGTCTTCCACATTACTATTCCTATTTCATGTAATAATCATTTTTCTCAACAGTCTTAGCTATACTAACTTTCTTTGGATTCCTAAAATACGCTGTGCTTTTAACTTCTTTATGATCTTTTCATATGGAATTTTCTCTTTTTCGAATACTCTTCATACTGTTATATCTGGCTTCCCATTATTTATATCACAGCTCAAATGTCAGTTTCCCAAAGTAGTCTTCCCTAACAACCCATCTAAAGAAAAAACCTTCACCCATCTTTTTGCTCACTTCCCAAACATCTGACTATTTTCCATCATGGCACTTATCAAAACTTGATATTTTACATTTACTTGTTTGTACACCTGTTTATTATCTGTCTGGCACATAGTAGGTGTTCCACAAATGTTCATTGAGTAATGAAGAAATAAATTGCAAGATGGGATTTCAAAAACTATTGCTTATATATCAGTAAAATTATAAGATTTTTCTACAATATTTAGACATCTTACATTCACCAAGAGCTACTTTTAAAGAACTATTTTTAAGCATGTGTGTGTGTGTGTGTGTGTGTGTGTAGCATATAATATATGTAATATAAAATATATGTAGTATGTATGTGTAACACACACATAGTATTTCACTGCTTCTTAAATATTCTTTTCTGATTATGAAATTACCATTAACCATCCATTCATACAAACTCATCCATTAGTCCTTTTACCATTGTAATTGCCAAGCCAATGTTTTTTATGATTTAAAATCTAATCACTACAAGAAAATTTTCAAAAATCATTGGCAATTTTAAAAACTAAAATGTTTTAATGGCTTCCTCTTGCATTCAAAATCAAGTCCAAAATCTCTAGCATGTCATTCCAGTCAATCCTAACTCAGGTTCCGTCAGTCGCCAAATCCTGTATGCATCCTGTTTTAAACTACATTATATCCATAGTACTTCTCAACATATTCCCATCATTAATTAATATAATTTTATTATTAATATTAATGCAGTTAACATATCTTGTCACTAGTGTCTGAAAGCAACTTTACTTGTATGTATAACAGTGGAAATTGTTAATTAATAGCATTTACTGTCAAACCTGTGCTAAGAAGTTATCCATGCACATAATTAATTTTAAAAGGTACATTTTTCTTAGTATACCATAACGATGAAAATTTTTATATATGATTTATGTATCTTATTGCAGAATAGACTTGGCAGATAGTCTTAAGTAAGCTCTGTGTGTTTTAATTTCTAAGGTCAGCTTATAAATAAATTTAAAACATCAGTAGACATGTTTCTAGAAAAAAAAATGACTGTGGTGCATTTCAAGTCTTGATTCGTTATATGTCTCAGCACTAGCAATGCCCTTTTTGGAACAAGTGGGTGAAAACCTTGGAGGAGTTTCAACAGGTATCACACCATTCATTCCCATTCTTGTCATGTCATAAACCCAAGGGATTAACTAGATCATTTGTGACTACTTTTAAACCTGCACATTAATAGTTAGTTCTTGAAGCGTAATAATTAAAATCTCAAAGTAAAAGCAAAACTTCCTGAGATGGAATCACAATTACAGTGTGGATAATACATGCAAAAGTTTGGGCATTAAAAAACAATAACAGGAAAACAAAACAAAACAGAATAAAAAAGTGAGAATCCCTAGGCACACATCTGTCATTAGTCTCTCACAGGACTTGTCCTATTTTAGGTTTGCTTTGCTTGCAATATACACAAAAAATTTTGAAAGTGGAGTTGGGTCTTCAATATTCCATTTCCTTCCTAGTGTCAAGTGCTCCAATGTTCCAGGATATTTATTGAATATACTGAAGAAAGAAATTTGTCAGTTATCATAATGTTTCTAAATAGCTGACTATTAAGTTGTATAGACAGTAATATCTACTTATTTACTTTTTAAAAATTTATTTTATTGAAGCATAGTTGATTTACAATGTTAATTTCTGCTGTAGAATAAAGTGATTTAGTTATACATATATATTCTTTTTCCTGTTCTTTTCCATGATGGTTTATCACAGGATATTGAATATAGTTCCCTGTGCTATAGAGTAGGACTTTGTTGTTTGTCCTTTCTCTATATAGATAGTAATATCTAGATGACATTGCATTTTCTACTGATCATCAGGCATAGCCTGTATGATGAGGATGATATCAGAACTTAAAAAATAAATAAATGAATAAAAAGGAGTTAGTTAAGTTTAACGTATCCATCTCAGGTGCTATGAATGCATCTAAGATCACTATTTGATGTATTCTCTGGTAAGAAATTCCATTTTAGCTTGAAGAAAAGCAGAAAAAACATCTACAACAGAGCTTTTTACCTGCGAAAAATATTAATATCTGGTAAGCAAGGGTTTTGGTAAGAAACTTAGTGAATGCAATTGGTGCAATAATAAGTTGTCTTGTTCACAAAATGGATCAATAAAAGTTTGTTGAAAGAATAAATAAACAAATTGGTAAGCATATGTAGTAATGACTGATAAGATTATAAAAGTTGGGGAAAAGGAAGTTGAAAATTGGGCATAATTATAATTTTAGACCAACTACTAAAAAAATGAAGTTTATAGCTATTTCACAGTAACATAATAAAAATTAATTTGAGGTTTAAAAAATTGATTTTTAATCTGATAGTTTAATTATGGAATCCAGGCCATTTTAGGCAAAGTGGTGGATGTCTTCCTGAAATTTTGTGCTTTGAAATTTCTAATAAGTCACTTTCTGGCAGATATGCTTAAACACAGTCATCTAGTCCTAAGAATCCACCCAATAATTTACTGAACATTTATTGAACACCTATAAAGATTAGGTATTGGGTACCACAGAAAGGTGAAGAGGACATTCTGTTTTAGGGAATTCATTTAGTAGTTCAGACATGTAATTGTAGCTTTTTCTCTCCATTTTAACCTGGTTAATGCTTTTACATCATTCAAGTTTCTGCGGAGTTGTTAATCTTCAGAACAGTGTAGTTTCCTTATATGTGTATGCTGCTTTACCTGTGCCTAAACACAATAATTAATTAATCTTTTAATTGTTGGAAAATAGCATTGTGTTTTCTTTAGGAATAAATATAATAAAATCAGAAAAATACGTTTTTCTCACATAAGCCTTTAGGGTAAATAGCCAGGAACCAGGTTCTTATTATCTTCTGACAATTAACAGTTTGTTTATAGGCTTTCAGATCTATTTGTTTACTCAGTTTGAAAATAACTGAGATCATACATGAAAATTTAAATCTTTAATTATCACATAATATGTCTTCAAGATCTTTCCACATTAAGACCTAAAGAACAGGCCATAGTATACGGTTGTTCCGGTTCCACACTGGTTCTGTCCCAGGGAGCTATAGCTAAGGAAGTAGGCATCCAAATAAATTTGAATTTTTTACATAGTTTATTATAATTTTTTTGATTCTAAAGATCCAAACATCATAAGTCATCATACTGACGTTTTAGAGAAGAGAGACTCAGAAAAATATTTGCCATTCAATTCATAATATAATTTATTTATATTTTAGTAAGGCAATACCTAGATTACAGCACATCATCCTAAAATACTTCGTAATTATGAAAATAGGAATTTTCTTCACATGATAGAAACCATAGCAAAATCAAATAATGTTATAAAAGAGAGCCCGTGGCCATTGCAAACATCAATAAGAAATAATATTACACATGCTTTAGGAGACAAAATCAAATTTAAAAAATTAATGCCATGTCATGCATGAAATAATTTTGAATAGATGAATTTGCCAGGTGTCACTTGATCAATTTAGATATAAGTTCTAAAGTAAGCCCTGTGGAAAAGATAACTATAATTTTACAGAGTTGTATTTTTAAAGTAATATAGTACTTTATGCAAACTGATGTCATCGAGTCCCTAAAAACTTAATTAAAGGGAGAATGCAAAGCAAAGCATTGTTATCAGTTGTCAGTAATATTAAAAATATAGATTTTAAAATATCTACCTTTAAATTTATTTTATGAGTACCAATTAGGCATGATGAATTGAATAAAAAATTTTTGTAAGCAAAATGATGTAATAACCAAGATTTCAGGTACATAACACTACTTCTTAGAAGAAGAGTATTATTTACTTAAATATTTTTTTGCATAAAACGAAGAGTAGAGTCTTTGGATATTGTTGCCAAACTTTCTGACATAAAAAATACTGGAAAAAGGAAAAAGAAAACTGATTTCTACTATGAATGTCACCATCAGCTCATCTTTGATCTCAGTCTTAGAAAGAAAGACAATCTAATGGTCAGTTCAGCATTCTGGTACCATATGAATAAACCACTACAACTACTTAAAATTTTGCAACTGAAATTGATTATGAACAGAAAAAGAAAAATTATTATGTTTTTTTCTATAATCTAGCTTGAGTCTTGGTGAAATGTTACATTGCATGTGTATCAATAATTTACTTCATTCGTTTCTGTACACTTTTGTGGTCCTTGCAGTATGTCTAATTTTGCCATTATTACCAAAATTAAAATTTACCAAGAACTATGTAAATTCTAAAATATCACAGAAAAGACTGTCAAATCTAATGACCATATCTACAATAAATTGAATCAAATAAGCCCTGAAACAATCCTAAAGAATTACATTTTCATTAAAGCAAAACGTTTATTTTATTCTAGTGATTTTGAGTTGCTAAATATTATGGTTAAATATTCTAATTTTTAAATTATTTTTATATTTTGATTTGTGCAATCTGTCCAGATATACCCTGGGATTGTTATTATGGAGAAATAGATAGTATGCTTCCTTAGGCAACCCTGCTAGAGCTATGCCATTTTTTTTTAACTTCTTCATTGTGTGATTCCATATAAATGTATTAAAATTTATTTAACAATTCCATTCTGATTGATTATTACCATCTTTTCTTTTTACAAATACTAGGGATCTTAATTTCCATATACTTACTCTCACAAACATTTCTATAAGATGTTAACAGAAATAACATCAATCGAAGAGCATACACAATTTAAAATGATAGAAATCGCCAAAGTACTCTTTTAAAGGGTGATGAAAATGTTTACTCCCCTCAGAATTGAATGTAAATATTTCTTTCCTTACAGTTCAAGAATACCAGGCATTAAAAAGCTATTTTATATGTGACTTCAATGTATTTATCTTGGTATTAAAATGCTTGCATTGAGCACCATTCTATATATTTTTTTGACAGGTGATTATTTTTTCTTTGTTGAACTGCCTGTTCTTTTCTGAATGCATTTCTCTACTTAATTATCTTTTGGGGGGTATTGATTTCTAGGAGGAATTTCTATAAAAATGAATGTTAATTCTTTGTCCTTTCTACATGGTGAAAATATTTCTGTCATTCTGTTAGATTTTTCAACTTAGTTTATGAAGTTTACTACCAAAATGAAATAGAAATGTAGTCAAAGCTGTCAATCATCTTTTATGGCTTCTACTAAGAAAGAGTTTATATATAGGTGTGTATATATAGAGAGACATATATGAATTGTGTACATATATATTTATACGTGTATATTATACATATATATGTAATATTTTCTTCTGATGTTTTAGAGTCTTTAAACATTTAACATGACAAGGATTCAAAATTTTTGATTTTCTGTACCCCTTAAATTTTGCTTGCAATCCAACCAGTTTCCTTCTGAGTTTGTCTCTGTCTTGTAGAAACTTGTTAAATGCAACCAACAGCACCACAGCAGGCAACCTAGAGTCGGTTTCCCAATAGACTAAAGGCACAAGCTCAGTCAGTACTTTATCTGCTTTCAGAATGACAAATGGTGACAGTTTAAAAATGTTTTATCACCACATACCATCACTATCCTTCTAGAGTAACAGTTTTCTCACTATTCACCGGATGCTCATCAGCCAGTGACGCATATTTGAGGTTTCTGCTGTGGTAACAACCAATTTGTTTATCAATCATAAAACACAAAGTTCTGCCTGCAACAATAAAACTTCAAATCCCTCACAAAACAGTGGTGTAAAAATGTTTATTTTTTCACACTGTGTATACACCCATTGAGTGTTACACCAGGCAGGAATGGTGAGAAATCTGGTGTTAGATTCTGGAATGTTATGCAGTGGCAAAATATTTTGTAAAATAGTAATCTCCTATAGTCTTCACTCCAGGACTTAGGTTAAGAAATAGCAGAACATTGAAGTCTCATGGCAGATGGGGAAAAGGAAAATGGACTTTAAAGCTCCTGTTCAGAAGTGGTGCACATAACTTTCACAAACAGTAAATTGGCTAAGCAAGTCACTTGCAACTCTGGTGTTTAACAAGGCAGAAATGTATAATGTTCTGGCAGAGAGAGGAAGAAATACTCATGACAATAATAAAAGTGATCTATATTTCCTTGAAATTCACTCTTCCCCACCACTGTCTCTATTCTCCCTATGGAATTGTTTCTTGGTCTTAAGTCAATTTGCTGTATGTTCTAAGATATTTCTTTGAATTTATCTTCCATAGAACTAATGTAGTCTTCAACAGTGTTTATTCTATTATTTTTCTGTTTAGTTTAAACATTGCAATTAATTCCAAAGTACTCATTTCTGTTCTCTTGATGGCTACAGTTTATAGCTGTCCAGTCTTATTTTATTGATGTTATATTTCCTTGAACCTATTATGGACATAGATTTATATTTAAAATGTTTTTTTATTTCTTGAATTATTTTTTTAAAATCAGTTTCTCTTACTTGATCTTGTCTTAATATTTGGTGATATTCTATTTATTAATGAAAAAGACTATGCTCTCAGTATATGTAGATGATGTAAGCTTTCTTTGTAGTTTGTCTCTGGGTCAGACCTCTTTCCTGAATATGAGGGTAACTGAAATCTGTGCAGATGTGTGAGGCATATTGATGGGCAAGATTCACTTTAAGTATAATACAAGAAGAAGCAAACGGGCTAGTCTGTCTTTTTCAACTGTTACAATAAGGAAAAATTTACTCAGGGAAAAGAACACTTTCATGTATATTTCTTTTCTTCTTGGCACCTTCAGATAAGACTCAAAACTTTGTGCACTCCTGCAATCTTTTTTTTTTTTTAATTTTATTATTTATTTATTTTTTTGGCCGTGTTGGGTCTTTGTTGCTGCACACGGGCTTTCTCCAGTTGCGGCGAGCAGGGGCTACTCTTCTTGTGGTGCGTGGGCTTCTCATTGTGGTGGCTTCTCTTCGTTGTTGAGCAGGGGCTCTAAGCACACAGGCTTCAGTAATTTGGTGCGCGGGCTGCAGCAGTTGTGGCTTGTGGGCTCTAGAGGACAGGCTCAGTAGTTGTGATGCACAGGCTTAGTTGCTCTGTGGCATGTGGGATCTTCCCAGTCCAGGGATAGAACCCATGTCCCCTGCGTTGGCAGGTAGATTCTTAACCACTGCAGCACCAGGGAAGTCTCTCCTTCAATCTTTAATTAACAAAGGAATAGGAAAAAATGAAACCTATTAATGAAGAAACAAGTGTGAGACATGAAGGTCTTTGTATTTTAGCTTGGAAAACTCAACCCAATAATATTTGGATGAGAATACTAAAACTCCCTGACTCCTTCACTTATACTATACAATTAAACGATGAGGCAAAGGTTACTCATTCTCCCAGAGCAACATCATAATTTATGGGGCTAGATGAAAAATCTGAGACACTCTGTTATTGTTGGGATAGATAATTCTACCAGGATCTGAGCCTGGTAATTTAGATGTATAGTGGTAAATAAATGATGGCTTCTTAACTCTTGTTGACCAAGAATCTTTTTTTTTTTTTTGCGGTAAGCGGGCCTCTCACTGTTGTGGCCTCTCCCGTTGTGGAGCACAGGCTCCGGACACGCAGGCTCAGCGGCCATGGCTCACGGGCCCAGCCGCTCTGCGGCATGTGGGATCTTCCCGGACCGGGGCACGAACCAGTGTCCCATGCATCGGCAGGCGGACTCTCAACCACTGTGCCACCAGGGAAGCCTGACCAAGAATCTTTTAGGCATTTTTTTCTCTTTATGTTTGGTAACTAAATGTCAAGTTACTGTACTTACATCATTGGCCTTGTGAGTAAACAATTATCCATGAGGGGCTGGTAGCAAGGAAAGAAAAGGGAAGTAAGAATGTTAAGGATGCAATTTTTTACAGCAGCTGGGATAGTAAAAAATGAATGTTCAGACATAAAAAATATCTTTTTGATATGTGGCTATGGTCTTGTCTTAGATGGATTACTTCTGTGGCTCTGACTCAGACTCATGTGCTTCTCAAAATCCCTTTTCAAAGGAGATTATTCCATTTTTCTTGTTATATACCAGATTTTTTTCTCTACCAATGGTCTGTTCCAGCTATCATTGGCTCCACTCCATTGCTGGATTATATTTCTGTTTCTTCAAACCATTCTACTCTTCCATGATGTTATGACAGTGTTCTGTTTTCTGCAGTGCTGCATACCCATATGCCTGGAATATAGTAGGTAATTAATTCATGTCACTGAATGAATTAAGAATGCACAAATCAGGCAGCTAGTTGCACACATGGTGATAAGTATTTCCCTAAATATGCATTTTGTAGAAGAGTTGAATCATAATTAAAACCACCTCAAGATCAGTCACCAAACTCTGATGGTGAAGCCATTCTGTCATGCCCATTTAATTATAGTGATTCTGGTCATATTGCCCTAGAAATTTGAGGCCTAGATTTTGATAGATTCATGTCTTGTTGATATCTTGGGGATTGGATTTCATCTCTGTGGATTTTTTTATATTGAATTTGTTATATTTTGCCATATTTTAAACTTAAGGTGTTTGCTTCCATTGTTGGTAATTATCAAGTTACCACATCTTAAATAACATTGTGATTTTAAGGTGGTTAATATTTACTAAATCAATATTAGAGTTAAAACAGCTAAGACAAAGACATAATTTAATTTTCATTTACTTTTTCAATTTATATTTAAATGATCCAAGGTTTTCTTGGTTACAAAAAACATAAAAATCCAAAATTCTCTTGGTTATTTGGTTTATTAGCTTGCCAAGGAGGAAAAAGTAAATAAATACAACCAGGTGTTGGACACAGATGTATATTGCTATAGCTAGTAATATGCCATGCTCTTTCAGTGAAGATATCCCAGTATATTTTTTGCATGATCCTAGGTCATTGCAATACAAACTCAAGACTCTATTTAAAGAGGAAACAATTATAACTCAATATATAATTAAATATTTCCTTTATTCACCTTCTTCATCTGTTTAAATGCCCAGTAGGTGCAGTAGACATATTCAGGAACATATTGGATCACAGTCATAAACTCTGGTGGGCAGAGAGATATGATAAGTGGGTATCAAAAGATGGACAAAACATGCTCAAATTGAATTTTATGAGCTAGGAACACAAAGATACAGACTACACAATAGTAAAGATCACTGTCCCTGAAGCCAAACCACCTGGGTTCAAACCCTGGCCCAATTACTTACTTACTAAGTGTGAGATTGGGCAAGTCACTTGACCTCTCTATATCCACATTAATTCATGTGTGAAATGGAGATGATACAATAGTAACAACTAACTAATAGGTAATTGTGAGGATTAAATGAGTTAATACGCGTTGCTCAGAAGAGTGATTAGTCCATAGTAAGCAGTGTTAAAAAATACTTTTATCACTACTACCTGAGGGAATGTATTATAGTATTCATAAAGAGGAGGTGATAGGCAGGGTTGTCTTTAATGTCTCAAAGTTGAACAGTAGGAATTATGTATTCTTTTCCAAGACAAGTATATCCATTGGTTGGACTCTGCTACATGGGTAATTCAAAATTCTTTGAATTTTTAGTGGAAAGCATATATAAAGAATAATATATACAAACACTCTAGTCAAAATTATTGATTACTTATCTATTTGTCCCTTTCTAATTGAAACATTATTTCTTTCAGATATCCAACTCTCAATTAGGTAGGTATCTATTATGCTTAAAAGGAAGCTGACCCTATCTTTTTGAAGTGGACTTGATTTGGTGGAAAGGTGATTCCATCCTCCATCCTCTGTGCAAGTGTTTATCAACTAAGGTTTGAGTTAATCACCATGTAGTACTTCCCTTAAGTCTCTCGTAATGCTTAATAAAACACCTAGGGAAGTTAAAATGATATTTGCTTGATGTTAAGACAGAGTCAAAGCCAACCACAAAAAAACAGATAACAAGTGTTGGCATGGATGTGGAGAAAAGGTAACACTTGTGCCCTGTTGATGGGACTGTAAACTGGTGCAGCCACCAAGAAAACAGTATGGAGCTTCCTGAAAAAATTAAAATTAGAGCTACCATATGATTCAGCAATTCATCCTCTAAGAATATATCCAAAGGAAACAAAAACAGTAACATGAAAATGTAGCCGCACCTCCATGTTCATAGCAGCATTATTTACAATAGCTAAGACATGGAAACAACTTAAGTGTCCATCAACGGATGAACGGATAGGAAGTGTTCTGTAAATATGTGCGTATGTATACTATATATATACATATATAGTATACATACGCACATATTTACAGATATATATAAAATATATAGTATATATACACAAATAATATATATAATATATGTATATATTATTCAGCCATAAAATGAGGAAATCTTACCATTTGCAACAACATAAATGGAACTTGAAGGCATTATGCTAAGTGAAATAAGTCAGACAGAGAAAGACAAATACTATACAATCTCACTTACATGTGTAATCTAAAAAAATAAAAACAAAACCAAAAAAAGCTCACCAAAATAATTGAAAAAAAAGAACAGATTTGTGGTTACAAGAGATAGGGGATGAGGGGAGGGGGAATTTAAAGAAGATGGTCAAAATACAAACTTTTCAGTTATAAGATAAATGAGTACTAATGATGTAATGTACAACATGATGACTATAGTTAACACTACTGTATGATATATAAGAAAATTGCTAAGAGAGTAGATCCTAAGAGTTCTCATCACAATTTTTTTCTTTTCTTTTTATCCTATCTGTATGAGATGATGGATGTTAACTTATCCTATTATGGTAATCAGTTTATGATGTATGTAAGTCAAATGAGTATGCTGTATACCTTAAACTTATACAGTGATGTATGTCAGTTATTTCTCAATAAGACTGGAAAAAAACCCCATAGCCAATGAAAGAAAGGTTTTTCATGTTCTTCTACACATTACTGTGTATGAAAAAGAAGCCTGGATTGCCACAACCCTCCTGCTACTCTAGTGAAGATGAAGGTGACACATGGAGAAGAGAGAGCCAAGAGAATAAGGGAAGTCAAGCTACAGCTCTTACAGAATGACAACAGATTATTGACTGAGCTATAGACTTTTCCAGTTATGTATTGTAAGATAACACTTTCTTTCTTCAAATCTGTTTTCTATTTTCTGTTTGTTGCAATTGAAAGTACTAAAACCAATGTATACACACATTCATGCACTCTGTGCATTTATGTTTCAGAAGAAAATCTATGATAGTTTTTATTTGATAGCAAATAAGAGAAAGCCCAAGTTGAAAGAGATTAATTATGATACAAAATCAATCAGATCACATGCTTGGAAGTTAAGAGGCATTGTATGCAATAGGACTGGCTTAATTCCATGGATACAGCTCAATTTTTCTCTGATTCTCTAGGGCCTGATTTTTTTGGTGTGTTGGATATATCTTCCTGCTGGTAGTAAGATGGCTGGCAGGGTTCCATACTTTATACTCACATGTCATGATATCCAGGATAAGAATAATGCTTTTCTTTCAAATGAAGGGAAACTTTTTTACTTAGGGGCATTCATTGAACATCCATTTGTGTTTTATTATAGTTTCACCTCCTGGAGAGTGTTAATTTACTTAAGCTTCAATCAGTTATTGACAAGGGGAATGAGAAGGCCATGACTAGCTTAGACTATAAGCCAAAGTAAAACCCCAATGCATATACTGAGAAAAGCACAGTATTTACTAAACTACCTTCAATTCAAAAGTTAATAATGACTAATATTTAGTGAGTATATAGTATGTTGCAGACAGTACTGTAAGGATTTTACATTTATGTTGTCATTATTTCTCACAGCAAAACTGCAATTTAGATATTATTATGTCTACATTTCACAAGAGAGAAAAATAAGGCAAAAGAACCAAGTCACACTGTTTTGCAAGTGTCATGACATCTATATTCTTATCCACCTTCAGAGACCATGCTCTTAATCACTAGGCAATGTTATATTTCTATTACTCATAGCAATGGAAGGAAGATCAACTGCAAAACATTATGAATGAGAGCTCATTCTTAGACCTTGTGATTTACTGTAAATCCATTTGGTTGAAATCAACAAATATTAGCATAGTTCAAGTATGAGGTGAACAAGTTCATGGAAAGGAAAGGGTACATGTATCATTTAGAGAGTAGAGCTCTCTGGAATTTCTCTTTGAAGGAGATGTCTCCAGTTTTGAGAATTTTGCTTTCCTTTTTATGAGGTATAAGGAGTGTGGTTTATTTTTTTTAATAAATATGAAATAGAATATCAGAAATATTCATAGTATGGAAAAGTACAGAATAACCATGTAATGGCCTTAACAAACAAAATGTCTACGAGAAAGCTTTCGTTTGATTAAAAAAAAATCATTAAATTGACAGTGCTATTTAATGATGAAAACATGTAACATCAGCATTGTAAGAAGAAAGTAGAATAGTGAAAGATAAAATTATTTTATGGCAACCAACAACACAATCCAGCCATCTATAAAAACTTGTGTGAAACCTCACCTTCTCTAAGAAAAACATACAATAAATATACCGCTGAAACTGTATTCTCTTTCTTATAGATATTGTGTGTCTGCGTGTGTGCATGTGTTTATGTCTTTAATTAACTAGGAGAAAGGGTGTACCTCTTAATAACACTAAATTGAGCCCTATGAATACTTTTATCCATTCATTTCCTATGTTTTTATTTTAAACTACTACTACTTTTTATTTATTTATTTATTTATTTATTTATTTTTGCGGTACGTGGGCTTCTCACTGTTGTGGCCTCTCCCCTTGCGGAGCATAGGCTCTGGACGCGCAGGCTCAGCAGCCATGGCTCACGGGCCCAGCCGCTCCGCGGCATGTGGGATCTTCCCGGAAGGGGGCACGAACCTGTGTCCCCTGCATCGGCAGGCGGACTCTCAACCACTGCGCCACCAGGGAAGCCCTAAACTACTACTACTTTAAATCAAAAATTGGCTGGCATGTATCAATGTACCCAGAATGTAAAATTACATCTTCCTCAGTTCTAGGGCTATTTGTTGGTTTCACACATGGAAACTGAGGCTATGTAAACTGGGTGCAAACTTGGGTAAATGAAGTTAATTTTTTTTTAATGTAATAATAGAACTTTATATATAATATCATAATAGTCTCCGATGTTGATAATAATTGAGTCTCTTTCTTTCATTACTGTTCTATCTGAGAAAAGAGGATTATTCATGTAGAGTCTCCTTGTCTTTCACTTTTTGTTGGCTTATCAATGGTATCTGTGGCAACCCAAACTATGTTCCACTAAGATCTCTCTTCAAACTAGAATCTGTCATGAGAAGTATTTAGTTGAGAGTCTCCAACTGTGGTGTATATACTTTCATGATCCACTTGAGATTTCAGGCTGAAGTTATGCTTTTCCTAGAAAGCACACAGACAGTATAAGACAAACAATGACAGAGCATGATGGAAATACCAGTGGCTGGCCATTTCTGCACAACCATTGCCCTACAGGTCCCCATTTAAATGGCCAAGGCTTTCTCAGAGGTACACTGAAGTCTGAAAACTTTCCTACCTAATCTGCCTTCCTTCCTCCTCTCCCTTCACTGGTTTCCGAACTATATAATAGCCTAAAGCCTTTTGTTTCCTAATCCTGATCCTTTCACAGGCATTGTCTCCAATAAAATGGCTGCACTTTTAAGTCTGTCTTGTCATCTGCCTCCTGAAGAATTCAATCAGCACTTGTCAAATGTGAGATTTTCATCATACTTTCTATCTTCTTTGTCTAGGTTTTCCATAAGAAACCAGGGAAATCCTTATCAGTGAGTGGAAATGCTAGCAAAACACATTTATTTTTGTGAGTAGATATTACTAATTAATTCAAATATATTTGAGAGCTTACTATGTTCCACACTCTTCCATGCACTTGAAATATATCAGTGAAAACAGTGATATAAATAAGCAAAAATCAATAAAGAAAAATATATATTGCTCAGCCAAGGTGTCAAAAACTTAGCTGTTTACTAAAAAAAGTATTTCTAGATTGTCAGCTCATATTATATTCCAAAATAACAACTAAATTTATTAAGTATTAAATTTAAAATAAGAATAAAAATAACCCACAAAAAACAAAACTAAAACTATAGAAAGGCTAGTAGAAAACTGTTGCAAATATGCATCTGTTCTCTATCTGGAAAAGGTATTTTTCTTCATAAAAACAATTGAATTCAAAAATATACCGTTACTAAGCTATAGGAACTTCTGCACTTCAAAGACATGGCCATGATTTCTATTCAAGTGGTGAGTATCATGCTAACATCTTTTAATATGGAACCACCATATCCTTTCCAATTGCATCGGACACATGGAAGAAAATTGACACTCACAAGAACAAAGGAATCTTACAGAAAAATGAATAACTAAATCTACAGAAATTAAGAAAAAACATTAATAGTTTACCCAACTTCACATCTTGCGATAGGTATTAAAAGTACTTCATCAGTGATATAAAAAGACAGCCATGGGACATCCCTGACAGTCCAGCCATTATGACTCTGCATTCCCAATGTGGGAGGCGGGGGTGGGGTTCAGTCTCTGGTCTGGGAACTAGGATCCCTCATGCCCCCACATGCTGGGCGGCGTGGCCAAAAAAGAAAGACAGCCATAACCTCAAACCACAGACTATGGGGCACACTTGCCAAAACTCTACAGCCTGAACTAAGATGAGGAACGTGTTAAGGGTTAACATTTGTTGCCTTAAACTTTAGCAAAATACATATTCTCCACAATTATCACCTTCATGGAAGGCATATGTGAGTATAGTTTGATTAGGGAGATTAGACCTAGTTCAGTACAGGTCCTAGGTTTTAGGTGGAATGTCCAGAAAGTAACCCAGTTAAAGTAACTAGGTAGGGAAGCTAAGAGAAAAATCAAGCTGATAAATAACTTCTTTTATCTGGGATTTCGTTTCCTAGCTCCAGGAGACTAAAGAGGGTGAAGTAGAGTGAAAGAAGGAGTTGAGCCAGACCACCAAATACACAGCCTGAGCCTGAATAGGAATTGCTATGAGGCCCATGAGTTTCTTAAGCAGACTTGAGGGGAATTGTGTCCCTTGTACAAAGAATGTGGTCAGATACAAAGAAAATAGAAGAGTGTGTGTTCTAGAAAATGTGCCCCTCTGTGCCTTATTCCCAACTGCCTCTCCCAACACTATTTTCTGGAGGCCATTGCTCATTCAAAAATGAGTTTTAATGGGAAATGAACTAATGAAGTTTCTATGCATAAAAACTTCCAAACATAACAGGAATAGACACATAATCAAAAGATAAATATCATACACCTCAAGAAGAATCACTCCATAAAAACAGAGGAAGACATTAGAAATTATCTTTCAAAATCTCAAAATAATGAAAGAAAACATCTTTTTTAAAAGAAGTATAGAAATGAGAGAGAAAAGACTTAAAAGGGCAGAAGACCATAGATCAGTGCAAATGAAAACTTGAGAATAGAGCATGGGGAAGAAATGGAAGTGAATTAAAATATTAAAGGTACTACAGAAACAAAAAAAAAATACAATAAAATGGCTGAAAAGAATGTCAGAAATATGTTGATAGATTTGAGCCAAAACACATAACAAAAGGAAAATGCCAACTAATTAAATAAGACTACAAAACATTAAAAATATAGTAACAAAGGACATCTGGGCCACACATGGTTAGTGGTTTTGGAGAGAACAGCATGCATAGAATACAAAATCTATTCAAATATATAATAGGTGAAAATTTTGAAACAAATGAAGACTGGAATCTGTAGATTTATGGTGTGTGCTATTTACCAGGGAAAACTGATAGAGAACAATAGACACTAGACATGTCTTGGGGTTTTAACATCACTAATAATTGGTGTCCAGACAGAAAGGAGCAGCCTCTTATACTAGAAGGCAGTGTATTCTTACCAGTAGATGATATCTACAGATCTGAGAGACATGAAATATAACCCTAAATATTTTCCTATATAAATTTTCATCATGGATAACAGCAGCAGATGCATGATCACAAGTGTCCAAGAACTTTAGCAAATTCAGTGTCAGACAAATAGACAAAACAAAATTATTCTATGACAACCAGTATACAGAGCACAGTACCTTAGAAACTACCTTGAGGAAGTAGGAAGAGAATTGTGGGGAGTAATGAATCCTTTTAATTATAAAACTGAATTCAGCCATAGTTACTATTAGTTTAGAAAGGAAGTATGAACATAACTATATTAATAACATAAATCAAGGGAGTAAGAAAAAGAGACATATAAATGTGCATTACACTGTCTTTCCTAATAGGGAGTAAGTAGAAACTGTATTAATTGACACATAACTTTAAAAAACACCAGAAAGGGCTTCCCTGGTGGCGCAGGGGTGGAGAGTCCGCCTGCCAATGAGGGGGACACGGGTTTGTGCCCCGATCTGGGAAGATCCCACATGCCGCGGAGCGGCTGGGCCCGTGAGCCATGGCCGCTGAGCCTGCGTCTCCGGAGCCTGTGCTCCGCAATGGGAGAGGCCACAACAGTGAGAGGCCTATGTACCGCAAAACAAAACAAACAAAACACCAGAAAATGTCAGTGATTCCAACAATCTATATCAAGGGTATATGGGGTCTTTGTTTTATTGTTCTTGTTTATTATCTGTGAATTTCAAAACTTTCAAAATAAGTTGTGACAGAAAGTGAAAATCATTTGTTGTTTAAATAAAACTCTAATCCCTTCAAGTTTTCATTATCTTTTAAAAATCTTAACTTTAGAAGAATATTTTAGGAAATAATATCACTTTTGGTAAAGAAGCAATTGCCTGAATTTTAGCAATTCTACTAGTTTTTTTGTGGCAATTTTGGGTTACATTCAATTAAAATTAAATACAACAATTTTATTAACACTAGAACACATCTTTAAAATTAAATCTGTATTTCTTTTCTTTCTCTCTAGAGAGTTACCTGGAATAAAGCTGATCAAATATTATGGATGTTTCTAATTGGGATTTGGTTGATTTTTTAGAAAGCCTATTTTTCTCATATTCCTGAAAAGCATGATTTTTAAAATTAAATAACATGTAAGTAAAGTTTTATACACACACACACTGTGCACATATGGATAAATTGTCAGAAACATAATAGCAGTGAGAGTATATATTTTTTAGACTTTGAAAAACATTTTTTATGATTTGGAAAATACCTTTATTAAGTTTGTTACATATTCATCTATTATAGAATATACCTTCTTTTCAAGTAGCAAAAAAAATCAATTGCAGGGCTTCCCTGGTGGCGCAGTGGTTGAGAGTCCGCCTGCCAATGCAGTGGACACGGGTTCGTGCCCCAGTCCGGGAAGATCCCACATGCTGCAGAGCGGCTGGGCCCGTGAGCCATGGCCACTGAGCCTGCACGACCGGAGCCTGTGCTCCACAACGGGAGAGGCCACAACAGTGAGAGGCCCACGTACCGCAAAAAAAAAAAAAAAAAAAAAAAAAAATCAATTGTAAAAATTAGCATTTGCCAAACAATAAAATTAAAATTATAAATGTCAGATTTAATGTAACAACAAAAATTCAGGGAAAATTATCACAAACATAACAGAAAATGGGCTTCCTTAACATTTAAAATATCATCATATTATAAATAAAATATACATGTGCTGGTAAAGAATCTAGGAAATGAATAGAAAGTTAGAAAAAAATAAAAAAGAAAATAATCATTAAACATTTTATAAACCTATAGTACTTATAGAAATTGAATATAAAAATGATTACACAGCACCTTTGATTTGGGCTATTTTTAAAGTAAGAATTAGCATGTTTTAAGAGTAAGTTTAGAAAGACAATCCTCATTACCTTCTTACTAGTTTCTTTTTTTCCCCATGAGTTTATTTATTTACTTTTATTTTTGGCTGTGTTGGGTCTTTGTTGCTGCACGCGGGTTTTCTCTAGTTGCAGTGAGCAGGGGCTACTCTTTGTTGCGGGCTTCTCATTGCAGTGGCTTCTCTTGTTGTGGAGCATGGGCACTAGGTGCAAGGGCTTCAGTAGTTGTGACATGCAGGCTCAGTAGTTGTGACACACAGGCTTAGTTGCTCCGCAGCATGTGGGATCTTCCCAGACCAGGGCTTGAACCTCTATCTCCTGCATTGGCAGGCAGATTCTTAACCACTGCACCACGAGGGAAGTCCCTTTCTTCTAGTTTCAACACTGGAACAGTGTTAAGGAAAAAAATTTTCCAGTACAGTCAGTTCTTTTAAAAAATATCCTTGTCTACAATGTGTTCCAAAAATATAATTTCTGGGGATTTATCCTAAGGAAAAAAATATCTGACAATGATACTGAAGCTGTTGGTGGCATGGTATGAAATATTGTGAGAGATGGACTGTGGAGAAAAACTGCCTGAATTCAAATCTTATCACTGCCTCTTACTAGCTGTGTGATCTTAATGTCACTGTGCCTCAGTTGCTCTTCTGTAAAATAAGGATAAGTATAGTCACAGTGTTCTTATGAAGATTAAATGAGTCCAAATAGAAATGTGGTAAGAAGATCTAGTACTAGCTATTATTATATGCAAATATCTCATATTTATATTTATAACAACAAACACTATAAACAAACCTAATGTTTAAAAATAGTGTAATGATTAAGTAATTAATAGTCCACATAAAGAAATCTGAAACCACTATGAGATCTTTCTTGACATGAGGAAATATTCATTCATAGATTAACACTAAGAGATTGAGTCTGATTATAAAAGTTATCAAAAGTAATTAGTTCTAATATTTGGTAAATATTACAAAATGTTTATAGGAATCTAGTGAATTATACCTGATTTTTCCTTCATGTTAATTACATTTTGCAAATTTATACATGCACCATGAACCAAATTTTTATGTTGAGTATGTATTGTTTAAACAATCAGAAATGAATGGTTTAAAAAAATTAAGTCACTCATGAAACAAATACACAGTAGCTACTTTATAATCTAAAATGTATTTTTCCTGAATTAGAGAAATTCCATATACAATGGATTAAAAATAGACCCAAAGTAAGTATATTATTGTACATTTTCAGAAGACCAATGAAAAAGAGAAGAACCTGAAAACTTGCTGCTGTGGTTTGAATGTTTACGTCCCTCCAAATTTTTTATGTTGAAAACCTGATGTCCAAGGCAAAGGTACTAGGAGGTGGGGCCTTTGAGAGGTCATTAGGTCATGAGGGTGGAACACTCATAAACATAAAAGTCTTTGGCATTTTATTATTCCTAGCCCAAAAAGGAATAAGATGTTTCTAGAAAGGAGGGGAAATGGTCACAATGTCTCGAGTATGAATGATTACTGAATACTCAACAGCACATTGGAAGCTAAAAGACAATAGACTTTGTCTTCTAAATCCTGGGGGAAGGAAATTTTTTCAACCTAAAATCTTAAGTTAGCTGAATGATCAGTCACATACATATAACTTCTGACATGCAGGGACTCTAAACATTTGTCTTTTATACAATCATTCTCAGGAAGTTTTTGGAGGATATACTACACAAACTTGGATGAGCAGAACAAGAAAGAGAATGACTTAGGATACAGGAAACAGCATATCCAACAAAGGAGAGAGGCAAAGAGACTCCCTCAGATGATGAGAAGGAAGATGCCAGGATGAGAGCTTATATTGGGCTAGAGGGAAAACAGTCTAAAATGGACTATATCAAACTGCTCTAGGAGGGCTTTATGGTAGAAGATTAATTAGAATGCTTGATTCATTTGGATTTATTGTAACATATTTTTAAATATTGACAAAGATATAAGGTTAAATAATAGAAAATATAAAGAGAATTTTTAAAATGGAAAAATTCAAATCATTTATTAATTCTAGCAAAAAAGAAAGTTACACATGAGAGACATAATCATAGTAGACAACATGTCTAATTATAATGTAAATACTACATATTTAACTAATCAAAAGTACAACTTAACTACAAGCATACCTTGGACATATTGTGAGTTTGGTTCCAGACCACTGTAATAAAACAAATATCAATACAAAGCAAGTCACACTAATCTTCTGGTTTCCCAGTGCATATAAGTTATGTTTATACTATACAGTAGTCTAACTGTGCACTAGTATTGTCTAAAAAAATAATGTACATACCTTAATTAAAGACGCTTTATTGCTGAAAAATGCTAACCATCATTTGGACCTTTAGCACGTTGTAATCTTTAATCTTTAGCAAGCGATAAACTTGCCTCAATGTGATGACTACTGACTGATCAGGATGATGGTTGCTGAAGGTTGGGGTGGCTGTGTCAATTTCTTAAAATGAGACAACAATGAACTTTGCCACATTGACTGACTCTTCCTTTCATGAATGTGAATGATTTCTCAGTAGCGTGCAATGATTTTGATAGCTTTTACTTACAGAACTTCTTTCAAAACTGGAGTCAGTCCTCTTAAAACCTGCCCCTTCTTTATCAACTAAGTTTATGGAATATTCTAAATCCTTTGTTGTGTTTCCAACAATCCTTACAACACCCTCACCAGGTGTAGATTCTATCTCAAGAAACAACTTTCTTTACTCATCCATAAGAAGCAACTCCCCATTCATTAACATTTATCCTGAGATTGTAGAAATTCAGTCCCATCTCCAGTCTCCACTTATAATTCTACCTCTCCTGCTATTTTCATCACATTTGCAGTTACTTCATCCACTAAAGTCGTGAACCTTTCAAAGTCATCCATGAGGGTTGGAATCAACTTCTCCCAAACTCCTCTTAAAGTTGACATTTGGACCTCTTCCCATGAATCACTAATGTTCTTCACGGCATCTAAAATGGGGAATCCTCTCCAGAAGGTTTTCAATTTACTTTGCCCAGATTCATTGGAGGAATCTCTATCTATGGCAATGGTAACCTTACAAAATTTCAGTAATAAGACTTGAAAGTCAAAGTTACTCCTTGATCCATGGGCTGCAGAATGGATGTTGTGTTAGCTGGCATGAAAACAATATTAATATCGTTATACATCTTCATCAGACCTCTTGGGTGACTAGGTGCATTGTCAATGAGCAGTAGTATTTTGAAAGGAATCTTTTTTTCTGAACAGTAGGTCTCTACAGTGGGCTTTAAATATTCAATAAACCATGTTATCAACAGATGTGCTTGTCATCTAGGTTTTATTGTTTCATTTATAGAGCAGTCAGAGTACATTTAGCATACTTCATAAAGGCCCTAAGAGTTTCAAATTGGTATATGAGCATTAGTTTCAACTTCAATTCACCCACTGCATTAGCCCCTAACAAGAGAGTCAGCCTGTCCTTTCAAGCTTTGAAGCCAGGCATTGGCTTCTCTTCTCTAGCTATGAAAGTCTTAGATGTCCTCTTCTTCCAAGAGAAGGTTGTTTTGTCTGCACTGAAAATTCATTGTGTAGTGGAGCTGCCTTCATTAATTATCTTAGCTAGATTTTCTGGATAACTTGCTGCAGCTTCTACATCAGCACTTTCTGCTTCACCTTACATTTTCTTGTCATGAAGTGGCTTCTTTCCTTAAACCCATGAACCAACTTCTGCTAGCTTCAAACGTTGCTTCTGCAGCTTCCTCACTTCTCTCAGCCTTCATAGAATCGAAGAGTTAGGCTCTTGTTCTGGATTAGGCGTTTGCTTAAGGGAATGTTGTGGCTGGTTTGATCCATCCAGATCACCAAAACATTCTCCATATCAGCAATAGGCTGTTTCACTTTTTTATCATTTGTGTGTTCACTGGTGTAGCACTTTTCATTTCCTTCAAGAACTTTTCCTTTGCATTCACAATGTGACTAACTGTTTGGCGCAAGAGGCCTAGCTTTCTGCCTGTCTCAGCTTCAGATATGCCTTCTTCACCAAGCTTCATCATTTCTAGCTTTTGATCTAGTGAGAGACATGCTATTCTTCCTTTCACTTGAACACTTAGAAGCCACTGTAGGGTTATTAACTGGCCTAATTTCAATATTGTTGTGTCTCAGGGAATGGGGAGGCCTGAGGAGGGAAAGAGAGGAGGGAGAGAGCAGTCAGCAGAGCAGTACAACATTTATGATTAAGTTTGCCATTTCATGTTGTTGTGGTTCATGGCATCGCAAAAGAATTACAATAGCAACATCAAAGATCCCTGGTCACAGATCACCATAACAAACGTAAAAATAATGGAAACATTGGAAATACTGCTATAATTACGAAAATGTGACACAGCAAATGCTTTTGGAAAAATTGAGCTGATAGACTTGCTTGACACAGGGTTGCCACAGAATTTCAATTTGTAAAAGTAAGCAATATCTTCAAAGTGCAATAAAAAGAGGTATACCTGTACATTGGAAAGAAGGATACTTAGGTAAAATGTAATGAAGTGGGAGAAAGTGAAAGGCAACTAAATTTCCATCTTCCATAGTGGTAAGTAAGTAAGGCTTACAATGGGATATCAAGAAGTGAAAAAGTAAACATGCTATTTACAGAAATATAAAATTTATTCATCAGTACACAATGAGACAAATCCAGCATTAATAAGCCTCTTATTTACCACTCTTGTGCTAGGACACCCAGTCCTAAGTACTTTTCTGAATTTATTTCTGCAAAAGTAGAACAAAGGCCAATTATCCAGACACTTTTGAATAGCTCAGGCCATCAGACCCTTAGATAGATCAATTTTGGGTCATATTTTATGGGCCCTAAAACAGAAAAGAGCACAGCATGCTTAAAAAGCAGAAAGAGGCACATGTGGTTTGCAGAATAGTGTGCTATGAACGAAGTTGCATAATACAAGGTTCAGAGGGTATTTGGGTGTGTGAGGACAGTGAAACTTTCAAATGACAGCTGAATTCTACCTCATGACATCTGTTATGTGTGAGAAAAATCAGTACCTGTGTATTATTTCAGATTTTCATTAATTACTGACAAATTAACCCTAATGAATACAAGAACCATGGGTTGAAATTGTAGGAAGAACCATACATTTCTTCTTCTGTCAGTATCCCTAAATTAATGAATAATATAGGAACTTCTGTTCCTTCAGCAGTATTGGCAAGAAAGACCCTTCCTATCCTTCCATCCTCCTCACTCTTACATACCCACGTTGATTGCTGAGTCTGAGCATGGGATTGCTGCATTCAGAGCTCAAATTTAGCTTTCTCGTTCTGCTTCTGTGTTCCACGAAGTAAGTGAACCTGGGTCATGGGCCACGCTAGTCTGGAGGTCTGCCTGACTTTGTCCTGGCTCTTAGGGTTCTTTGTACTTATTTAAGTACAAAGTACTCATTTAGTACAAAGAAGGCCTTCATGCCTCATGTAGCTACCTAAGAAGTTACTACAAAAGATGTAGAATAACACTGCGACACCTAAATAATATAAACTGCTGGATTAAGAATCTCTATAGCAAAAATCCACAACAAAACAGAATAAAACAAAAACATTCAAAAGCAAAATGTCTTCTTGCTATAGTCTTTGCCATGTATGCTTACTTCATAATCAAAGGGCTAATCTGAATTTCCATAAAAAACAAAATTTTCTACATCTCTAAAATTTTATTATGTACCTATGAAACAGCTTGCATAATATGAGCTTCCTATAAATTTTGTGTTATATAATCCTGGGAGAGTATTCAACTTTATCTAGTTTTTTTTGACTGTTTTCTTGTATTGTTCCCACTCACTCATTGACGTCTTTTAAAACATCACAACTTGGTCACCATAACCGTGGTAATACATTGTAGGATGCACTGGGTCCATACATAGAGAAAAGTATTTGTAGTGTAAGCAGCAGAAACCCTAGGGATCCTGACTTTGAGCCAGCAGGAGGTGACCTAAGGGCAAAGTGTGTTACAGACCAGATGCTAACTGTGAAGTTAGTGACATCCAAGATGGATTTGTGTTGTAAGTGAGAATTCCAGAAATTATTAGGAAATCAGATTCTGTTAAAAAAAAAAAAAAAGCCTGTGTGAACTTCAAGCCATTGTGATTTTTGTCATTAAAATGTTTGTAAACTCATAGGTTGTTGAGGCCCAGAAGAAAACATCTACAGTGACATAATGGCCATTGATTTACTTCTCAAAATACATTCCTAAGTAGTTTGACATTCTGAAAATGCTTTTCCATAATGCCTGAACATTATACAAAATTGTGAAAGTTGAGTGAGTTCTGCAAAAGGTGACTAGAACAAAAGTTACATTAATTAGTTTGTATTCATGATATTCCCTACTCAAAGAGAATATTGCTATTACCAGATTAATATTTCTCATTCTCCCCCTGAAATTTTTCAGGGTTCTAGCTTATTAAAGGCTAAGTTAACTTTCATAATACAAGATTGGAGAGAAAAGGAAATGGAGAAAAAAAAATGTTTGTTGGGGATGGAGGAAGAGTGATGACTATATCTGATAAATAGGATAGGGATTTGAAGGGGGATGTTATAAATATTGCTGAGAATTACACACTTTGATTCTCTTCAGAATTCTGTGGAAAATATAAGTCAATGGTTTTCAACTGTTTGGAAAATACTTTAGTTGCTGAACTGTATTTGTTTGACTTCTAAATGGTTCAGACATACTCACAGATCTAAGTAATACTACCTCTGTAAATAAGTAAATAAATTTATTTACACCTATAAATGGATAGCTAATCCTACTTCACTTTAGCAAAATATTCATAAGATTGCTATAATATATTCAGGATGAAAACTGAGAAACAGTTGAAAATGTGTACTTCCTCAGCAATGATTTTTCTAATATTATTTCCACTTATCTCAAGATGATTATTTGAGTTATCCAATAGTTAACTATGTAACTCTACAAATTTTTCTTATGTAAGAATCCTTGGAACAGTATGCAGTATTTTTACGTTTTAAGCTCTTTCGATGCTGAAATTAGATTTGCTTTTCAGGAGTCATCTGGCCACTTTTGACAATGGTAATTTCTAAGCCATCTTATACATTCTATAAACTGATAAACTACTAAAGAAAATTCTCATATACAAAATTTTAAGTCCAGCTGTTTTCCATTTTCATGTTTCATGTACAAACTTGCTTACAAGTCACCAAAATAGAATTATGTGACTCATAAGGAAATGTTTTCTCATATTCTGAAGATTGTTAGAAAAGAATCACTGAGTATGGCCAACCTATTTTCTTGGTGAAGGGAGACAAATTCATAAAGTAATATAGCTCATGTGAACTTTTGGTGGAGCACACTTTTCTAAAAACAAGACTTTAAACATATTTAACTTCAATACCCTTCAGAGCCAACTTCTTTTCTACAATCTGTGTTAATTCACTGCTTGTCTCTTGCTTCACCATTTCCAAGAAGTTTTAGACTCCTATAACTCCACAGCTTATGTGTGAATATAAGTTACTATTGCAGTACCTTCAAGAAAGACCTGGCCATCTAGTTGCAAGGAGGGTAGTTAGCTGACAGCCTCCAGCTGTTAGCACCTGGGGGATCTGCCTCACTTTTGAACCAAGGTCAAGTACTTCCAGAGTAGCCCCTGCCAATGACTGAGTAGAGTGAAGACTGCAGGGCCTGGCAATTTCTGCACAGTGAGAGACTTACCTGACTTGTAATCTGTGCTCCAAAGCTCCCCTTTGGGTGACTGAGAGTCTGTCATAAATGCGTTATAGTCTGAGACTCTCTGCCCAATCCTCCTTTCTCTGATCCCAGGGGTTACCTCTCAATAAATCTCTTACACTTCTAACTTAATTTCAGCATCTGACCAGAGATTATGAAAGACTCCATACATCCAACATCAAAAATACATGTCTGGACCTTATTTACACAGTTGATGATGTGAGAGGAAAGAACTCTGGACTCGTAGCTAGAGGATATGGGTTTAAGTCTTGTTTCCTACATTTTCTAACATTCTGCCTTGGTAAAATCATTTAACCTCTCTAATGGTTAGTGTCCTCAGCAGTAAAATAAGTATTTAAATATCTCCATGCCCAGATGATAGCTTGCAGCTAAAATGAAAGCATGTATGGTGATGGGATTTTGAGAAATGCTCTAATACATGGGTTTATTAAACAAAGTAAATGATCATCAAACTATAACTTTGCATTTTTAAATCTCACTCTCATCCCATCCTGTTAATATTATTGTCCTTAAGGTGTTAGAGAAATAGAACAGTTCATATGAATGAATAAGATTTATATGAACCTTTAACTGAAAGAAAACATCAACACTCATCATTCTGTAGAAAATACTATCTTATTTCTCCAGTCTTTTAAGTCATAATGCATATATTTTCAGGTCACCATTTGTGCAAAAATGTCAAAGCAGAGTGACTAAGTGCTGAGAAATCAAACATGAATAACACAGGATTTCTGCACTTACATTTCTCCAAGTCTAGTGAGGAAGTCTGCAATGTCAACAGTCACAGACAAACTGTGAGAAAGTGAAGTAAGTATATAAGTTACCAAGATAGCACAGGGAAGGGATCTTTCAGGGATCAGGGCTGATTATATAAAGGAGGTGATATTTAATCTTAATGTGAAACTGTAACTAAGCATTCACCAGCCCAAAAAAAGCGAACTGTGGAAAAAGCAGGTAGATGAACTGGTATTTACAAAGGTCTGAGGGTATAATAGAGCAAGGTTCTTTTAAGTAACTTAATTTGTTTTATTTGTAATGTTGGTATATATGGTGGTTGTGTAGGAAAGAAGGACATGAGTACCCGGAAGAGATGGGAGTAAAAAAACGCAATTAGGTCATGAGGTCTCCTGTGTATTATGCTAAGAGCTTTAAGTTTGGTGAAGTGGGAAGCAGAGGACAGTATTTTTAAAAAGAGACAAAATTAGCTCCTTTATATTGAAGAAATTTTATTCTGACAGTAGCATACAGATGGGAAATAAGTGGGGGATGAAGAGGTCAGGACTATAATAATGAAATCATGGTAGTGGTGACAGTTCCATGCAAAAAAAAAAAAAAGACAAATATTAATGACAGCAATGACATGTATTGGTTACTAACTGGATGTGAGGTAGAGGGAGTGGCATAGGGCAGAAGAGGAAAATCCTGAAGTGGCTTTCTGATTTCTAACTTAGGTGATTAGATTGTGACAATGAAGAGGAGGGGAAATAGTTTTTATTTTTAGAAGGAGTACAGATTATTTTTAGAAGGTTTTTATTTTTAGAAGGAATATGGATTAGAGCTCAGTTCTGGATGTAATAATTCATATGAACTGTTCTATTTCTGAATTGTCCTCAAGATATTCTGAGGTGTGCAAGTGTAGTAGGATTTATTTCTCTTATTCCGGAGCTTTTCTGGGCTTCAGCTTATGTTGGAGCCTGTAAGAAACTTGGGAATCAACTATACAGAAAAGTTAATTAAAGCTATAGGAGTCTACCAATTTGTCTAGGGGGAAAGAATGGGGATAAAAAGAGAATTTGGGGCTTCCCTGGTGGTGCAGTGGTTGAGCGTCCGCCTGCCGATGCAGGGGACACGGGTTCGTGCCCCGGTCCAGGAGGATCCCACATGCTGCGGTGCGGCTGGGCCTGTGGGCCATGGCCGCTGAGCCTGCGCGTCCGGAGCCTGTGCTCCGCGGTGGGAGAGGCCACAACAGTGAGAGGCCTGCGTACAGCAAAAAAAAAAAAAAAAAGAGAGAGAGAAAATTTGGGTGTTACCATAAAAAATCGTTAAAAAGAAGAGATCTATTTGTAACACAATTAGAGAAATGGTTCACTTTTTTTTTTCACAACAAAACTAATTGAGAGTATATTTCAGCCCTTCTTATCCAATGAAAAATTCAATTATATGAGTTGAAGGAAGGTCTTTATGAAATAATACATTTCCTTGAACTCACTATTTTCTTCCACCATGAATTTTGACATAAAAATAAGTTTAAGTAATTCTATTTCCCCCAGTATCATGTGTAGAGGTAAACTTTGGCGATGACGGCCTGAGCCACAGCTGGCGGGACACTCCTGGCTGCTAGCAACCGTGGCCCTCAGTCTTCAGGATTGGAACCTTGGTTATCTCCAGCTTTGTCCCTAACACTTGCTCCTGGTGAACCAATCTGGAACCCAAGGGAAGCAGAGTGCCTGTGTCACCAGACCTAGCAGACAGGTGCCTCCCCTTGCTCTTTGCATTGGAATGAAAACTAAAACAGGAAATGCAATATCATTCTTCTCTTTACAGAGCAAGTTTCTATCTGGAATAAAGTAAATCCTCTTGGAAATAAAATAATTAAAGCACAATTATCTGTATCTACAAGACTTTCTTTGGTTCTTACAGGTTACTTGTCTTCATATTAGATGAGCACATGGTACCTTAACTGCCTTTACTTTGAGCTTTGTTATAGCAAACATCAGAGACTTACTTGTATTATGTCTTACAACTGATTGAGAAGATCACTAACACATTCTCCTAACTTTCAGTTACTAGCATTTATCATTAGCATGCATTTAAAGTCGTAGTTTAAGTTGATTCAAAGTGAAGGTGCTATTACAATGATGTTTTTCAATACATGCTAGATGTCTATTTCCCTTTAACTAATAGTAAGAAGAAGCTCTGGGTTTCTCTGAACACAACTATCTATCTAAAACACAAAACTATATATTTTATGTCTTTTGTTTCTGCTAAATTACCATCGTTATTTTCAAATATATTTGCATGTCACTTACTTTCTTTGTGCTTAATTTATAGGCAAGTTTAGAACTTATGCTCTGGGCTGCTGGCAAGTTCTTTTACTTACAGTCTTGAAGTCTTCCACTGCTGGAAAGAAATTAGGTAGACATAAGATAAAATGATTCTATCTAGATGCAGAGAAATGTAATCCCTTTCACAGACTTCTCAAAGAACAGTGAAAGATGAGCGGATCTAAAGATCTAAAAAGACAGCAATATAAAAAGAAGTATTGAATTAGTGTTGGCTAGGTGACATTTCTGCAAATGTTTCCATGTGTTTGGAAAATATATTTTAATAAACATTCTAGAATAACGTGAAGAAAAATAAAGATGCTTTTGGGAGTGGGAGGGATGCTTTGGACATCATCACATTCCAAATTCTCATTATCTCTTCAAGTATGACCTACATCATTTATGGATAAAATAATATAAAGAAGAAAAAAATATCTGTGAGATCACTGAAGTCTGCCTTTCTGTAGGAGGTATAATGACCTTGCTTCTACATGCTATTCATAGTGAATAAACAGGTATATATATATCAGATAGCTTATTTTTACTATTTTTTCTTGGTTTCAACTTAATCAAAACACACATCACCAAAAAAATGTCAAATTAACTATTTAAAAAGTTTGAGTGATTTATTTTTCAGTAGGATTCCCTGATGTATGACTCATGAGAAAAGAACTTATCGCATAAAAATATTCAGGTAGCAGACGTAAATGCGAGAGTTTTGTTCAAGTATCAATTCATTTGCAAAACACTGTGTAATCTAAAGTTGGATATTTAAGGAAAGCTCATCAGGTGAAGTATTATTTAAGGAGCCTTTGTGGCAAATGTCCTATAATTAAACATTTTTAAGAGACCACCTGCACATTTAATAGCCTGTTAATCTTGATAAGATATATTTTAAACTATAAAGGTCAAATTATGTTTGGCCATTGAAAGATGAGTTAAAATATAAATAAATATAAAAATAAAGCAAAGTAAGTAAGGTATTTAAATGATCATTTCCTATTTTTAAATTTCTGAGCAGTTAGGTAAACGCAACTCTTTTACTCCATCTCTCATTCTCCCCAAAAGAAGTGCTGGAAGAAATAGAATCAACTAGAATGATGGCCAGACTGTATGGAATCAATTATACCTGGCAATAAAACTAAAAAGATAGTGTTTCTTTTGTGCAATATTTTCCACATTGGTTCCAGCAATTTGTGCATCATTAGTAACATCTGTGACAGAAAAAAATCAGTTAAAGCTAAAGCTAGTTTAAAAACAAACAAACAAACAAACAAACAAAAAATCAGTCAAAGCAAGGAAGGGGCCAAAAGAGAGAGAGAGACACACACACACACACACACAGAGACATACAGAGAGAGAGAGAGAGAGAGAGAGAGAGAGTGAGGGAAAGCTTTGGCCCATCCGTTTTCTGACTTCACCTCCAGTTTGCCCAAAGTTGTTTCCAGTAACATGAAATCACAAAGGAAGCTGGGGAAGGCTAGATATATGAAATGTGTCTACCGTATATATGTACAGGAGTTTACTAAATACAATCATGTTTTCACTCCCTTTAGTAATGTGGGGAGGGTAAGCAATTCTTTGGATAATTTGCTTGCTTAGGGGAGGCTAATTGTACATGGACCACTTAACTCTTTACTCCTATTTGGCATGCTTTGTATAATAGCTACTCCTGCTGACAAACTGCATCGGTGATCAGCAGATGTAAATTATGTGTTACTATAACATTTCCATCAAGATAGTATGTTCAATGTTGTCTTACTTACATAGGTAAATAGTTCTTCATGGGAAGTAAATGTAATGACTAGTCCTACAAGTAAACATTGTTTTCTTTTCTTTGGGGTCAATTTCAATCCTAGTTTTTCACCCACGCAGTGAGCCTGGGTTTTGGGATAGTCATGTTGTGGATAAAATTTCAGTAGGAGTCCCACCTGACCAACAAGAGTATTTTGGCCCATGCTAAATGCCTGCATGTTTTCTTTGAAAACATTATTTCAACTGTAACCTTTCACAGTACCAGCACTAATGCTTCAAGGAAGCATATCCTTCTCTAAGGATTTCACTGAAAGAAGAACACAAAGCATGTTCAATGCAATTTATTTATCATGATTTCACCTCCTACTCTGTGCCAGGCACAATGTTTAATGCAGAGGTTAACAAAATAAAATATAAAATGTTAATAAAGAACCCAAAATACAAAATAAATTTCAAACTGAAGCCAAATAAGAAATACATGAGGGTGTGCTTGTCTCCATGTTTAGCAGCAGGCATGCCATCATGTAAAACCTGTTGCTAAAATTCATATCTTAATTTTGAGGTGAACAGTTCTTTGTTCTTGAATATTTCAAACAGTTCAGAGTGAGCTAATATAATTTATTAAAGGCTAAAGATTGAGTATCTCTAGCAGTCAAAATCACTTCAAAGCTTAACTTGGGATAAACTCACTATTTATGGATTCTACATCATATGCCTTGTCTGTTTCCTGGCAATGGGAACTAGAAAGACTCTTCTCATTTGAAGACTTAATAATATGTGGTAGTGTCGGCAGCAGTCAGATTGAAATGACCTATTAGGGTTGGCACTTGCACTAGCCCTTTGGATATTATCAGAAGATATTCTCCTGTCTTTTCACTGTGGAAACACAGCAATATTCACCAGACACGTAGATACAGACATGACATTGCTCAGTGACTTCTCATCTCTGTGGCACTCTCAGTTTACGTACCGGTTACCTACCAGACAGGTTGGAGAGAAGTGAAATAAAATCTTTCAGCTGTTGGAATATGTAAATTTATATTATTTAATAAAGTTTGTCATTTTGTCTCTAAGTAAGAATGATAGTTGTAGACTGGTATAAGGCTAGGACAGAAAAAAAAAGCAGTCTTTTAAGAATTCTATTTTTGCAGGATTATTTTCTAACTGCCTAGAGGAAACTTCTTGAATTATTTGATAAAAACTAATAAATATCTTAATTTCTTAAATGTCAGGGTATGAATGTTAAGAGAAGATGGAGGTAATAAGTCTAAAGGAAACATTATCTTGAAACTCTCAGGACTGCTATGACTGAACTTGAATAATTTGGAATAAAACATGTATGAACAGACCAAGAATATTAAAATTTAAGAAATCTGTTGACACTGGCTAGTTGAAAGATATCTTGAGGCTTTCCACTTACAGGAACTATCTTACCTCCCACTATATAAACAATATTTTTCTCTGATCTGCATTCTGCAGTTAAGTGCATTCCTCTGGCATTTTAACTATGCAAGCATGATAACCTACTAGATAGTATGAAAAACCACAGATGTATGTAATTGGCCTAGCTAAAACACATTTGAAATTCCTTCTCATTTTCTATTGGATAGCCCTAAAATATTGACTATTTTTTTCTTCTATTAAAATTAAGCAATAGTTTTCCCATTTCCCTACTTCAGACAGGCTAAAAATAATTGGTTCACTTTAAAAGAAATGGAAAGGAAATTTTATGTTCTCCTAGTCTAACATCTGAAGTAACTAACATAATAACATAATAAATCTTATCTAAGATTTTTATTTTCATTAGAATTGTTTCATTTTTTAATATCTATGTATTAGTCTATCTTAAACAAAATTTTCCTTCAGTTTTATCCAAACAGTGATGCTTTGAAGTATACATATTGAGTGTATATTTCTTTTTTAATAGGCCAGTGTGATTTCAGAGTAAAAGTTTCCAAGACTTATTATATTTAGAACTTGAACTTAACTTTTAAAATTTTATTGTAATACGTAACCGTTATTCTGAGTTTCTTAATGATAAGAACGAAAAACCTTCTGAATATTAGCACCAGATTTTGGAGTACTGACACCACACATCAGTTGCATAACACACACAGAGGACAGACTTTCTATTTCTTTATTCTAGAGAATATAGACTTTCTTTAGGCACAGGTATGATGGGAATTTTGCCCTAGATTTCCCCAAATAGGTGTGCCAAGACAGATGATAGAGGGAAAATGCTTGGGTGTATGTATTTGGTATTGGGTGATAAAGATTTGGTGAAAGGACTGGAGAAAATTGTGAGCTGTCCTATAGCCTCAGGCAATAACGACATACCTTTTTTTCTTTTTTTTCCTAGTGTTACTGATCAAGGAAAATGAAGACTTAGCTGCTAGAAGCTGTCCCTTGGCCCAGGCAACAGGACACATATACAAAATCACTGACTTATCTAGTGGCTGCACTAGTACCAGCATGGATAGGTCAGACCAACTCACTCAATCTTTCACTCTGTGCTTAGGCACAATTTGGTCTCTTCCTTTTTATTCTTCCAACCACTATTTATTAAACAGATAGCATGCATACTATGTGAGCTACTGGAAATATCAAGATGGAAAAGCAAATATTCTTAACTTGATTGGCTTACCTTCAGGGGAGGATAGTTTGTAAATAAACAAGTAGAGCCCATGTGGGAAGCTAGCATCTCACCCATGGCTACCTTGAGGCTGGACCCAACACATTGTCATGTATCAACTCTTTCACTACCATCACCACAACTATTGCAATTTTGGAAGTACTTCTGTATGTAATGCATTTTCCTTTTCTATATCTGGAATCACTTCTTTAAAATCAGAGAGTTCTATTTTATTTTCTAGACTCGTTATCTATTTTTCTTTGTCTACTGACCCCACTTACTCCCTTCTTCCTCCTTTATGGCATCAGGCAACTTGGTACTGGCCCTCAACTTGCATACCCCAGACAACAAAATTAAAAGGTAACCTGGCTGCTATCTTTCTTGAGAAACATTTCTTCAATTTAAGAGCATCTCAGGCCATAACTCCAGCAACCTATAAGTCAGCACTCTCTCGTTTAGGAGCAGGGGCTGAATCCTTTTAAGAAAATCACATTTCTTTATGCTAGTAACACAAAACAGCAAGATATTTGCCTTTATAGAAGTTTGTGTAAAATGAAATAGAAGCAGTGCTTAATCACTCCTGAACCAATCCGGAAAGACTTCACAGAGGAGGTAGTGATTGAATTGAGATTTAAAGGATGAGCAATGGTTCACTGAGCAGAAAGGAAGTGGGAGTAGCCTCCAGGCATAGAGTTCAATTCCTCTACTTCCTTTCCTCTCACAGAGGCCAGAAAACCCTCTAGCCCCCGTCCCTGTTCTTTGTTCCTTCCTCTGTGCCACTTTCCACCCCTACACTGTCCTGCTTCTCCTCTTAGCCCTTAGCTAGGTGAACGTGTTGTCCTCTCCCAGGGAGGCAACTTGTAGATTTTTTTTTTCTGGCTCCAAAGAAAAACAGGGAACAAAACTCAACATCTCTTCAACTTACCAAGGTGTTTTGGTGTCTGTGGCAGGAGTGGGTGGTACATACATATTGGGAGGGCTAGCAGAAGAATAGTACAAACTGACAAAACAGAAGAACATAACAGGGCCTGGGACATTTTAAGGGATTCTAGAGAGAGACAAAGGCACAGATGACTTGTGAAGTTAAATGAAATAGTACTTGTCTTTCCCATGTATCAGTGATTCACGAATAGAGATTTAACCACGTAGCAGGGAAAGTTGCCAAGAAATCTAAATAACAACCAAAAAAAGATACATTAAAAATAATAGTAATTCAAACTTTATGTAAATTCCCTTAATTTTTTCCTAGTTACTATGTTGGATATAATGCATGCACAAAGCAATAAATGTCATAGCAATATTTTAATAAGATTCTTTTTAAATTTCAGAAGTGAATTTAAAAATTGCTCATCAATACCTTTAGTGATACCACTGAACACCAAACTAATGAATATATGGGTGTGTGTCCTTAATTTTACTCTCCAATATTTGGAAATCTGGATTTCTAGAAAAGAAACATCAGAGAACAATTATTCACCTCATCCAGAAATCACTAAAGAATTCCACTAACTCATAAGTTCCTCTAGGAATTTACAAAATATGTATGGATTTGAAAATTTTTAAGGAACATAATTGTAAAAAGAAAGAAAGAGGGAGAAAAAGAAAGAAAGAAAGAAGAAAGAAAACATACAATTTTAGAGACAATATTTTAATTATCAGTCTTATGTAGTGTGCATAAAATGTCAATTCCTCAAACAACTTTTTTTTAACCCATGAGTTGGAATTAGTTTTCTTCTTCTTTGCCACCACTGAACTTTGTTTTATCTCTTACTATGTTCCTAATATCTTTGTTGCTTGTCATATACAAGTCAGCTTCCCCAGCAGATTGTTAAGGGCTAATCCATGCCATATTTATTTTCTCTTTCTCATAATCAATAGCAAAGTATATGAAACATACTAAAGGTACAGTTAACACTTGCTGACATGAACATGGGAGTAATCAAGATACATATTGGAATTTAGACATAGAAACTGAAGGAGACAAGATAGAAAAAAAAAGAATATGTTATAACTGAGACTGTTTTAACAGTTACTTTAGGAATGATTTAAACTAGATCTTTGTTCTCTGGAGTTGATTTCTAAGCCAACAAGCATATATTTCAAATGTTTCTATTTTGCTAGTAAGAAGAAAATCATGGGATAACTATCAATATGCCATATTATCCATAATAATATTTTTAATGTCATCTAAATGGGGTAAGGGAATGTGTTTTTTAAATAAGTAATTCAATCCAGAAGTGTGAGTAAATAATTCAATACATAACTAAGTAAAAATTCCAACCCACTGTGTGTGTAAAAAGCAACACCAGGGGCAGATAATGGCAAATAAATTCAAGATCTAGACTCTCAAATTAAGCAATTTACATTCTAGGTAATTAATGTTTTTAGCATATATTTTTTAGTTAAATTTCCTTACTAAAAATCTGTTCAGTGCTTCTGTGGTAGTGCAGTGGATTAGAATCTGCCTGCCAATGCAGGGGACACAGGTTCAGTCCCTGGTCCAGGAAGATCCCACAGGCTGTGCAGCAGCTAAGCCCATGCACCACAACTACTGAGCCTGCGCTCTAGAGCCTGCAAGCCACAACTACTGAAGCCCGTGAACCTAGAGCCCACGCTCTGCAACAAGAGAAGCCACCGCAATGAGAAGCCTGCACACCACGACCAAGAGTAGTCCCCGCTCGCTGCAGAGAAAGCCCACGCACAACAATGAATACCCAACGCAGCCAAAAATAAATAAATAAAAATTAAAAAAAAAATCTGTCCAATTTTTGCTCCTTCCAACATTATGAGAAAGAAGCCATTTTCTGACACCCGTACTAAGAAATGATATTATGTCTTTTTTTTAAAAAAAATTGTCAATATGATGAGTTAAAATTGTTTTTAATTATTTTAATATACATTTTTCTAATTATTAGTGAGGCTGAGCTTCTTTTAAATGATTATAGGCCATTACTATTTTTTCTTTTGTGATTTGTTTATTCATATTTTGGCTTCTTTCCATTGAGTTTTTTCTTTAAAAGAAGAATTTTACATATTTTAAAATATAATTTAAACCTTTATTATATATACTGCAAATATTTACTCGGCCTTTTTATTTATCTTTTACATTGCTTTATAATATATATTGTTGTATAGATATTTTTATTTTAACATGGGCTAATGTATCTGTCTTGTTTCTTAGAGTCTGCATTTGGGGTGTTATTTGATATGACCTCCAATCACATACCTCAAAATTATGATTATATCCCTCAGTTCTGCAGTTAATGTTATATAGGTTTTTAAACAAATATTTGAATCTTTAATTTAACTAAAATTAATTTTTATTTTGTGAATATTTTAGGGTAGGGATTTAAATTTACAGTTTTCTCTAGATGAAAGTCAGCCAAATATCCCAACATAACTTAATGTCTTCTCCATTTTTTTTTTTTTTTTAATCTGGAACAGTTCAGGGAGACATATAGCATGGGCTTATCTGAGAATGGTTATGGATGAAGGGGTAAACAACACAGATTCTTTTGGGGATGAGAGTACAAGAGGTTAGAAGGAGATGACACTTGCAGGGTATTACAGTTAGGTGAGGTTTGGTTGGTTTCATCAGGTCCGTTTCCTAAATGAGCTGGGACACTTTAGTCTCACACATATTCAGTTAAGACCTAGAAGCAAGTCAATTCTTTTTTCTTGATCGCAGAAGTGTGTGCCTGAGAAGACGGACAGCTCTGATGTTGCAGCAACAAGAGAACGAGCTTGAGTATTCTGGATCGGTGCACACATGTGGTGGGCATGGCTGATGGCAAGTAACAAGAAACAAGCCTGCAGCTCCCATGCCCTGTGGTGGATAGTGATGTCTGCAGGCCTCATGTAAGTCTCAAGCATTTTTGGGGTGGCTGGCCAGGCTGTCTCCCTACATGAGTCAGAAAGAACAGACCCAGCTAATATATTAAATAAATTCATTCCATAAAATTTATAGATATGTATTCAGTTAAGATGTCTGAAAGAGGGATGAGAGTAGACTGGGGTCAAAGAATGAGTAAATAAGGTGTATCCCATAAATGAAGCTGTAATAACTTCTATTCATCAATGTAAATACTGCTTATGTTCCCACCAACATTTGTAATACCTTCTTAAGAGAATAAATTGCTTGTAAAGCAATATTTTGCATATTTTCTTTTCCCAAATTGCAGACTACAAAAGATTTCTAATTCATTTATTTAACTTAATTTTTGATTCATTGCTAAAATTTAGTGTCATATTTTAATTTTAGTATTGTTTAGTATCATATGTAAAAAATTACCTAGGAAATTTAAACGTTTTTATACTGTGTTATAAAAAACTATAGTTTAAAATATTTAGAAATTTTCATTTTATAGAATTACAAACCCAAATAGATTATTATCTCACCGACCTTAATCTTAGCACCTGAGTTTACTAAAATTCAACATCACAAATCTAAATTAATATAAGTTTATCTCTGTCTTCTTAGGTACAGTCTTGGATCATCAAGTTATCTTCATGTCAGGAAGCAATAGTTACAAATCCAATTTAGCACAATGAGTGACTTAACTTTATCCTATTGATGTAAATATCACGGTGTGCTGGGAGTGGAAGAGAAAATTGTGGCAGAATCAGATACAGCAGAAAACAACCAATAATGCAGCAGGAAATTTGCAAATATTGAGTGAGAAGGAGAAGATTTTAAGTGCATCATCTCCAGCCTTCTTGATATACAAATTGACAAACTGAGGCATGTAAAGATTAAGTGAGTTGCCTGTAAAGTGTAGCTAATTTGTCCAGAGCTGAGACAAGGGCCCAGGTCCCTGAATTCTAATAGTCCAGGATTTTTTTTCTGATATTTATCTACCTGGTTAGGTGTAATATATTCCAATTCTTGAATTTAAAAAAGGTTTTATTGATACTCCTTGTTGTAGAAAATATTTTATAGTTTAAGGAAAGAATGAGTTCTAGAGATGGATGGTATAGAGCAAATCCTAACTATTGTTTCCTAGTGGTATGACTATGGCATGACACTTGATCTCTCTAAGCATCTCTTTCTCCCATTGGCAAAAATGGGAATTATTATTTTATCTACCACAAAATCCATCATAGGCCTCAAATGAAGTAATCTGTTTTAAAGGACTTATATTAGTACCCCAAATCTATTGATCACTGATCTATTTCATCACAGTCTCAAATTTTGTTATTCAATGTGACTGTTCTCTAGCACTTCTTGTTTTTAATTGTATTCAGTTTATCCTATATAATGTTCTTTGATAGATAGTCTGACTCATTCTTGAAATTAGCATATATCTCAACTCAGATAAATGCTTTTTCATGAATCCACAGGGAGGATCCATGTTCCTTTGAAAATTACAATTTAATATAACATTGTTTTACACATGTTAGGAAGAGACACACTGAACCCATGTTAGTCATTCAGTGAATATTTATGAACTTGCATTTCAGTAAAAGGGGATATCACTTACACATATTTAGACCTGAAATAAAATCCTGGGATGTATATGCACCATACCCAGATTCTGAAACATGGTGCACATATATAATATATTATATATCTTTGGAATTCTTTGATTTAGCATATATGTAATTTCATAATTTATTTAATTTCGTGAATTTTTCCAAATTTATTTTTAATTGGTTGTGATTTTCTTATATGTAAAACCACTTTTACAACTGTGGGAAACATCTAAGTATATTTCTGAAATTTATAATCTGATAACTTGGTTCAAAAAAATTGTCTCTTAAAAATAAACTGCCGTTACAAAAGACCCCGAAGAGCCAAAGCAGTCTTGAGGGAAAAAAATGGAGCTGGGGGATCAGACTCCCTGACTTCAGACTATGCTATAAAGCTACAATAATCAAGACAATATGGTACTGGCACAAAAACAGAAACATAGATCAATGGAACAAGATAGAAAGCCTGGAGATAAACCCACGCACCTATGGTCAACTAATTTATGACAAAGGAGGCAAGGATATACAATGGAGAAAAGACAGTCTCTTCAATAAGTGATGCTGGGTAAACTGGACAGCTACAAGTAAAAGAATGAAATTAAAACACTCCCTAACACCATACACAAAAATAAACTCAAAATGGATTAGAGACCTAAATATAAGACCAGACACTATAAAACTCTTAGAGGAAAACATAGGAAGAACACTCTTTGACATAAATCACAGCAAGACCTTTTTTGATCCACCTCCAAGAGTAATGGAAATAAAAACAAAACTAAACAAATGGGACCTAATGAAACTTCAAAGCATTTGCACAGCTAAGGAAACCATAGACAAGACGAAAAGACGACCCTCAGAATGGGAGAAAATATTTGCAAATGAATCAACGGACAAAGGATTAATCTCTAAAATATATAAACAGCTCATGCAGCTCAATATTAAAAAAGCAAACACCCCAATCCAAAAATGGGCAGAAGACCTAAATAGACATTTCTCTAAAGAAGACAAACAGATGGCCAAGAAGCACATGAAAAGCTGCTCAACATCACTAATTATTAGAGAAATGCAAATCATAACTAAAATGAGGTATCATCTCACACCAGTTAGAATGGGTATCATCAGAAAAGCTACAAACAACAAATGCTGGAGAGGGTGTGGAGAAAGGGGAACCGTCTTGCACTGTTGGTGGGAATGTAAATTGATACAGCCACTATGGAGAACAGTACGGAGGTTCCTTAAAAAACTAAAAATAGAATTACCATATGATCCAGCAATCTCACTACTGGTCATATACCCAGAGAAAACCATAATTCAAAAAGACACGTGCATCCCAATGTTCATTGCAGCACTATTTACAATAGCCAGGTCATGGAATCAACCTAGATGCCCATCGACAGACGAATGGTTAAAGAAGATGTGGTACATATATACAAGGGAATATTACTCAGCCATAAATAGGAACAAAATTGGGTCATTTGTTGAGACGTGGATGGATCTAGAGACTGTCATGCAGAGTGAAGTAAGTCAGAAGAGAAAAACAAATATCGTATATTAACGCATATATGTGGAACCTAGAAAAATGGTACAGATGAACTTGTTTGCAGGGAAGAAATTGAGACACAGATGTAGCAAACAAACGTATGGACACCAAGTGGGGAAAGCGGCGGGGGGGTGGGGATGGTGGTGTGATGAATTGGGCGATTGGGATTGACATGTATACACTGATGTGTATAAAATTGATGACTAATAACAACCTGCTGTATAGAAAAAATATATATATATTATTCAAGTCATCCAAAAAAACCCCAAAAATACTGTCCTTGCCAGGTACTGTGGTAGATGTTGGAGATAAAAGAAAGTGAAAACAGTTTCTCAAAATGCTTACAGATATGACAGTTTATATATATTTTATTAGAGACAAATGCTTATCTATCTAGGATGTGTAGGGAAAGAGCTATTCTAAACTAGTAATGTGAACGGTTTTGATTCTGTGTTTCTAAATTAGTAAAGTTGACTTACCTGCAAATTCTTAGTTTTCTGCACATAAAACTCAAGACAGAAGTTAACATAGAGTGGTGACATGGTTAACAGCCTGGGTTCTGCAAACAGACGTATTTGGTTGCAATGACTCCTTATTCAATATTTATATGGATAAACTGGGCAAATTACCTACCTTCTTCAATACTCAGTGTTCACATAGTGAAAGTACACATTGTATTTCTATGTGGATCAAGTTAGAAGTGATAAGGCATGCAAAAATCTTAGCACAGTGTCTGACACATATAATGTTTATTTTTGTACCTTAATTTTTATTCTTTTGTGTACTTCTCAAATCACTAGCAAATAAGACTAGACATTCTTATAAAAATCTTTTCAGTGGCCTCACACAAAACATAACACATTCTTGACACATACGTCATTTTCATGATTGACATAAATTCATGGAAATCTTCATAAGCAACTGGATAGCACACGATTAGAAAAAGTAGTGACCTTTTGAACTTACATTCTTAATATTCCTAATTACAAAATATTCTTTTGTTTCTAAGAATATAGTCAATGCAGTTATTGTTTTTTTTAATGTAGTTGTTAATTTTATAAAATATTTCCCAAATTCTTTTACAGGAAATAATAAAAAGGAGCTCTGTTTATTTGTGTAAGTTTGAATACAAATAGGGTTTCTTGCCAGTGACACAAAATAGAATGCCATTGTGTTTAACAGTATGCAGCCCATTATTCGAGGAAGAACATAAATGGATCAGAAATCCTACTGGATGAAAATGTTAACTATCATCCTGTATAATAATGACTGCTCAAAATCTGATTTTAAAACATGTATAACTTAAGCCTGACAATGGTAAACTTGCTTAAGAATTAACTAAATAATGTGCCATCTGAAGCAAGTAATTTTCTCGCTATCCAAATCATTTCTTCTATAACTTCAACAGATCGATATAAAGCTGACACCATAAAAGAAAAACAATTCTAATTATTATTTTTAAAGTTATTTATTTCTTGTTAATTTGTTATGAGTTGGATTGTTTAAGGTTGAAAATTCATTTTTATTCTTGTTCTTTGTAATATATGAGGACTTATGAAAACTTCTAAAATTCTAAATTACATTATGACAAAATACTTTACTTCATAGCCATAGTGTGCTCTTTGATTCAGAAACAATGGGGTTTTAGGACTGAAGTAGGTGAAGTGGGATGGGACAAGGAAGGGGATGAAAAGAAAACATGAATTAAACAAAAGATAACATATCTTTTAAAAATATTTTAAATATTTATCACACTTCTGGATTTTATTTTGATTACATTTCAAAGACATACTTAGTAGTACTATCTGGATATCCAAAGCTCCTTTTATATCACAATTTCTTTAGGACTTTGTGAATATATCCAACAGACTTAGATCTCAGGAATGATGATAAACAAAAGCACAAATATTAATTTGGACATGGTTTCTGACTTTCAAAGTATAACCAAGCTATGAAAAGTATTAATTCTATACTTTATTGAGATAGTAATGTTTATTCTACAAGTTATCAAAGAAAGTTGTATTATGTATTTAATCAAATTTTCCACAAGGAATTTTTGAAATTTTAAATTAAAAAATACAATGCAGTCCCTCAAAAATATAATTTTTCAGGCTTATTAGGGAATGTTGGTATAGTGGCAGAGTTATTTAATAATATAAGAATATCAGTATAAAATTATGCATAGAAAAGAGAAGTCTAATAGTAAGGATCAGATTCTTCACATTAAGAAGCTACAAACAAAATGGAAAATTAAGTTTAAAGTAAGTATAAGAAAAGAAATGATATAGATAAATAGAAATGTGGAAATCAATAAGGAAAAATAATAAAACTAAAAGACAAATTGTTGAGAACTTTAATAAAATTGACAACCCCCTACCTAGACTGATCAAGGGAAAAAAAAAGAAGAAATGAAAACATCCAATGTAAAAAATGAAAAAATTAGAATACTTCCCAACTCATTTTATAAGCCTAATCCTGATGAAAAACCTGACAAAGATACTACAAGAAAAGGAAATTACAGAATGATATTCTTCATGAACAAAGATGCAAATATTCTCAATAAAATATTGGCAAATTAAAACCATAAATATAGTAAAAGTACAATACTTTATGATCAAAAAGCTATATTCCAAGGATTCAAAGTTAGTTGATTTATCAATCTATGAAATGAAAGACATTAACAGAAAATTGGGAAAAAGCATACGATCATCTAAAAATATGAAAGGAAAAGCATTTGACAAATCTGAAAGCCATTCATGATTAAAAGTTCTCAGCAAACTAAGAACAGAAGGACATTTTTGCAGCCTAATATAGAACCACGATAAAATACTCATAGCTGAGAAAGCAGTTTCCAATCCTGTGTGTAAGGAGCTTGGAAGTCTCCACTCCATCCTAACAATAAGTAAAAAGCTGAACAGACTGAGTAATCAAAAACTTTTGTTGGACCCTAGAGAGCAGAGGACACAGGGCAAAGTGCTGCCCCCAAGACTGGAGAAGGGAGTCATGGCTTATCAGACCAGGGACTCACAAGAAGAAACCCCCACAGGAACCAGGGCCAGAAAGAAAATCCAAAATGGTAATTGATGCATTGCTGGAGACTCAGTGTGGGCAGGTCTGAGGGTTAAAAATTCCAGGGGACCCAGTCATAAGGGGAAACCCACAATTTTATAACACATACCTCCTGGAGCTTAACCAGGTTTCCATAAGTAAATATTTGAGAAAGATCCCCTTGTACTTCCAGTAAGAGACAAGGAAAAGGAACCATTTTGATATACACCATAGCACTCTGTTCTTAAAAAGGGCTGTCATCAAGGGAAGCAAGTTAACCAGAGCCTAGCCCACTGGGGTTTCATCACAGCCTAACTGACATGGAGCAAAGAAAATACCCAACTGTAACCTACTCTATACATCCTGTCCCAACTGAAGGAGGAGGAAAATACTGAGAAACTCTTGTGAAGTTTACTGTCCAGAAGCATAGGCTCACTAAAAGACTGAGACCTATCTACATATGCATAATGAGAATACCAGAGAAGAAGAAAGAGAGGAAGCAAGAGAAAAAATATTTGAAATAACAATGGCTGAGAATTTCCCCTAAATTAATGTCAGACACCAAACTATAGATCCAGGAAGCTCAAAGAAATCCAAGCAGGATAAATGCAAAAAAAAGCAAACAAACCAAAGAAACACACTACACCTAGGCATATTATTTTCAAATTACAGAAAATCAAAGATAAATACAAATCCTGAAAAAAGTCAGAGGACAAAAACACCTCTCATATAGAAGAACAAACAAAAATATTACATCTGACTTCTCAGAGAGCACGCAAGCAAGAAGAGAATGAGATGAATAAAGTTTTGAGAGAAAAACCCCACCAACCTAGAATTCTGTATCCTTCAAAAGTGAAGGAAAATAAAGACTTACTGAGACAAACAAAAATTGAGGGAGTATGTCTCCAGTAAACATGCCTTGCAAGAAATGTCAAGAGAGTACTTTAGAGACAAAGAAAATAATTTAGGTCAGAAACTTGGATTTACATAAAGTATGGAAGACCATCTAAGAAGGAAAAATAAAAACTTTTATTTTTCTTATTTTTAATTAACCTAAAATATAACCGTTTATTCAAAATAATAATACTTACAATGTATTTGATCTTGTGTGTATATATCTCATATATATGTATAATTATATACATATATATGTGTTTATATATAAGTGAAATGAATTATAGTAATGACACAACTGACAGGAAGGAGGAATTAAGATTGTTTTGTTATCATAAGTTATGTACATTATCCATGAAGTCCACTGTATTTGAAAGTGGACTTAGATTAGCTGTAAATGAATATTGCAATCTCTAGGGCAAACACTAAAGAAGTAAGAAAGGAAGCATAACTTATATTCTAAGAATGGAGAAAAATGAAATCATATAAAATGTCCATTTTGGAATTCCCTGGTGGTCCAGAGGTTAGGACTCTGTGCTTTGATTGACGGCGCCAGGGTTCAGTTCCTGGTCTGGGAACTAAGATCCCCCAAGCTGTGCAGCACAGCCAAAAAATTTTTTTAAAAAATTAAAAAAAATAAAATGTCCAATTAAAACCCACAGAAATGCAGAAAGAGTGGAAGACAAAAATAGGAACAAAGAACAAGGGCAACAAGCAGAAAAGAGTAATGAATATGATAGATATTACCCCAATTATGTCAAATAATCACTTTGAATGTCTGGTCTAAATGCACCAAATATAATAAGATAGAGAATATCAGAGTGGATCAAAAAACACGACCCTACTATATGTTGTATACAAGATACCCACTTTAAAGACACATATAGATTAAAAGTAAATAGATGGAGAAAAAATATACCATGCTAACACTAATCAAAAGTAAGCGGGAGCAGCTCTATTAGTTTCAGACACAGCAGTCTTCAAAGCAAGGAAAGTTATCATGAATAAAGGAGAGCATTACATAATGATAAAAGGGTCAGTTCTCCAAGAAGACATAACAATCCTTAACATGGACATGCCTAACAACAGAGCATTGAACTATGTGAGGTAAAAACTGCTAGGGGCTTCCCTGGTGGCACAGTTGTTGAGAGTCCGCCTGCTGATTCAGGGGACGCGGGTTCGTGCCCTGGTCCGGGAAGGTCCCACATGCCGTGGAGCGGTTGGGCCCGTGAGCCATGGCCGCTGAGCCTGCACATCCGGAGCCTGTGCTCCACAATGGGAGAGGCCACAGCAGTGAGAGGCCCGTGTACCGCAAAAAAAACAAAACAAAACAAAACAAAAAAAAACTGGTAGAATTGGAAAGAGAAATAAATAAATCCAGTATCAATTCTGGAGATTTCAAAACTCTTCTCTCAGAAATGGATGGCACCTAGAGGGGTGGGATAGGGAGGGTGGGAGGGAGGGAGATGCAAGAGGGAAGAGATATGGGAACATATGTATATGTATAACTGATTCACTTTGTTATAAAGCAGAAACAAACACACCATTGTAAAGCAATTATACTCCAGTAAAGATGTTAAAAAAAGAAAAAAGAAAAAGAAACGGGTGGCAGGAAGAAAACAGTAAAGACATAGTTAAACTCAACAATACCATCAGTCAAGTGGATATCATGGACCTCTACTGACTATTTCATTCAACCACAGGATACACATTCTTCTCAGGCTCACATAGAACATTGACAAAGATAGACCGCATTCTGGGCAACAAAATACACTTAACAAATTTAAAGGGATAGAATAGAAATCATACATGTTTGCCCTCAGACTGCAATGGAATTAAACTAGAAATCAGTAACAGAAAGATAGCTGGAAAAACTTATAGCTAACCTAATACTCATCATGTTAAGTGTACACCCTACAGTCAGGACAAAATTGTATTCACTCACACCACTTCCATTCAAATAATAATTTTTTTCATAATCTGTTTTTAAACTGTATTATGTGGAAACACTTGGGAAGGGGTTCCGGGGTTACAGAAAGAGAAAGATGTGAAAAGGCTCAGTGGATATGCTCCAAGAAACACTTCCCAAATTTAATTATAGTAATCTTGTTTATCTGTTGTATACATTGGAATACTTTGTAAGAGTTATTTTTAAAAGAAAAGTTTTAACTTTAAAAATGTTGGAACTTTGCTGGAATTAATAATCCCTTAAATATCTCAAATTATGTGATTTGGGTTAAAGATAGTAATCACTAAATAGTTAGACATACAACTTCCAGGAAGAAACAAATTTCTGGCAAAAATCTATATGCTAATTTTTATCTTGTCTAAAATTTTTAGTTAGCACCTCTGTAACAATAAGGAAACCTCTCATTTCAAAATATTCATTTTAGTAATATTCCTGAAATTTGGATGCATCTTGCCTACCACAAGTGGGGTAACTTGTGATATATTTGTTTTTATTTGTATAGTGCAAACTTAGTAATGGATAAAATATACATCCATCTTACAGTCATCCCAGTTATGTTATTTACTTTGATAGCACCACATGGGATGAAATTTGCTGTCAGTTTGAGCAGCAAATTTGTAATTTAAATGCCTCCAAATGTTGTAGCAGTGAGGAAAAAAATATATATATACAAAAAACTATATATATATACAAACTATATACAAAGCCAGTTTATTGTTATAAGACAGCAGAATTTCTTGCAATAGATCATAACATTTTCTTAGTTAACTAAGTCTGTGATGGATAGTTCAGCCATTCTAAAGGCAAGACAAGATCAAGCCTTTGTATGTCAAAAGTTACCAACTGACTTTTAAGAAAAGCCATTAATCTGGCAGAAACATACAATTCATTTAGAGGGAAAAACAAAGTTGTTAATTTAACTGAGTATGAAATTCTGATAAAACATTGTTATTCTTCAATGTAACCCAAAATTACAAATTCAATTCAAAATATGATAAAGATATCATGATTACAAAAACAAAAACTATGAAATATGTCATGTGATATTCAAAAGTAATTCAGAAAATATTTTAGCTTTTGAATATGAAGAAGGTCAAGACACAGAATTTGATTGGAATCTTCAAAAGAAAGCAATAAAAACTGTGACAGCCATTACTATAATTGCTCAATTCTAAGAGGTTATAAATGTAACATCTATGAAAAAGCTCCACTCAGATCTCAAATCTCCACTGCAAGGAGCATAATTGACAATGGCTTCATCTGCTGTACTTTGAGATCTATTACTGCATTTGCACAGAAGCCACACTTTCCAGGGGCCACTGTCAACCAATGATTGAGTCAGGCAAAGACTCTAAGCCAGGACAATTCCTGGGAAATTCTGTCCTCCTCTTATAGGCGATTTTGGCTTGAAGACTCCTTATTGGTTTTTGCTCTATCAGAACTGTGCTGCAGTTTCTTTCCAAACTTTCCTTCCTTGCTTTCCTCCTTCACAAGCTTTGGACCTGCTCCATGGTCTGAAAAATCTCCCATCCTCTTCTGACCCCCAACCCATTTTCCCTCACAGGTCTTTTCCCAATGAATCTCTTACAAGGGACTCCTTTCCAGGGTCTCCTCACAGAATCCAAACTAACACAGTAACTTAAAACTTGGTTGGTAAATGTTTCCTATTATTTCTAAGTTAATTTTTTTAAAGTGCAATTAATGTAACATATATTTCCAGAAAAAATCTGTTAATTGCATTTACCATGTGTCTTATAATTTATAGCTTCTTAGAATTGAGAAATTATATTAATGGGAGTTACAGTTTTCAAAAAATGTAACCCTGTCTTTTGAAAGTTTTGTGGAGCTAGCACTAGCACTCTAACCCATTTTTGTGTGAAGTAGAATGTCCTGCCCAAGATTTCTGCAAATTCCCTTGTGCTTATGTTTGCATGGTCATTGCTAGCTCTCAGTTACTGCTTCCTCTGTATTCTTGATTTCATTTCTGTCTCCTCTTGCATGGTAGAATTTTCTCTTTCCTTCTTCCTAAGTGAAATATAGAACTCAACTACTTTGATTTCTATTTTTTAAGAAGTACCAATAAGGAGTTTGTATATGCATAATAGAGTTTACAGAGGTTTTGGAAATCAGGAGGCGATTATTAGAAAATTAGCATTTACTTGAATATTTGGTAAATTTATTCTTTAAAGTCTTTTGACCAACCTGATACCAGGAATTTTTCACTAGCCTATTTCCTCTTCACATTCTGAGTTAGTCAGCAGTTTATACAGAAATACTATGTAATAACAACAAGATTTTGATCAATTACAACACAATATATTTTTCTCCTTCATAGGTCTCATTTGTTTATCGTTTAGTTGATCCCAGCTTGGCTTACCTGGATTTACCTGTACTACAGATTGGGATTCTTATCATTGTGGGAACAGCAGCTACCAAAGGTGGGTACTTTTTTTTTTTTGGCTATGTCACGTGGCTTGCGGGATTGTAGTTCCCCGACCAGAGATTGAACCCGCACCCTCGGGCAGTGAAAGTGAGGAGTCCTAACCACTGCTAGGGAATTCCCTAAGGGTGAGTTCTTTTCTTAGTGAATTGTGGAAACTCAGGAGGCCAAGATGAATGTTATACATAAAGCCTTAAAAATAAGTATAAAGCCTTGCCTAGTGTCACATTTGCTATTTCAATTGGCCAAAGCAATTTATAAGGCCAGGCCAAGCCAAAATCAATAAAGTAAATAAATATTCTCTACCTACTCTAATGAGAGGTACTGCAGTCACATGGCACAGTGTGCTTACATATAATTTCTTAACAGACAGGAGTGATGAGTAGAGAACAGTAATCCAACCTATCATAATATCCAACTCCCAAAAGAGGTTTTCCTAAGTAAAGTTAGGTTGTTACCTAAGAGCAACTCTTTTGTGTCAATCATTAAAATAATAATTTTGGTACTTTTTAACATAACCTGGCTATTTGAAGTTCAAATACAAGACCTGGTTCTGACCTGTGGGACCTGGGGATCTGCAAGAAAAAAATGACAAAGAATGAGTGAAAAAAAAAATCCTTTTATTAAGTATTAGTGTATAACATTCCAAAACATGTGAAGGAAAGCAGTGTTAATATGGTTATAGACAAAATCAATATTTTTTAAGTTCACTCCAAATAAAATAAAAATCATAAAGCAATCTGAAACTGATTTTATAAGAAATATATCTATGATTCTTAAAAGAATGAATAACAGCCATGTACAGGAATGAAAATTACAAAAACAAGTAGAATTGACACAAGAAGCAATTAGGAGAACTGAAATGAAATACAGAATCACTGAAAGTCACAGCAACACGAATAGTTAAATGCAGAGATAAGACTGAGGAACTTTCCCAGGATGCAGCATAAGAGATAAAGACATGAAATATATGACCCTATGGAAGAAATGGAGGGTAAGTTTATATGTGTCAACATAGGTCTAAAGAAGTTCCAGAAGAAAACTGTAGAGGAAAGGGCAGAAGATAAATTTTTGAAAAGAAAATGGATGAGGTGAGATTTTTTTTATAGAATTGAAGACGTGTAACCTCAGACTGAAAGTACAAAGCAAAATATAAATGATAAAGAAATAAATACCAACAGCTAAATGTTTTGTGATACAAAACATAAGAGAAAATGAGAGGAAAAAGACAGATAAACAACAAGAGAACATATCATCAACAAAAGAGCCATTAACTTACAATCTAACATTCAATTAATCTATCATCCAAAAATGTAAGTCAAATAAAGACAGTTTCAGTTATACAAAGATGAGGAGAGTTTTATGACCAACAGCCCACACTACAAGAACTATTGTAGAAATATGCTGTGTAATAACAAACAATTTCATATCATTTAACAATTTTCAACTCACTGAACATTTACAATTTTATTCAAATTCTCAACAAATAATAAAATTGAATTTGCAGGAATGCTAGGTAACATTCTCAAATTCATTACAGTAGTGCCAGCACTCTAACACAGGGTTTATGAATTCAATTCTCATGTTATTTCTAACATATTAAAAAATATCCAGTTACAGATTTGACCTTCCAGGAAAAAGACTGATTCTGGAATTGCAATTGGTTGCTAAGAACAAGTTCTGAAAATTTAAGTTACTATGCATCATCTATCGTCAGAGAAGAATCAGCTAACATTTTCCTGACCTGTTTGTCTAAGAGAACTCTAGAAAAAACTTCTGATTTGAAGAGGATTGTTTTCTGAGGATTTGGCATGGCTGTGTATGCATGTGTGTGTGTATGTGTGTGTGTGTAATGATTATTATATTCACTTACTGTTATTTATCTTGTTTACTTCATTGGGTTCATTATTAACTGGACAACTCAACTGTAATGATCATTGGAGAGTCCCTGGTTTGCCCTGCTGATACAGTAGAGTCACCACTCAACTCACATCTTATCCCTGGTTACTGATAAAGAAGGATTTACATATCATTTAAAACAAATAAACATAGAAACCAGAGAAATTCTTTCTTGGAATTGTAATACTGTAGACTTCTAAGTCTTTTAAGAAGATGAAATGGAGATTAATTTCCCCAGTTCTGCATAAACTCATACTGCATTTCTCTCCTAGAGAGAAATTTATTTCTGGACAAAAGGAAACATATAATTGGCCACATGTTTTAAAATAATCAATTATTCATATCTTATGCTATGAATATGAAACGTGGTTAGTTGATGCCAGTCATTGTTATTATAAAATATAAATCTATTCCCTCAAAGCACAAGAGAATTAACCACTGGTTGTTTTAAGGTGTGGTATGAACTAGTCAGTTAATATTTTTGGCTTTGATTATATCTCTGAGAGAAGTGTACTAAAAATCTGAACTGTTCCCATAGCTGGTGTGCGTTACTCAGAGTACATGTAGTAACTGAGAATTGTATCATCATGGAGAGGAAAACTAATTATTTCCAGTTCCCTCACCGAAATGTAACTGTGCTAAAATACACCTGCTAGATTTTAATAGCGCTGGTGTTTACAAATCGCTCTGTGGTTATGTGGTCATGTCTACAAAGAATATAAAATATACTGAAGTTAGTTAAGTTACCAACCTGCAAAATGAAAGAGATTCAATGACTTCAACGTTGACATATTTCAGAGGTAATTTCCAACAAATGAAAATGAAATATGTGATTTCTAAATGTCAAGACACATTTGAGAAGCAGAATGAATATATTAGCCTCCTACTGCAGACTATTATGGATTCTACAGGTCAGGACTGTGGAATCAGGTATGCCTAGAGTGAGAGGACAGATACTGATAAAATCCAATATGAATATGGGGAGTTAAGCCAGAGAAGTCTCTTTAAATTCCAGCAGGAAGCAAGGAATCAGATAGCCAGGGAGATACTGACAAAGTAAAGAATATTGAAATTGACTCAGGACAATATTGGATAAAGCAGTCTTGATCTTGGCAGAGCTCTTATGTGTTCTTTATAGTGTGACTCATGAGACAGCCTTGAGATGAAATAATCAAACCCATAAAAACCATGGTTAACAGTTAATGATCTTTACTATGTACCAGGTACATATTTCATTTTGTTCTCCACCAGGTGATTAGGAGGCTATGATTAAACCCTTTTATACACTTGCCCTCTTTGCTTCACTATGCATGAGTCTGAGTCTAATACCATTTCTCACTGTATGTCCATTCTCCTCTATTACTATGAAGACTGATTTTTCTTTTGATTAGTGTACCATGGTATATTTTCCTCCTTCCACTTACTTTTCAACTGTACGCATTTTTATATAAAGTGGGTATCTTGTAAACAACATATAGATGGGTCTTGTTTTTTCATTCACTCTTACAATCTCTCGACAATCTCTGCCTTTTACTTCATGCATTTAGACCATTGACATTCAAAGTGATTATTTGTCATAGCTGGAGCCATATCTACTGTATTCATTACTATTTTCTATTTGTTGCCCTTGTTCTTTGTCCCTGTTTTTGTCTTTCACTCTTGTCCTACCTTTCTGTGGTTTTAATTTAGCATTATATTATTCCATTTTTTTCTCCTTTCTTGGTATATCAGTTATACTTCCTTTTTAAACTTTTTTAGTGGTTACCATAGAGGTTGCAATATAATTATAGCTAATCCAAACCCACTTTCAAGCAACACTATACAACTTCATGGGTAATGTGAGTATCTTATAGTAATGAAAGAATTCTAATTCCCCCCTCCTGTCAGTTGTGTCATTGTTGTCAATCATTTTACTTACATATAAACATACATATACACATAATAAATATTTATGTGTTGGAATTATTATCTTGAAAAAACTGCTACCTGTTAGATGAATTAAGAATAAGAAAAAGGGAGGACCTTCAAGATGGTGGAGGAGTAAGACATGGAATCACCTTCCTCCCCACAAATATATCAAAAATACATCTACCTGTGGGACAACCCCTACAGAACACCTACTGAATGCTGGCAGAAGACCTCAGACTTCCCAAAAGGCAAGAAACTCCCCACATACCAGGATAGGATGAAAGAAAAAAGGAAAAACAGAGACAAAAGAATAAGGATGGGACCTGCACTTCTGGGAAGGAGTTATGAAGTAGGAAAAGTTTCCACACACTAGGAAGCTCCTTCATTGGTGGAGATGGGAGGTGAGAAGAGGGGAAGCTTCAGCTTCAGAGCCATGGAGGAGAGCACAGCAACAGGGATGCAGAGGGCAAAGTGGAGAGATTCCTACACAGAGGATTGGTGCCGACCAGCTCTCGCCAGCCCGAGAGGCTTGTCTGCTCACCCACCTGGGTCGGTGGGGGCTGGGAGCTGAGGCTCAGGCATCAGAGGTCAGATCCCAGGAAGAGGACTGGGGTTGGCTGCATGAATAAACCTGAAGGAGCTAGTGCACCACAGCTAGCTGGGAGGGAGTTCGGGTAAAACTCTAGACCTGCCTAAGTGTCAAGAGACCATTATTTGGGGGTGTGCAAGGAGAGGGGATTCAGAACACCGCCTAAATGAGCTGTAGAGACAGGCGTGAGCTGCAGCTATCAGTGCAGACACCAGAGACAGGCATGAAATGCTAATGCTGCTGCTGCAGCCACCAAGAATCCTATGTACAAGCACAGGTCACTCTCCACACCTCCCCTCCTGGGAGCCTGTGCAGCCCGCCACTGCCAGGGTCCCGGGATCCAGGGACAACTTCTCCAGGAGAACACTGCGTGCCTCAGGCTGTTGCAATGTCATTCTGGCCTCTGCATCTGCAGGCTCACCGGCATACAGCAACCTCCCTCCCCCTGGCCTGAGTGAGCCAGAGCCCTGGAGTCAGCCACTCCTTTAACCCTCTCCTGTCTGGGTGAAGAACAGATGCCAGAAAGTGATCCACATGCAGAGGCAGAGACAAATCCAAGGATGAACACTAGGAGCTGTGCGAGCAAAGAAGAAAAAAGGAGAGATCTCTCTGCGGAGCATCAGGAGCAGTGGAATAAACCTCCACAATCAACCTGATGTACCTGCATCTGTGGGATACCAGAATAGACAATGAATCATTGCAAAACTGAGGTGTGGTGGACTTTGGGAGCAACTGTAGACTTCAGATTTGCTTTCTGTGTATAATTTGTTTTAGTTTTATGTTTATCTTAGTTTAATATTTACAGCTTATTATCATTGGTAGATTTGTTTATTGATTTGGTTACTCTTTTCCTTTTTTTAATATATATATATATATATATTTCCCCTTTTTCTCTTTTTGTGAGTATGTATGTGTATGCTTCTTTGTGTGATTTTGTCTGTGTAGGTTTGCTTCTACCATTTGTCCTAGGGTTCTGTATCTCTGTTTTTGTTTAGTATAGTTTGTAGTGCTTGTTATCATTAGTGGAATTTTTTATTTGTTTGGTTGACCTCTTTTTTAATTACTTTTTTATGTTTCTATTTTAATAAATTTTTAATATTTTCATTTTAATAACTTTATTTATTTTTTCTTTCTTTCTGTTTTTCCTTTTTTTCATTTCTCCCTTTTTTCTGAGCCATGTGGCTGACAGCGTCTTGGTGCTCCCGCCGGGTGTCAGGCCTGAACCTCTAAGTTGGGAGAGCTGAGTTCAGGACATTGGTCTACCAGAGACTTCCCGGTCCCTCATAATATCAATTTGTGAGAGTTCTCACAGAGGTCTCTGTCTCAATGCTAAGACCAAGCTCCACTCAATGACCAGCAAGCTCCAGTGCTGAGTACCCCATGCCAAGCAAGCAACTAGCAAGACAGGAACACAACTGCACCCATTAGCAGAGAGGCTGCCTAAAATCAGAATAAGTTCAGAGACTGCCAAAACACACCACCAGAAGCAGTCCTTCCCACCAGAAGACAAGATCCAGCCTCACCCACCAAAACACAGACACCAGGCCCCTCCACCAGGAAGCCTACTCAATCCACTGAACCAACCTTAGGCACTGGTGGCAGAAACCAAAAACAACAGGAACTACAAACCTTCAGACTGTGAAAGGGAGACCCCAAACACAGTAAGCTAAACAAAATGAGAAGACAGAGAAATACACAGCAGATGAAGGAATGAGGTAAAAACCCACCAGACCAAACAAATGAAGAGGAAATAAGCAGTCTACCTGAAAAAGAATTCAGAGTAATGATAGTAAAGGTGATCCAAAATCTTGGAAATAGAATGGAGAAAATACAAGAAACATTTAATAAGGACCTAGAAGAACTAAGGAGCAAACAAGAAATGATGATCAACAGAATAAATGAAATTAAAAATTTGCTAGAAGGAATCAATAGCAAACTAACAGGCAGAAGAACAGATAAGTGACCTGGAAGTTAAATAGTGGAAATAACTATCTCAGAGCAGAATAAAGAAAAACAAAGAAAAGAATTGAGGACCATCTCAGAGACCTCTGGGACAACATTAGATCCATGAACATTTGAATTATAGGGGTCCCAGAAGAAGAAGAGAAAAAGAAAGGACTGAGAAAATATTTGAAGAGATTATAATTGAAAACTTCCCTAATATGAGAAAGGAGATAGTCAATCAAGTCCAGGAAGTGCAGAAAGTCCCATACAGGAAGAAACTAAGGAGAAACATGCAAAGACACATATTAATCAAACTATCAAAAATTAAATACAAAGAAAAAATATTAAAAGCAGCAAGGGAAAAGAAACAAATAACATACAAGGGAATCCCCATAAGGTTAACAGCTGACCTTTCAGCAGAAACTCTGCAAGCCAGAAAGCAGTGGCAGGATATATTTAAAGTGATGCAAGTGAAAAACCTACACGTAAGATTACTTTACCCAACAAGGATCTCATTCAGAGTCGATGGACAAATTAAACCCTTTACAGACAAACAAAAGCAAAGAAAATTCAGCACCAACAAGCCAGTTTTACAACAAATGCTAAAGGAAGTTCTCTAGGCAAGAAACACAAGAGAAGGAAAAGACCTACAATAACAAACCCAAAACAATTAAGAAAATAGTAATAGGAACATACATATCAATAATTACCTTAAGTGTAAATGGATTAAATGCTCCAACCAAAAGAAATAGACTGGCTGAATGGTTACAAAAACAAGACCTACATATATATTGTCTACAAGAGACCCACTTCAGACCTAGGGACACATACACACATACAGACTGAGTGTGAGGTGATGGAAAAAGATATTCCATGCAAATGGAAATCAAAAGAAAGCTGGAGTAGCAATTCTCATATCAGACAAAATAGACTTTAAAATAAAGACTATTATAGGAGACAAAGATGGACACTCTATAATGGTCAAGGGATCAATCCAAGAAGAAGATATAACAATGGTAAATATTTATGCACTCAATATAGGTGCACCTCAACACATAAGGCAAACGCTAACAGCCATAAAAGGAGAAATTGACAGTAACACAATAATAATAGGGGACCTTAGCACTCCACTTTCACCAATTCACAGATCATCCAAAATTAAAATAAATAAGGAAACACAAGCTTTAAATGACACATTAAACAATATGGACTTAATTGATATTTATAGGACATTCCATCCAAAAACAACAAAATACACTTTCTTCCCAAGTGCTCATGGAACATTCTCCAGGATAGATCATATCCTGGGTCAAAAATCAAGCTTTAGCAAATGTAAGAAAATTGAAATCATATCAAGTATCTTTTCCAAACACAATGCTATGAGACTGGATATAAATTACAGAAAAATAAAACTGTAAAAAATACAAACACATGGAGGTTAAACAATACACTACTAAATAACCAAGAGATCACTGAAGAAATAAAAGAGGAAAACAACGAATACCTAGAGACAAATGATAATGAAAACACAACCATCCAAATCCTGTGGGATGCAGCAAAAGCAGTTCTAAGAGGGAAGTTTATAACAATACAATCCTACCTCAAGAAACAAGAAACAAATAAACAACCTAACCTTACACCTAAAGCAATTAGAGAAAGAAGAACAAAAAACCCACAAAGTTAGCAGAAGGAAAGAAATCATAAAGATCAGATCAGAAATAAATGAAAAAGAAATGAAGGAAACAGTAGCAAAGATCAATAAAACTAAAAGCTGGTTCTTTGAGAAGATAAACCAAATTGATAAACCATTAGCCAGCCTCTCAAGAAAAAACGGGGGAAGACTCAAATCAATAGAATTAGAAATGAAAAAGGAGAAGTAACAACTGACACTACAGAAATACAAAAGATCATGAGAGATTACTACGAGCAACTCTATGCCAAAAAATGGACAACCTGGAAGAAATGGACAAACTCTTAAAAAAGCACAACCTTCTGAGACTGAACCAAGAAGAAACGGAAAATAAAAACAGACCAATCACAAGTACTGAAATTGAGACTGTGATCAAAAATCTTCCAACAAACAAAAGCCCAGGAACAGATGGCTTCACAGGTGAATTCTATCCAATATTTAGAGAAGAGCTAACACATATCCTTCTCAAACTCTTCCAAAATACAGCAGAGGGAGGAACACTCCCAAACTCATTCTATGAGGCCACCATCACCCTGATACCAAAACCAGGCAAAGATGTCACAAAGAAAGAAAACTATAGGCCAATATCACTAATGAACATAGATGCAGAAATTCTCAACAAAATACTAGGAAACAGAATCCAACAGCACATTAAAAGGATTATACACCATAATCAAGTGGGATTTATCCCAGGGATGCAAGGATTTTCAATATATGCAAATCAGTCAATGTGATACACCATATCAACAAATTGAAATATAAAAACCATATTTTCATCTCAATAGATGCAGAAAAAGTTTTCAACAAAATTCACCACCCATTTCTGATAAAACCCCTTCAGAATGCAGGCATAGAGGGAATCTACCTCAACATAATAAAGGTCATATATGACAAAGCCACAGCCAACATCGTTCTCAATGGTGAAAAATTGAAACCATTTCCTCTAAGATCAGGAACAAGACAAGGTTGCCCTCTATCACCACTATTATTCAACATGGTTTTGGAAGTTTTAGCCACAGCAATCAGAGAAGAAAAAGAAATAAAAGGAATCCAAATAGGAAAAGAAGAAATAAAACTGTCACTGTTTGCAGTTGACATGATAATCTACATAGAGAATCCTAAAGATGCTACCAGAAAACTACTAGAGCTAATCAATGCATGTGGTAAAGTAGCTGGATACAAAATTAATGCACAGAAATCTCTTGCATTCCTATACACTAATGATGAAACATCTGAAAGAGAAATTAAGGAAACACTCCCATTTACCATTGCAACAAAAAGAATAAAATACATAGGAATAAACCTACCTAAGGAGAAAAAAGACGTGTATGCAGAAAACTATAAGACACTGATGAAAGAAATTAAAGATGATACAAACAGAGGGAGAGATATACCTTTTCTTAGCTTGGAAGAATCAACATTGTGAAAATGACTATACTACCCAAAGCAATCTAAAGATCCAGTGAAATCCTTATTAAATTACCAATGGCATTTTTTACAGAACTAGAACGTAAAATTTCAAATTTTGTATGGAAACACAAAAGACCCCAAATAGCCAAAGCAATCTTGAGGAAGAAAAACAGAGCTGGAGGAATCAGGCTCCTGGACTTCAGACTATACTACAAAGCTGCAGTAATCAATACAGTATGGTACTGGCACAAAAATGGTGTGCTGGTGTGCCGTTTTGAAATATAGATCAATAGAACAGGATCGAAAGCCCAGAGATAAACCCACACACATATGGTCACCTTATCTTTGATAAAGGAGGCAAGAATATATAATGGGGAAAAAATATCCTCTTCAATAAGTGGTGCTGGGAAAACAGGACAGCTACATGTAAAAGAATGAAATTAGAACACTCCCTAACACCATGTACAAAAATAAACCCAAAATGGATTAAAGACCTAAATGTAAGACCAGACACTACAAAACTCTTAGAGGAAAACATTGGAAGAACACTCTTTGACATAAATCACAGCAAGATTCTTTTTGATCCACCTCCTAGAAAAGTAGAAATAAAAACAGAAATAAACAAATGGGACCTAATGAAACTTAAAAGCTTTTGCACAGCAAAGGAAACCATAAAAAAAAAGATGAAAACACAACCCTCAGAATGGGAGAAAATATTTGCAAATGAAGCAACTGACAAAGGATTATCTCTAAAATATACAAGCAGGTCATGCAGCTCAATATCAAAAAAACAAACAATCCCATCTAAAAATGGGCAGAAGACCTAAATAGACATTTCTCCAAAGAAGATATACTGATTGCCAACAAACACATGAAAGGATACTCAACATCATTAATTATTAGAGAAATGCAAATCATAACTACAATGAGGTATCACCTCACACTGGCCAGAATGCCCATCATCTAAAAGTCTACAAACAGTAAGTGCTGGATAGGGTGTGGAGAAAAGGGAACCCTCTTGCACTGCTGCTGGGAATGTAAATTGATCCAGCCACTATGGAGAACAGTATGGAGGTTCCTTAAAAAACTAAAAATAGAACTACCGTATGACCCAGCAATCCCACTACTGGGCATATACCCTGAGAAAACCATAATTCAAAAAGAATCATGTGCCACAATGTTCATTGCAGCACTATTTACAATAGCCAGGACATGGAAGCAACCTAAGTCTCCATCGACAGATGAATAGATAAAGAAGATGTGGCACATATATATAATGGAATATTAATCAGCCATAAAAAGGAATGAAACTGAGTTATTTGTAGTGAGTTTGGTGGACCTAGTGTTGTCATGCAGAGTGAAGTAAGTCAGAATGAGAAAAACAAATACTGTATGCTAACATATATATATGGAATCTAAAAAACAAAAAATGGTTCTGAAGAACCTAGGGCCAGGACAGGAATAAAGATGCAGATGTAGAGAATGGACTTGAGGACACGGGGAGGGGGATTGGTAAGCTGGAATGAAGTGAGAGAGTGGCATAGACATATATACACTACCAAATGTAAAGTAGATAGCTTGTGAGAAGAAGCCGCATAGCACAGGGAGATCAGCTGGGAGCTTTGTGACCACGTAGAGGGGTGGCATAGGGAGGGTGGGAGGGAGACACAAGAGGAGGTTGATATGCAGATATATGTATACATATAGCTGACTCACTTTGTTATACAACAGAAACTAACACACCATTGTAAAGCAATTATACTCCAATAAAGATGTTTAAAAAAAAATAAGAAAAAAATTTTTAGTTTCCCTCACTTATTCCTTTTTGACACCCTTACTTTATGAACATATGCGTTTCTGACCTATATTATTTTCTCTATATATATATCACTATTTTAACATTTCCTGCAAGCCATGTGTACTGGCAACAGATTCCCTCAGTCTTTGCTTGTCTAAGAAATTCTTTATTTCTCCTTCACTTTTGAAAGATAATTTTTTAGGGTACAGAATATGTTGGTGGTGAGATTTTTTGTTTCTCAAAACTTTAATTATTACACCTCATTCTCTTCTTGCTTGGATATAATTCAAGAGAAGTTGGATATAGTTCTTCTCTTTGCTCCTCTGTAGGTGAGGTGATGTTTTCTTCAAACTTCTTTTGATATTTTTCCTTCATCTTTGATTTTTTGTAGTTTGAAAATAATATGCTTAGTTAGAGATGTTTTTTGGTATTTTTCCTGCTTGGTGTTCTCTAAGCTTCCTAGATCTGTGGTTTGGTGTCTGAACTTCATTTAGGGGAAATTTATTTGGGGGAAATTCTAAGTCATTATTATTTCAAATATTTATTCTCTTGCTTTCTCTCTTTCTTCTCCTTCTGGTATTCCCATTATACATATGTTACACTATGTTATAGCATTGTCCCACAGTACTTGGATATTGTTTTTTTTTGTTGTTGTTTGTTTTCAGTCTTTATTCTCTTTGCTTTGTGGTGTTCACGGATTCTATTGATATATCTTCTAGCTCAGAGATGGTTTCCAGGCAGCTGTTAAACCCATCAAGGCACTTTTCATTTCTGTTAAAGTGTTTTTTTTATCTCTTGGATTTATTATGGTTCTTTCTTAAGATTTCCATCTCTCTGCTTACATTACCCATATGTTCTTGCCTGCTGTCTACTTATTCCACTAGAACCCTTAGCATACTAAAGTTGTTTTAAATTCCTGGTTTAATAATCCCAACATCCTTGCCAAGTCTTGTTCTGATGCTTGTACTGTCTCTTCAAATCATGTTTTTTGCCTTTTGGTATGTCTTGTAATTTTTTCTTGATAGCTGGACATAATGTACTGGGTAAAGGAATGGCTGTAAATAGGACTTAGCACATGTGGTGGTGAGCTGTAGGGAGGGGAAATATTCCAGAGTCTTACAATTGGGTCTCAGTATTTTAGTGAGCCTACATCTTTGGGCTGTTGACTTCACAACAGTTTCTCAGTATTTTTCTTTCCTTTAGATGAGACAGAATGGCTAGAGAGTGCTAGAGTTGCATATTTTGCTTCCTCCAGGTCAGTTAGGCTGTGGTAATAGCCCAGCAGGTTAGGTTCTGGGTAAGTATTTTCCCTTGATGGCAGGCCTTCTTCAAAATTGTTCCTTTTCCCCTCCCATGCCAGAATCACAATGGAATTTTTCTCATATATACTGTGGGAACTTGGTTGAGCTCCTGGAGAATAATCTCACAATATTGTGCAGGCATCCTATGACTGCATCCCCTGGAGTTTTTAACTCTCGGAGTTATCCATACTGAGCCTCCAGCAATTCATCAATTACAGCTCAGGTTTTTCTACCACAGCACTTGCTCCTAGGGTGGTTTCTGCATGTGAGTCTCTGCCCTGGTAAGCCATGATCCCCTGTTTTTTCCTGTCTCTCCAATCTTGGGACAGTGTTTTGTCCTGTGTCCTCTGCTCTTTTATGGATCCAATAAGCACTGTTGATCTTTCAATCTATTCAGATTTCTACTTGTTAGGAAGGAGTGGAGACTTCCAAGCTCCTTACATGTGGAAACAGAAACTTTCAAGATAAACTTACAGTTTATGATTTGCTATCTTGCTGTCCATCTCTACAGCATAAAATAACATTTTCTTTATTCTTTCAAATAGCAGTCTTGTCTCTAAACAAAATTCAAATACATAAAACTTTACTGATTTGTTCTATTTAGTTTTAAATTTGGGAGCATGATATTCTTTTATATGTTTATCATTAAATGATAACTTTTAATGATATCATTAAAAGTTTCAGGAATTTTATTGTAAATAATATGGTCTTCATATACATGTATAATTTCTTTCTTCTGTTATTAGTCTCTAAATGTATTCCATGTGCTTGCTGAGTTTAGTAAGTATTAGTAGATCTAACAGTTTAATATTTTTGTTTAAAATACTGTTACTTCCCAATTTAGTTTTTAAGCCCAAATTTCTCAGAACAATGCACGTCATTCATTCATGACCTATCTCTGCAACTTCATCTCTTTCTAGTCCTTGCCTTATACTCTATAGTTTAGCTAAATAGCTACACAATAACAATTAGACATTTCATAACATTATGCCTTTGTTCATGCAAAGTCATCCCACTTTCTTCATTTTTAGTAATGACTGGTTTTTTTTAGATACTCTTAGAAGTTGTGTTGATGTCTCTCTCTTATGAGCAGCCTAATCATAGCATTTGCACATGAACACATACACCCAGACAATATTTTAGGAAAATTATCAATTTATGAGCCAGCTTTTTCCCTAGTCTCTCTAACTCTGAAGTGAGACACAGATTCTCATGTGATCCTCTATCTCCAGTGCTTATTCAATGTCCAGGACACTCTGCACACTGATCTAAATTAGAGCTCATGTCCCCTCTTTCTCTTTTACATCACACTATCTCTTATGATACAGTAAATGATATGTATTGATGGATCTTACTTTTAATTTTGGAATATTCCAATCTGTGTCAATTGTGTTATTTTCACTCACAAGTATTAGAAAGCTCAATTCAAACTTTTTTCAAACCATGAAAGGCCTGTGCCAGTTCATGTAAACTTAAAATTTTAGAAGTAGGAGCGCTTCAGGAATTATACAGTCAGAGTTCTAACTCCATTTCTCAGTGAATCTTTCATCTCTGTATTCCTGTGTCACTTTTGGTCATAGGATATTTCCCATCACAATCTAGGTATCACCCATTCTACACTGTCCAAGAAAAGAGACAGGAAACATGTTTTCCCTACCCCAGGGAAGGGTGGCTTTATGTCAGTAGGACACACAACAGAAATTAATGGCACATACACAATTGAAATTAAGAATCGTGATTCCAGCACTAATATACGACTATCTGCAGAAAATTACAGTATCTTTGTCTCTTTATAAGATAACTAAAGTGAAAATAAGATTTTAGTTTACATTGTGCTATTCCTAGAATTCCTCATGGGTCAGAAAAGAAATCTAAACTTTACTGTTAAAATATTTTTATACAAGTTTTTACTATTAATTTTATACCTGAAATGTTCTAGAAATATCACAAATTTCTTATTCATGTAAATGTCAGGGGGTCCCCTCATACTTTCCAAAATAAAGCAGAACAATGGACAAAACAACAAAAAAATAAGCAAGCCTACTACTATACTCCTTTGTATATAACATATTAAAATTATATATTAAAATATTTTTGAAATATATGGAAAAAGGTATTGTATATTCCAATGAAATAAGTGTTATTTCAGTTACAATGCTTCTCAATATAAATATGACTAAAAATAATGGGTAAAATTTCCAGTTGATGTAACACTCTATGAAACAGACTAAATGAAATCTTAGTAATAAAAATAAATGCTGAAAAATAAGCTAATATAAATATGATTCAGAAAAAGTAATCATTTTATTGGAATCTGTGCTCATCATAGTTTATGCACTTCAAAGAAAAATTTAATTTTAACATAAGCCTCCCTTTTAAAAAAAGATATTTTTGACATATTTTATAACCACTCTATCTACATGTTGGGTGTGCACTATAACATTTTAAATCTTTCGGAGGCGAAGTAATTGCAATCTTCAGGCCAAAGAGAGACTAGATCCTTCGGAATATTATAAGGAGTCATTTTTCAGTATTCTAACACTGAACATCATGCATTGCTTATTGCTGTATTTATAACATTTATAACTTATAAAATGTACTTGGCCTCTTCTAACTCTTCCCATGGTTCATATGCCCTCCCTGTGCACCCTGTTTACCCTTTGTAGATGTTTTTCACTGTTTTCTGCAATACCGTCTTTATAAAATACTTCTGGATGTTTGTACCAACAGTTCTTTTGGTATTCATTGTCCTTACCGCTTTTCTAGTTAGAAAGAATTTTCCTTTAAGGATTTCCTTTCCTTTAACATCTCTAAATCTCATCCTATTAGTTAAGATTTTCTCTATAGTATCATATATTTAAAGATGTGTATACGGCCAGCAACTTGAGAGGGCATGAACAATAGAACATCTTTAATCAATAGTTACCGAATTAATAAATCCATTAATTTTGTGAATTTATAAAGAAAAATTATACAGAAAAAATAAATGTTATGTTTTTGATACCGTGTGGGTTTTGCTAATTTTAAAAACTTCTCTATGAAGATGGATAACAGTTGATTAATGTTTATGATTAGAAAGGAAGAATTCATTTCTTATTGTTCTATTATCAAATACTCTCTTTCATCATAAGTTCCTATTCTTCTAAAAGCTTAATATTGATTTAAAAAAAAAAAAAACCCTGAATCTTGGTCCCTGGTAAAAAGTGAAAGACTTGTAAAATTAAAATATCTCTTATGAATAAGAATTTGTGACAGATTCTGCAAATTTCCTATCTAATATACATTTCCCCAGATTTTGTTTGATGTGGAATGGTGTCCAGGTAAACATACCAAATTCTCCATCCTGTCTTGTTGCTGAGGATGGCTGTACTTCTGGCTCCAGAAGCAATACGATGGAGGGCTTTTTGGTAAATTGCTGTCCTGTTGTAGGTGCTATACATTTTTTGTTTCTTTTGTGTACTGGAAGGTGGATGAGTTAGAGGTGAAGGAGTCAAATTGAGATCCTAGTGATTAAAGCTGCATGTAAGGGATGGATGGTCAGAAGTTTCTGACTCTGATGACAACCTTGAATAGCTAAGCCAGTCTTGACCTGCTTAGTATCAGATTCTTTTGAAATAAAAAAAAAAAGCCTTATTCAGATATAATTCACATGCCATACAATTCATTCATTTAAAGTAGACAATGCAGTGGCTTTTAGAATATTCACAGACATGTGCAATCATTACCACCATTACCAGTCAATTTTAGAACATTTTCATGACCTCAGAAAAAACACTGTATCCTCTAATGAGGACATATATCCTCATATCCCCCAGCCCTAAGCAACCACTATAGATTTTCCTATTCTGGACTTTCATATGAATGGAATCATATGATATGTAGTCTTTTGTGGCTGTCTTCCTTCACTTAGCAACATGTTTTCAAGGTTGATCCATGTGGTATCATGTATTAGTGTTTCATTCCTTTTTAAATGGTAAAATAATATGTATTGATATACTACATTTTGTTTCTCTGTTGTCAGTAATGAGCATTTGGATTGTTTCCACCTTTTGGCTTTTACAAATAATGCTGCTAAAGCACTAGTGTACAAGTTTTGTGTGTGTGTGTGTTTGTGGATATATGGTTCCATTCCTCTTGGGCATATACTTAGGAGTGAACTTGCTGAATCATATGGTAATTCTATGCTTAATTTTTGAGGAACACCCAGATTATGTTTTGGAATTAGCTGAACTCCTAAGAAGAAAGTTTCATAAATTGATAACATTTTGAGATAATGATTTGCTCTATGTTCCCTTCAATTTATGTTTAGGAAATTCTATCAAATCTTTGCTCACTGTAACCTATACAAAAAGATGTTACAGATTTGCAACATTAATCGGCATGAATGAGATAAATTACATCATGTTACTTTGCTAAACCATATGCAAGAATATTCCATTATGTAATAAGTTAAATATTTAGAAAGAAAAAAATCAAGTATTATAATTTACAACTCTAAAATATTTATCCCTGAGTTTCTTAAAGAACAAACTTTTCTGCACAAATATATATTAATAAGAAACTTGATTATTAAACACTTCTTCAGAAAAAAATGTTAGTTAAAAAAGAAAAATTACATACACTTTTATATATATCTTATTGGCTTGTAAAAACATTGAAAGAGAGGTGAGAAGTAAGGAAATAAAAGCACAGTATTCCGTGAGTAATCCTTGTTCAGTTAAGTCACATTTGGCTTAAATCCACTGGAAGGACTGTTTTAGAAATGTACTCTATGTCTGAAAGTTTATGACTAGTCTTTAAGGTATGGAATATGTTCCATATTACTTATTATCACAGTGTACCAAAATAATGAATTAAAAGTAGTTAATGTTGGAACTAAGAAAAAAAATCTTTGCCAAGTTGTAAGAAGTGGATTTAGACAAGTCCAAGCAGTAAGGGACAGAAACATCAATCATGTGGTTCCGTCGCTTTTTGTGAGGGATACATGGCAGGATGGATATAGGTCATAATTTAAAACAGATGCTAAAGTAGAAAATACTTACTTGATCTTTAGAAAAATTTTACATTTAAATGAAATAATATTTTGCTGGTTGTAATATGTTAACAATTTAAATATATTTTCTAATACTTTTATAAGGAGGAATATTTTTTAAAGTGATTAATTCATGAAAAAAAGAAATTTTAACAAAATAGATATAAATTCCATCTATGATCAGGAGTCTGTTTTGGGGGACCCCACCCTCTATCATAGCCCAGACTGAGATACATTAATGTAACTGGCCTTAGGACCTCCTGATCCTGATGCTTTTCTGTGGGCTAATGGATAATGCCTTTCATTGTCAGGCAAATATATTTCTCATTTATATTTGTTTATTGTAAATAAGAAATTTTGCTAAGTGTGAAAAAAAGATATTTCATTGATAGCGATAACATTTTAGAAACTGGTAACAGATGAAACTGCAATAACTATTCACATGGGAGAGATAATAGTGAACTTTTTTTCTAGTTTAAATAAATTGAATAAAAATTTTTAAAAATAAATAAGTGATAATGAATTTGATAGAATCTGATAACTAGGCCAGGCAGATACTAAGCCAGAAATACGTGTCATCATACATATTTTTTCTAACTCCTTATATCCAAATGACACCAACTGATTTTATTTCTCAATTGCATCTTGAGTATTCCACCCAAACTAAGACACTCATTATCTCCTATCTATGTCACTGAAATATCTTTTGTCTTAATTTTGTGTATAACACATATTTGATAAGGAAGAGAGATTAGTCTCCTCTATAAATGTATGATAATATATTTGGTATATTATACAATGTATATTTTTTATTTTATTTTACATATATATTATATGATGAATGTCCTTTATTAGTAAATATTTGATATATTGCCATATACTTTGGTTATTATAAATAAACATGTTCCAATGTATATTCATAGTCTTACAATTTTAGATGCTTGAAGAGTAAAATAAGTTGTTGGAAGTGGTTATATATATCTTATTCTTTGATTGGTATTGACAAAATTATCTCCAAAGACTTTACATCAATTTACTCTCCCACCAATAATGTATGAGGTTGCCTGTTTCTGTTCCTCCTTGTTAATAGAACATGTAATAATTTTTAAAAATTCTACCAATGTGATTGGTAAAAAATAACTTTAGCTTAATTTTCCATTTCACTTATTACAAGTGAGGTTATATATCTTTTTTTAAATCATTTTTTTAATTTTTGGCTGCATTGGGTCTTCGTTGCTGTGCATGGGCTTTCTCTAGTTGCGGCAAGTGGGGGCTGCTCTTCTTTGTGGTGCAAGGGCTTCTCATTGTGGTGCCTTCTCTTGTTGCAGAGCACGGGCTCTAGGTGCACGGGTTTCAGTAGTTGTGGTGTGCAGGCTCAACAGTTGTGGCTCGCAGGCTCTAGAGCACAGGCTCAGTAGTTGTGGCGCAAGAGCTTAGTTGCTCTGTGGCATGTGGGATCTTCCCAGACCAGGGCTCAAACCCGTGTCCCCTGCATTGGCAGGCAGATTATTAACCACTGTGTCACCAGGGAAGTCCCGAGGTTATATATCTTTTCACAAGTTTGAAACTGATTTGTTTTTCCTCTTATGTATACTATTTATGTCATTTTATCCATTTTCAATTGGGCTTTGGGCTGCTGGGGTTTTCTTGTTTTTAGGAGCTTTTACGTATGAATAAAATGGACTATTTTTGGTCATATATGCCTGTTTGGCTTTTGACTTTGTTCTTGGTGTTTCTTTCCCAATCACTTTATAATTTTTGTGAAGCCATATTCATACTTTTTTATCTCTTAACATTGTGTCACTCTCCTCCATGTTTGTGTCTATCTGCACCCAGCACAGTGCCTGGCCATAGAAGACACCATATAAATATTTGTTTAAAATATTGCTGAATTAAAGTGTGAAGATGTTTATGTTTTTAAATCTCAAATCCAATGTATATCTTCTCAGTTTCTATTAGATTGTAAAGTTTTTAAGGGGAGAAATAATTTCTTCAAAGTCTTATTTCCCATTTTCCTAATACAGTTTAAACTGAAATTGGAGTGAAACCATGAAGCAGTTTGTACAAAACTGACATTTTTAAATGTTGAAAATTAAATTATATTTTTAATAATAATGTTGTCTATATTTTGTAAACACAAGTTATTTGAATTATTTGACTCAGCCCAAAGTAGTTGAAATTATTTTTGTTTCTGACTAAAGAACTAGCAATTTTTTATGACAATTCATGATTTAAAAACATACTATTAGATTAGTTGAATTAAAGCAGTTTTATTGTTATTAAATAGTTATTTCAAATCATTAATGTGTTGAACACACCATTTAATATTATTTTCTCAGACAATTTAAGATTTTGAAAAGGCATTTATGGGCTACTTCAACATCAAACCAAGTTTTGGCACTAAACAAACAAACAAAAATTAATGATCTTATCATCCATATATTGAGTTAATGATACCAATAGTGTATCCCGACTATGAAATGGGCTCAATTATTTGCTCAATAATCCAGTGTTTTCTGTGTCATTAATTCCTCTCCTTTTTCATTTAGCAACCCTCAGGAAACTCAAGATGGAGAAAGTTTATGTTGACTAAGTATTTCAAAACAATTTTAAACTTAAAATTTATGAATTACTTTTAATAAATTGTCAATGTAACTTGTATTATATTTAATCCTAGAAGTTATATCTTCAGAATCAGTTGAGAAGGGTTTTAGCTTTGTCTTAAGATACAGAAAACTTGAAAGAGCACTGCTCCCCACCTCAAACAATGACAAGTTGGATAATTTACCAAATCATAAATTTTCTTGAGCCCATGAAAGAGCTGAGGCCACAGGCAAACAAATAGTCTCAAGTTTAAGGGAATACAGGTGCCTCCTAACAGAGACAAGATGTGAGCACTGGTTCACCTGTAGGAGATCAAGCTAGGAAGGGACATGGGGTGCTAAAGAAACTGGTAAGAAAATTCAGCTAAATGTTTGAACAGATTTTGAAATGTTGAGTGTTGACTACTATGAGAGTATAGAATGCTTCAAACCATAGAAATTAGGAGATTGCACTTTATCTCAGGCTTTTATCCACTCCCATCTCCACATTCTCATGACAAAGATGTGGGTCAGGTTGGGAGATCAGAGATTGTCTCCTGCTTCATTAGGCCTTGGTGAGGAAAGTATCAACCACTGTGGCAAAGGCACAAAGCCTCACTTGGATTATTCTTTCCCATCTCTTCTACTGAAATAGCCTTACACCACTCAGGCAAATCTCTGTAGCTTTCAAAGAACACATAGAAATCCACTGCAGCTTGAAGAAAAAATAGGAAAAAACAACCTTTGACACCAGAGCAAATATCAGGATATTAGAGGTCCACTCCACTGGTGGAATGGCAGGGTCACTAACAAAGCCCCAAGATCCAGGAACAGAGAGTTTGCCTAAGACTAATGCTAAAGCAGGACAAGAGAGAACCCTCTCCACCGTCCCTCACCAGGCTACCAAGTGATGAATGATAAATAGAATCTGTCGACTGCTGAGAGAGGGACAAGAATGTGGAGAAAGATCTTCTCTGATTGGGTAAATATACAAAGAATTCTAAAACTTAATGTGGAACAGAATAATTTAGAATAAACCTCTGCAACTCAGCTCCCATCATAAACACAAGGAAAAGCTAGAGGAATTTGAAGCCAGTGGTGCCCTAAAAATCATTGCAACAACAAAACCCAAATACAGCCCAACCCCTGGCTAGGTTAACTCAATCTGCCACACTGAAGACCTAGCATAAAAAGAAATATTTCCATTTTCAGACATCAATGATATTTACATCAATTTGTGTTGTCTTATACACAATGTCCAGCATTCAACAAAAAAGTACAGAGTGATAAAACAGTAAAAAAACAATATTCTGTTAAGATAAACTGAAATCAATCAATAGAATGAGGTCCGTCTTGGAACTATCAAACAGAAAATTTTAAATAACTATGATTAATGTATTTAAAAAAAACTTTTGTTAATAATATGTACAACATGCATGTATTACAGCAGAGAGAAAAAAATTATAAGAATAGATTTTAAATTTCATCAGACTGATGAAAATGATAAGAAAGAATCAAATGGAAATGCTAGATACAAGGAACACAGTAACTGATATAAGAAAAATTCCTTTGACGAGTTTATTAATAGACTTAAAACAGCCAAAGAAAGAAGAACATGAAGTGAATGGAAAATAGTGTAATAGAAACTAACCAGGCTAAATTATAAAGACTAAATGAGTATAAAAAAAAAATTTAAAAGACCAACACATAAAAGGCTTTCAGGACAGTATCAGTCAGTCTCATACTGGTGTAATAGGAATCACAAAAGAAGAAGAGAGAAAACATGGAAAGTGCTGTAAGTTAATGATTGAGAATTCTCCAAAAATATTGAAAGATATAAACCACAGATCAAGGAAATTCATAGAAAACCAAGCAGAATAAATACTAAACAAAATACATGAAACTCCTAGACAAAGGTATTCAAAGTGTTGAAAACCAAAGATAAAAAGAAAATTTTAAATGGAGTTAGAGGAAAAGAACATATTACATATATATATATATAACATATATATAACATATATATAACATATATATAAATATATATATATATATGATGGCAGACTTCTCAATAATTCACATCAGAAATTACTGAAGCTAGAAGATCATGAAGTGACATCTTTAAAAGGCCTCAAGGGAAAAACATGTCAAACTAGTTTACACTATCTAGCATAAATAACTTTCAAAAATGAAAGAGAAAAAAAAGCTTTTTCAGACAAAGAATAAACAACATAGTTAATAACAACAAACCCCCACAACAAAATGTTAAAAGAAATTCTTTAGGCAACATGTATATGATTAAAAACTTGAATTTACCTAATGGAATGAGAAGCACTGGAAATGGTATAGATGAAAGTACATATAAAACTAATTTTCTTTCTCATTTTTAATTGCCCTATTTATTGATTAATGCAAGCTGCATCAGTTCATGGTTGAATTCTGTCTCAAGCTTGAAATGCAAATATTCTGTAGTGGGTTACTACCAAAGCTGAATGTTGAAAGTCAAATATTTATTATTTGCTTTAATATAGACTAATGTCTGAACAAATCAATCAGTGAGTGAACTGAGTGAAAATTCTCATCCCCTGTCATTCATCATCAATATTGAATGAGTTCATTTCCAATTATTAAATAAATTTATTACCTTCTTACTGCTTATGAAAAGAACTATAAAGATGATTTAGGGAAGGGGAACTGAAAAATAAAAAATAATGGCTATCATCTCGAAGCACAAAAAATTTATCCTTCTTCAAACACAGATTTAATTAAGTTACATTGATGATCAAAAAAAAACCAAAAGAAACTAACATTAAGTAAGGTATAATTTTGATAACATAGAAGCCAATTTTTACCAACTGAAGGTTTTAATACTCACAGGTCATAATGTATAAATAGATAGTGCTCTTAAATAGTATCTGTCATTGAAATTCAGGTATAGTTTTGTTACTAAAAAATAGTTTAATAAGCATAGTGAAAATTTCTTTTTATTTTCTTTTCCATATGGTTTATTACAGGATATTGACTATAGTTTCCCTGTGCTATATGGTGGAACCTTGTTGTTTATCTATTTTATATATAGTAGTTTGTATCTTCTAGTCACAAACTGTTAATTTATCCCTCCCTCCTTTCCCCTTTGGTAACCATAAGTTTGTTTCCTATGTCTGTATGTTTCTGTTTTGTAAATAAGTTCATTTGTATCATATTTTAGCTTCCACATATAAGTGATATCATATATTTGTCTTTCTCCTTCTGACTTACTTCAGTTAGTATGATAATCTCTAAGTGCATCTGTATTACTGCAAATGGCATTATTTCATTCTTTTTTATGGCTGACTGTATATATATATATATATATAATGTGTGTGTGTATCTATCTATCTATCTATCTATCTATCTATCTATCTATATACATATACACTACGTCTTCTTTATCCATTCCTTCATCGATGGACATTTAGGTTGCTTCCATGTCTTAGCTATTATAAATAGTGCTGCTATGAACATTGGGGTACATTTATCATTTTGAATTAGAGTTTTGCCCAGATATATGCCCAGGAGTGGGATTGCTAGATCATATGGCAACTCTATTTTTAGTTTTTCAAGGAACCACCATACTGTTCTCCATAGTGGCTGCACCAATTTACATTCCCACCAACAGTGTAGGAAGGTTCCCTTTTCTCTATACCCTCACCAGCATTTTTTCATTGTAGATATTTTAATGATGGCCATTCTGACTGGTGTGAAGTGATATCTCACTGTAGTTTTGATTTGCATTTCTCTAATAATTAGTGAAGTTGAGCATCTTTTCATGTGCCTGTTGGCCAACTGTATGTCTTTTTTGGAGAAATGTCTATTTAGGTCTTCTGCTCATTATTTGATTGGGTTGTTTGTTTTTTTTGTTGTTGTTGTTATTGAGTTGTATGAGCTATCTGTGTATTTTGGAAATTAAGCCCAACAAGGTGAAAATTCCTATTCAGTACTCTCCTCAGAATTCTGCTAATAAAAAGCTAGAGGAAAGAAGGTTGAAAGCCAATAAATCTATGTCAGCAAAATGTTCATGGAGATTTAACAACAAATATAATTCTTTCCCTTCTATTTTCACTAAAGAGCTCCATAACTGCATCATTTAGAGGTCAGCGCATAGTTCTCACATCCAAGGTTATTGTAACCCTCAGAATGAACATTCTCAGTGATGAAAACTTCTAACTTGTCAAACATTTAGTTGTTTTATTTCTTAGGCAAGTTATACTGGTAAGTACATCTGTGTGAGGCAATATTTATATAATCCTCTTGACCACTGTGGACAAGGAGTTTTCAACTAAGAAACAAAATATAAAACATCTCACAAAATAGTATACTTTGCAAAAACATGGGACTTTCAAACGTGCTCATACGAGATCCCTCAGGAAAACAGTATCTATAAAGCAGTGACAAAAATTGCTACTGCTATCAGCCTTATAAAACCAAGAATTTGATAAAAAATGCTGGTCTGCAAAGAAAATGGCTCAGACTTCTTAGCGAAAATGATTCCAATTTAAACCAAAATTTGCAGAAATGATTGTCTGGTCTCACAACTCTACCAAGTATAGCTTTCACTTTTCTGGGAGGTTGATTTTACATAGTTGAAATTAACTAGATGGTTAAATATTATGTGTTGTTAAAATTCCCTTGTAAAAAACATGCTTTCTACAGGTTCTTAATACAGTGACTTTCCTCATGATAATTGGCAAGCAAAGGAAAATGAAAATATGGGAATTTTGTGAAATGTCTTCACTCCACCAAGATTAATGTCATGTGTATCATGTAACATACTGAGTCTGAAATTTCCAGATGGCATTTTAATTTTTATGTGTTGCACCAAATTGTGAGACTTCACGGACAATTGTTTACTTAGTGAAATACAAACGGATATGCTATTTTAGCAGGAGTTTGTTTTGGCAGTCTGTGTGAACAATCAAACTCAGCATTGTCTCCTGCACACACTAATATATCATTTAATAGGCCTGAGATCAGCAGGGGATTAACACAGAATAATTTGGGAAATTTTAAAAATTGAACGTATGCCTTTTATACACAATAAAGGAAAATAATCAGTACTTAAACACTCTCATTAAGATGAGAAGGTTCTTTATATAAATTAGAGGCAACAGATGTATCGGGAGGAAATTGACAGAAAAGAAAATAGCAAACATAACACTAAGTAGAAAAAAAAAGCTAATTATATGTTTCATCTCTGCTTACTATGAAGTAAAGCTTAATTTTAAAGAAATGGAAAAGTCTAGTGGATGCCAACAGGATTTTTCCATGCATTATAGCTCTTTGGCATATAATCTATATGTATTTATCCAGATGTTATGGGTGGATATTATGGGATTTAATCATAACTGGAAGTGCATTTGAAGCACAGGATAGTACTAAAATGAAAATAGATAACTAAATATGAAAAAAATATTCTATTTTATTCTTAAAGAAATTTAGGACCGCACTGTGTTGTAAGTGTTAAAATATATTGGAGATAAAGACACAAACACAAAATTGCTTTTAAATTATGGTACAGTGAAATTTCCTAAAAACAGTTTTGATGCAAAGCTTCCTATTTGCAGGGCAAGAATAGAGATGAAGATGTAGAGAATGGACATGTGGACACAGAGGGGGAAAGGGAGGGTGGGACAAATTGGGAGATTAGGATTGACATATATACACTACCATGTGTAAAACAGATAGCTAGTGGGAGCCTGCTGTAGAGCACAGGGAGTTCAGCTCAGTGCTTTGTGATGACCTAGAGGGGTGGGATGGAGGGGGAGGGAGGTCCAAGAGTGAGGGGATATATGTACACATATAGCTGATTCACTTTGTTGTACAGCAGAAACTAACACAACATTGTAAAGCAATTACCAAGAAATTCTGTACAGTTTACTCAGTTTATGATTATACTGACCATTTCTGATGAAAAGTGGGTATCAGCATAATTACAAACTTCTTGTCTGGTGAATGATATTATCTCTGATGGTGCCTCAGGGCTTCACTGTCATTGCTGAGAGACCTGTTGTCACATTGGAGCTGCCTCAAGTAACTCAGTTTCTGGAGAGTGAAAGATCATATTCTCTCATGCTTCCTGATGCCCAAAGTCTCTTAATCTCATTAGTTTCCTTAGTCTTCAGGAGTGTAGTGAGTATGGGAAGAAACTAACATGAAGAGATTGAGAAGGTAGGCAGGGGCTAGGTTCTTGTAGATTCTTGAAGACCATGTTAAGAAATTTTAACTTTATTCAAAGTGCCCTGATAAGTTCATGGAAAGATCACCCTGGTTGCTGGAAAGATGGGAGGAAACAGTATTAATATTTATTTAACACAAACAGTATGATCATAATTGTGTATATTTGGGTGAAAATTTAATAAACAAACTTAAAGTACAAATTATCTAACTCCTTTTTTCAAGATATAAATTTTAGTCAGAAAATACATTTGAGTAATGATTCAATTGAATGAGCTAATAAAAATTTAATATTACTCAAATTACTTCTGAGTAATTCATGTTTTAGAACCTACATTTTATTTCTGTTACTTCTCTCCTTGCTCTATTCACTATTGGTATGAAGAAAAAGGTCATTTAAAATTATACTAGGATCACATCAATCCTTGATATTCTTTTAACAATTACATCATTCTGAAACCTGTTGTTCAGACTAAATACACCAGGTCTCATGGACTAATCATGAGAATAAAAACACCAGTTTGATCTCCATAGGAGATCAAATAATTTATCTAAAGCAAAACTCATGGTTTCACGCTCACCATTAACTCATCCAAGCACATTTTAAAAGTTTGCATTGATTGACAGTTGAGTTCCAGGACTTGATTATAATTCCTTGAAATCAAGAACTGGAGGGGCATTTACAGATGGCCTATTCCTTTCTTCACCGAAGAAGCAGAAACTCAGAAAGGAAAAGTGACTCCCAGTTAAAGTACAAAGAAACATATTGAGAGTCAAGTGACTTGGCTTCCAGGCCTAGTTCTGTCATCTAATTTCAAAGAATGATTATTTAGCTGGAAAAATAAAAGAATTAGTAATACTAATAATGACAAGAAAAAGAACAGTTTATTCCCTTGAATTTATCAAAGAATAAATGAAGTACATGGAACGTAAGTCTAACTTTTGTTGAAAGGAAATTCAATTGCATATTTAGCATTTCCAAAGAACCTTATCTTCTCATTCTCATGAATACCCCCAGTGGGTCCCTCATGGATTTACTTATTTTCCATAATATGATTCCCAAGTTTAATGAGAGGAAACATGCCAAGAAGAAAGTCTCTGGTGGCCCAGGAAGCAATTCCTTAGTGTTCAGCAACGAAGAATGAAACAAAGAGGACCAAATCTCCCAATTCTATCCAATGCAAAAAATTGAAATAACAGGCTCTCTGTGGCTGATAATGTCCTATGATGATAGTCATTTAGAGAATAGCACAAGCAGAAATGTGTGGGAAAGCTATGAGAGAGAGAAAAAATAGGAATATAAGAGAAAACAGCAAAATTACCATACAGAAGCAACTGTTACTTAGTCCAATGCCCCATGCTACATACAATTGAATCTTTAGCTATATGTACCCAACATAATACAATGATTTAAGAAAATAGTGAAACACAGTATTTATTTGAGGAATATTTCCACCAGGAAATGTCTAAGTAAAAAAGAAATAGGGGGAACTCAAAGCTATATAGAATATTAACTTATCTAATATCACTTATGTTTTTAAAATTTTTATTGGGGTATAGTTGTTTTAAAATGTTGTGTTAGTTCCTACTATACAGCAAAGTGAATCAGCCATATGTATACATATATCTCCTCTTTTTTGGATTTCCTTCCCATTTAGGTCACCACAGAGTACTAAGTAGAGTTCCCTGTGCTATACAGCAGGTTCTTATTCGTTATCTATTTTATACATATTAGTGTATATATGTCAATCCCGATCTCCCAATTCATCCCACCACCCCCTTTTGCCCCTCGGTACCCATACATTTGTTCTCTACATCTGTGTCTCTATTTCTGCCTTGCAAACAAGTTCATTTGTACCATTTTTCTAGATTCCGAATATATGCATTAATATACAATATTTGATTTTCTCTTTCTGACTTACTTCACTCTGTATGACAGACTCTAGGTCCATCCACCTCACTACAAATAACTCAATTTCATTCCTTTTTATGGCTGAGTAATATTCCATTGTATATATAACATCACTTATTTTTCAGGGCTGCCGTATAGTTGAAGTTGTAACTTTCCCTTTCAGTGACATAATGTGGATTGTTACATTTATCATTAAATTTTTATTCATTTATGAAATTCTTGGTTTCTAAGAATTATTTTAAAAAACAGATTATTTCTTTACAGATGTATTATTCAAATTCCTCAAAGAGTAGTATATTAGTGTGTACTTGCCTTTATTAAGCCTTTACAAATTATTTGTTGATTATATCTCCATTGATTCACACCAATGAAATTATATTTACTCCTACCTACTTATACTAAACTTTTAACTCATACATTCACACTCTACTTAAATTACCTATTGAGTTTTTAAAAGGTGAAGCTTATAAAAATATATCATTAAACATAAAGCATGTTGTTAACATTTATCGAACTGTTAAAATGACTAGATCTATGTCATTATTGTAACATTAGGTATGAAAATTCTTCTAAATATTATCACTAATTTAATTAATGAGATTTACTTGTAGATGCCCCAACTCAACTATATTTGTATTAATATGAGATTTTATGATTTTAAGATTATGCAGTGGTTCAAGATTATGAAGTGACCTTCATGCCCACATCTTTTCTTCTTTTTTCCTTCTTTAAACTAAATTTTTGGTCTTTATTTATTATAAAATAAAAACTGTCCCCTATATAATCTTTTTATTTACTTATTTATTTAAAAAAATTTTAAACATCTTTATTGGAGTATAATTGCTTTACAATGGTGTGTTGGTTTCTGCTGTTTAACAAAGTGAGTCAGCTATACGTATACATATATCACCATATCCCTTCCCTCTGGCATCTCCCTTCTACCCCTCCCTATCCCAACCCTCTAGGTGGTCACAAAGCACCGAGTTAATCTCCCTGTACTATGCGGCTGCTGCCCCCTAGCTATCTATTTTACATTTCGTAGTGTATATATGTCCATGCCACTCTAACACTTCGTCCCATCTTACCTTCCCCCTCCCCGTGTTCTCAATTCTACTGTCTATGCTGTGTCTTTATTCTTGTCCCTCCCCTAGGTTCTTCAGAACCCTTTTTTTCTTTTTTTAGATTCCATATATATATGTTAGCATACAGTATTTGTTTTACTCTTCTACTTACTTCACTCTGTATGACAGATTCTAGGTCCATCAACCTGACTATAATAATTCAATTCTGTTTTTTATGGCTGAGTAATATTCAATTGTATATATGTCTCAAATCTTCTTTATCCATTCATCTCTCAATGGACTCTTAGGTTGCTTCCATGTCCTGGCTATTGTAAATAGTGCTGCAATGAACATTGTGGTACATGACTCTTTTTGAATTATGGTTTTGTCAGGGTATATGCCCAGTAGTGAGATTGCTGGGTCATATGGTAGTTCTATTTTTAGTTTTTTAAGGAACCTCCTATACTGTTCTCCATAGTGGCTGGATCAATATACACTCCCACCAACAGTGCAAGGGGGTTCCCTTTTCTCCACACCCTCTCCAGCACTTATTGTTTGTAGACTTTTTGATGATGGCCATTCTGTCCGGTGTGAGGTGATACCTCATTGTAGTTGTGATTTGCATTTCTCTAATGATTAGTGATGTTGAGCATCACTTCATGTGTTTGTTGGCAATCTGTATATCTTCTATGGAGAAATGTGTATTTAGGTCTTCTTCCCATTTTTGGATTGGGTGGTTTTGTATTTTGATATTGAGCTGCATGAGCTGCTTTTATATACTGGAGATAATCCTTTGTCAGTTGCTTCACTGCAAATATTACTCCCATTCTGAGGGTGGTCTTTTCGTCTTTTCTATGGTTTCCTTTGCTGTACAAAAGCTTTTAAGTTTCATTAGGTCCCATTTATTTATTTTTGGTTTTATTTCCACTTCTCTAGGAGCTGCATCAAAAACGATCTTGCTGTGATTTATGTCATAGAGTGCTCTGCCTATGTTTTCCCCTAAGAGTTTTATAGTGTCTGGCCTTACATTTATGTCTTTAATCCATTTTGAGTTTATTTTTGTGTATGGTGTTAGGGAGTGTTCTAATTTCATTCTTTTACATGTAGCTTTCCAGTTTTCCCAGCACCACTTATTCAAGAAGCTGTCTTTTCTCCACTGTACATTCTTGCCTCCTTTATCAAAGTTAAGGTGACCATATGTGTGTGGGTTTATCTCTGGGCTTTCTATCCTGTTCCATTATCTATATTTCTGTTTTTCTGCCAATACCATACTGTCTTCATTACTGTAGTTTTGTAGTATAGTCTGAAATCAGGGAGCCTGATTCCTCTAGCTCCATTTTTCTTTCTCAAGTTTGCTTCTGCTATTTGGAGTTTTTTGTGTTTCCATACAAATTGTGAAATTTTTTGTTCTAGCTCTGTGAAAAATGCCAGTGGTAGTTTGATAGGGATTGCATTGGATCTGTAGATTGCTTTGGGTAGCATAGTCATTTTCACAATGTTGATTCTTCCAATCCAAGAACATGGTATATCTCTCCATCTATTTGTATAATCTTTAATATCTTTCATCAGTGTCTTATAGTTTTCTGCATATAGGTCTTTTGTCTCCTAGGTAGGTTTATTCCTAGATATTTTATTCTTTTGTTGCAATGGTAAATGGGAGTGTTTTCTTAATTTCACTTTCAGATTTTTCATCATTAATGTATAGGAATGTGAGAGATTTCTGTGCATTAATTTTTTATCCTGCTAGTTTACCAAATTCATTGATGAGCTCTAGTAGTTTTCTGGTAGCATCTTTAGGATTCTCTATGTGTAGTATCATGTCATCTGAAAACAGTGACAGCTTTACTTCTTCTTTTCCAATTTGGATTCCTTTTATTTCTTTTACTTCTCTGATTGCTGTGGCTAAAACTTCCAAAACTATGTTCAATAATAGTGGTAAGAGTGTACATCTTTGTCTTATTCTTGATCTTAGAGGAAACGGTTTCAGTTTTTCACCATTGAGAATGATGTTGGCTGTGGGTTTGTCATATATGGCCTTTATTATGTTGAGGTAGGTTTCCTCTATGCCTGCTTTCTGGAGGGTTTTTATCATAAATAAGTGTTGAATTTTTTCAAAGACTTTCTCTGCATCTATTGAGATGATCATAGGTTTTTTATCCTTCAATTTGTTAATATGGTGTATCACATTGATTGATTTGCGTATATTGAAGAATCCTTGCATTCCTGGGATAAACCACACTTGATCGTGGTGTATGATCCTTTTAATGTGCTGTTGGATTCTGTTTGTTAATATTTTTTTGAGGATTTTTGTATCTATGTTCATCAGTGATATTGGCCTGTAGTTTTCTTTTTTTATGTGACATCTTTGTCTATTTTTGGAATCAGTGTGATGGTGGCCTCATAGATTGAGCTTGGGAGTGTTCTTCCCTCTGCCATATTTTGGAGGAGTTTGAGAAAGATAGGTGTTAGCTCTTCTCTAAATGTCTGATAGAATTTGCCTGTGAAGCCATCTGGTTCTGGGCTCTTGTTTGTTGGAAGATTTTTAATCACAGTTTTACTTTCAGTGCTTGTGATTGGTCTGTTCATATTTTCTATTTCTTCCTGGTTCAGTCTCAGAATGTTGTGGTTTTTTAAGAATTTGTCCATTTCTTGCAGGTTGTCCATTTTATTGGCATAGATTTGCTTGCAGTAATCTCTCATGATCCTTTATATTTCTGCAGTGCCCATTGTTACTTCTCCTTTTTAATTTCTAATTCTATTGATTTGAGTCTTCTCCCTTTTTTTTCTTGATGAGGCTGGCTAATGGTTTATCAATTTTCTTTTTCTTCTTAAAGAACCTGGTGTTAATGTTATTGATCTTTGCTACTGTTTCCTTCATTTCTTTTTCATTTATTTCTGATCCGATCTTTATGATTTCTTTCCTTCTACTAACTTTGGGGTTCTACTTTCTCTAATTGCTTTAGGTGTAAGCCTAGGTTGTTTATTTGTGATGTTTCTTGTTTCTTGAGGTAGGATTGTATTGCTATAAACTTCCCTCTTAGAACTGCTTTTGCTGCATCCCATAGGTTTTGGGTTGTCATGTTTTCATTGTCATTTGTTTCTAGGTATTTTCTGATTTCCTCTTTGAGTTTTTCAGTGATCTCTTGGTTATTTAGCTGTGTATTGTTTAGTCTCTATGTGTTTATATTTTTTACATTTTTTTCCTGCAATTTATATCTAGTGTCATAGCATTGTGGTTGGAAAACACACTTGATACGATTTCAATTTTCTTAAATTTACCAAGGCTTGATTTGTGACCCAAGATATGATCTATACTGGAGAATGTTCCATGAGCACTTGAGAAGAAAGTGTATTGTGCTGGTTTTGGATGGTATGTCCTATAAGTATCAATAAAATCTAGCTTGTCTAATGTGTCATTTAAAGCTTGTGTTTCCTTATTTATTTTCATTTTGGATGATCTGCCCATTGGTGAAAGTCGGGTGTTAAAGTCCTCTATTGTTATTTTGTTACTGTCAATTTCCCCTTTTTAGCTCTTAGCATTTACCTTATGTATTGAGGCGCTCCTATGTTGGGTGCATAAATATTTACAATTGTTATATCTTCTTGGATTGATCCCCTGATCATTATGTAGTGTCCTTCTTTGTCCTTGTAATAGTCTTTATTTTAAAGTCTATTATTTCTAATATGAGAATTACTACTCCAGCTTTCTTTTGATTTCCATTTGCATGGAATATCTTTTTCCATCCCCTCACTTTCAGTCTGTCCCTACCTCTGAAGTGGGTCTCTTGTAGACATCATATATGAGAGTCTTGCTTTTATATCCATTCAGCCAGTCTATGTCTTTTGGTTGGAGCATTTAACCCATTTACATTTAAGGTAGTTATCGATATGTATATTCCTATTACCATTTTCTTAACTGTTTTGGGTTTGTTATTTTAGGTCTTTTCCTTTTCTTGTGTTTCTGCCTAGATAAATTCCTTTAGCATTTGTTGTAAAGCTGGCTTGGCGGTGCTGAATTCTCTTAGCTTTTACTTGTCTGTAAAGTTTTTAATTTCTCTGGTGAATCTGAATGAGATCCTTTCTGGCTCTACAAGGAATAATTTTATTTGCAGGTTTTTCCCTTTCATCGCTTTCAATGTCTCCTGCCACACCCTTCTGTCTTACGCAGTTTCTACTGAAAGTTCAGCTGTTAACCTTATGGGGATTCCCTTTTATGTTATTTGTTTCTTTTCCCATGCTGCTTTTAATATCTTTTTCTTTGTATTTAATTTTTGATAGTTTGATTAATATGTCTTGGCATGTTTCTCCTTGGTTTCATCATGTATGGGACTCTGCACTTCCCGGACTTGATTGATTATCTTCTTTCCCATATTGGGGATGTTTTCAACTATAATCTCTGCAAATATTTTCTCAGTCCTTTCTTTTTCTCTTCTTCCTCTGAGACCCCTATTATTCGAGTGTTGGTGTGTTTAATGTTGTCCCAGAAGTCTCTGAGATTGTCCTCAATTCTTTTCTTTCTTTTTTCTTTATTTTGCGCTGAGGTAGTTACTTCCACTCTTTTTTTTTTTTTTTTTTTTTTTTTTTTTTGTGGTACGCAGGCCTCTCACTGTTGTGGCCTCTCCCATTGCGGAGCACAGGCTCTGGACGCACAGGCTCAGCGGCCATGGCTCATGGGCCCAGCCGCTCTGCGGCATGTGGGATCTTCCTGGACCGGGGCACGAACCCGTGTCCCCTGCATTGGCAGGCGGACTCTCAACCACTGCGTCACCAGGGAAGCCCACTTCCACTCTTTTATCTTCCAGGTCACCTATCTGTTTTTCTGCCTCAGTTATTCTGCTATTGATTACTTCTAGAGAATTTTTAATTTCATTTATTGTGTTGTTCATCATTGTTTGTTTGCTCTTTAGTTCTTCTAGGTCCTTGTTAAATGTTTCTTGTATTTTCTCCATTTTATTTCCAAGATTTTGGATCATCTTTACTATCATTACTCTGAATTCTTTTTCAGGTAGATTGCCCATTTCCTCTTCATTTGTTTGGTCTGGTGGGTTTTTACCTTACTCCTTTATCTTCTTTGTATTTCTCTGTCTTCCTATTTTGCTTAACTTACTGTGTTTGGGGGTCTCCTTTTCACAGGCTGCAGGTTTGTAGTGCCTGTTGTTTTTGGTGTCTGCCCCCAGTGGGTAAGTTTGATGCAGTGGGTTGTGTAGGCTTTTTGGTGGATGGGACTGGTGCCTGTGTTCTGGTGGATAAGTCTGGATCTTGACTTTCTGGTGGGCAGGACATCATCCAGTGGTGTGTTTTGTCAGGTCTGTGAACTTACTATGATTTTAGGCAACCTCTCTGCTAATGGGTGGTGTATTGTTCCTGTCTTGCTAGTTGTTTGGCATGAGGTGTCCAACTCTGGAGCTTACTGGTCATTGAGTGGAGCTGGGTCTTAGAGGTGAGATGGCTAGCTCAGGGAGAGCTCTCACCGATTAATATTATGACAGGCCGGGATGTCTTTGGTGGGTCAATGTCTTGAACTCGGATCTCCCAGCTCAGAGGCACAGGCCTGGCACCTGACTGGAGCACCAAGACGCTATCAGTCACATGGTTCAGAAGAAAAGGGAGAAAGGAAAAAGAAAGAAAGAAAGAAAAAATAAATAAAGTTATTAAAATAAAAAATATTTAAAAATTATTTAAATAAAACATAAAAAAGTAATTTAAAAAGTAAGAGAGCAAGAAACCAATAAAAACATCCACCATTGATAACAAGCACTAACACTATACTTAAAAAAAATGGACAGAGAGAACCCTAGGAAAAATGGTAAAAGCAAACCTATACAAGACAAAATTGCCCAAAGAAACATACACATACACACTCACAAAAAGTGAAAAGGGAAATAGATAGATAGATAGATAGATAAAATAATAAAGGAAGAGAGAAACCAAATCAATAAACAAATCTACCAATGATAATAAGCTCTAAATACTAAACTATGATAAACATAAAGCTAGAAACAAATTAGACACAGATTGCAAACCTCAAGTCTACAGTTGCTCCCAAAGTCCACTGCCTCAGTTTTGGAATGATTTGTTGTTTATTCATGTATTCCACAGATGCAGGGTACATCAGGTTGATTGCGGAGATTTAATCTGCTGCTCCTGAGGCTGCACGGAGAAATTTCCCTTTCTTTTCTTTGCTCGCACTGCTCCTAGGTTTCAGCTTTGGTTTTAGCCCTGCCTCTGAATGTAGGTCCCCCTCTGGCAACTGTTCTCCACCCAGACAGGAGGGAGTTAAAGGAGTGGCTGATTCAGGGGCTCTGGGTCACTCAGGCTGGTGGGAGGGAGGAATGCCAGGCAAGCCTGCAACAGCAGAGGCCAGCACGACATTGCAACAGCCTGTTGTGCGCTGTGTGTTCTCCTGGGGTATTTGTCCGTGGATCACGGGACCCTGGCAGTGGCGGGCTGCACAGTCTCCCAGGAGGACAGGTGTGGATAGTGACCTGTGTTTGCACACAGTATTCTTGGTAGCTGCAGTAGCAGCATTAGTGTTTCATGCCCGTCTCTGATGTCCGCACTGATAGCCGTGGCTTGCACCCATCTCTGGAGCTTGTTTAGGCGGTGCTCTTAATCCCTTCTCCTCGCACACTCTGAAACAATGGTCTCTTAACTCTTAGGCAGTTCCAAACTTTTTCCTGGACTCCCTCCTGGCTAGCTGTGGCACACTAGCCCCCTTCAGGCTGTGTTCACACAGCCAACTCCAGTCCTCTCCCTGGGATCTGATGCCGCAGTCTCAGCTTCCAGCCCCACACACCCCGGTGGGTGAGCAGACAAGCCTCTCAGGCTGGTGAGTGCTGTTTGGCACTGATCCTCTGTGTGGGAATCTCTCTGCTTTGCTCTCTGCATCCCTGTTGCTGTGCTCTCCTCCATGGCTCCGAATCTTCCCGCTGGGACACCTCTCGTCTCCACCAGTGAAGGGGCTTTCTAGTGCATGGAAACATTTCCTCCTTCACAGCTCCCTCCCAGAGGTGCAGGTCATGTCCCTATTTTTTTGTCCCTGTTTTCCTTTTTTCTTTTGCCCTATCCAGGTACATGGGAAGTTTCTTGCCTTTTGGGAAGTCTGAGGTCTTCTGCCAGCATTCAGTAGGTGTTCTGTAGGAGTTGTCCCACATGTAGATGTATTTTTGATGTCTTTGTGGGGAGGAAGGTGATCTCCACATCTTACTCCTCTGCCATCTTGAAGGTCCCCCTCCATGCCTACATCTTTTAGCCACTTCAACTCTTCCTGTGTATTTCTGAAAAATTAATTGCTCTAAAGCATATATTTCATGTATCACTCACCTGTTAAGAAACTCATTTTGCTTTCCTATGGAATAAAGTCCACACTTTTCATCTTAGCCCTTAAAGTTTCCCACAATCTGGCCACAATCTAGCTTCAACACTGGCTGTGTTCCAGCCAAACTGAGCCATGAAATATTCTGTAAACTACTCATGACCTGTGAATATTTGACTCCATTATTGCCATCTGGAATGCCTCACCTTCCATATGTATTTTTGTATGCTGAAATATTCAGCCTTAGTGATGAGTTAATTACTTTCCTTACCAAGAGCCTGCATTTGTATCACTTATATTGCTTATCACTCTACCATAGTTTATGAATATGTTTTATATCTACATCTGTTTGGTAAACGTCTATCTACCAAGGATTATTTTTGTTTTCTTTGCAACCTACACTGTGCTCAGCATTGTGCCTTTCTCACAGCAGACTCATTAAATATTTTACTGAAATCATTGAACTAAAATGTGAATGCATCTTATTTTCCCCTTCATGTTTTCCAAGGTGCCATACTTGGAACTGAATAGTAAATGTTCCAAAGTTGACATGATATGTATTCTTATGTTATTAAACCAAAATCAAAACTGTCCTATTTTGCATTCATTCTCATTATATTCTGTGGGACTGTCAAATGCTAAAATCTGATTTCACTTAGAAGAAATAGATAATCCCTACAATTAGTGGTCTTGGAAAGTATAAAAACAAAACAAAACAAAAGAAAACCACCCTGCTATATCAATAGGAATATGGAAATCTGACTTTTGGAGTGCTGCCTTACTATGAACAAAATCACTGGGAGAATTTTTACCAATGAGCAAAATTTCTCATTCAATGGTTATATTTATTGCCTAATACAGTGATTCTTAAACTTTTGGAGTTTGCTTTTATTTCATGATACCCATCTTCCTAAATGACCTGCCTTCTGAATACCAGTGACTTTAAAAAATGATTAAAATGAATTAATATCTACTTTGTTCTGAAATGTTTTTAGGGGGTGGTGAAGTTTGAGATTTCTATGACACTCTTGGACATAATTTTGGACGTCCTGTTATTGCACAAACAGATTAAGAAGCCCCGTCCTATATCATTCAATGTTGTCAGTTTCCCAACAGAAACACATATTGTCCATTTATAAACGTCTCTCCAGAATGAAATATGCAACCAGATATAATAAAATTTTCAGCATTTTTGAGTCAGGATTTAATGATATGGTGAAAGATGATGTCTGAAAAATTTTGGTTTGATTTGCATAATCCATTAAGTCTCCATATATGACTTTTCTACATTTCCCACTAGCTGCTAAAACATTCAGCATTTCTTATTTGTTAAGTTCAAATAATTCAGGCAATGACTCTCCCACCCCTTGACAATTGTTTTTGTCTAAATACCATTTTATTAGAACGAGAATTTATCCTGTATGCTGCTGTTTTACCCAGTCAACATTTGCATAATGCTAAACATTTGTTGTCCATGTTTTTTGTTAACACCCTTCAAATTCTTTCAGCCCTACTCCCTCTTACTCATCAATTGGCCTAGCTGATGAATAAGATTTAGTTTTTTTCATCTGTTTAAATAAATCAATTCCATATTTTTAACAGAACATTTCTATTCTTCATGTATTATTCTTTGTATTCTCACCAAATTTTAGAAGACTTTCTGATACAAATGTACCCAGAAAAATACTTAATGTGGTTTCTAAAGAGAAATACAGAAACAATAATTATCCTTAAATTAATTAGTCAAAGGAAAAAATGTCTTCTAGCAAGTGTTCCATTATCAAACCACATAATTAAGATCAACCTGTTCTCTACTGCCTCACAGGATTTGGCAGAGGAAGAGACTGTGAATTGCCAACTGAAGAAGAGAGAGAAAAGAACCCTGAACAGATAGCTTACAGATGAGCCCACTAGATTTTTGCTAGTATGCAATAAAGTCTGCAGAAAATAACTTATAATTGTCCTTTGTACTTCACGTGCTGTTTTATGTCAGTATGCTAAAGTTCCCATTGGTGTGATTAATTTTACATTAAATTTCAGCTTTCCACTCTTGTTTGTGAATGGAACAGTCACACATATTGATCAGTATTTATCTTTGATCATCTTAACATCTTTTTAAACAATTGAGAGTGAACATTGGGTGCATAGAATTTCATGGTGGCCTCCTATGACTTATGTATTTTTGGAGAATCAGACTTGGTGTGTTGACTGCCTCTAACTTTCTCCCCCAGGTAAGTTCTACCTTCTTTCAAAAGGAAAACACTGTATGCCACAGTTATGAACATTTACCAGTGTAATTTGTGAAATTTAAATTATAAAAGAATTATAGAAAATATTCACCATACCTTATGTGAAAATACTCTCAGCATAAACATATTTAATATTGTTTAATAATATTTGTTATTTAAAACAGCAAAATATGGATTTCTTTATTTATAAAGATTTTTCTCAATGAAAAGACATTTTAAGACACAAATACATAGCTGACCCTTAATTTACTATGAAACAAAATCCACCCATTTGAGCATACCTCCCTTCAGAGCTCTGCAAGACTGCTGGCTTCATCTCCTGCTTTTGAGAACATTTTACCATTAAAATCACCTCTCATAATTACACAATAAAGACAGAACTTTTTATTCAGAACATCCATTAAATTTTGTACATATTACTTTGGGGTGGAGGTCAAAGGGAGGCTTGTCTTATTCTCTGTTAATGTTTGTCACACTAGTGAATTAAGAACTTCTCATCTTTACAGCCGAGAGAACATACTGCTAAGAAAGGGAGACACAATTATCTATCGATTGCTTATTCAACCATCATTATTACAAGTCTTCTTTGTACTTGGCACTAAATTAAGTGCTGGGAATGTGGGGGAAAATAAACACACACATGTACCCACATCCTACAGTTTCTATCCTGTGAGACTCTCAGTTCAGTGAAGAATATAGACATATGAACTTATTATTATTGCACTTGGAGAGCCTTGTACATCACACTAAGATTTTGGATGGCATTTTAAAGAAGTACAGAGTTACAGAATGATTATATTGAAAGTTGGAAAAATAGCTTAATAGCCATAAGGAGGATGTATTGGAGCAGGAGAAAGAAGAGGCATTACTTTCACCTTATTTTCTTTATCTCTTTATACTTCATCTCAAAAGAAAAAAAAAGAAAGAAATGCAACAGAGAGAAAGGGGATGAGGCAGCAAGGAGAGCTTTAGGGGTTGAAAGTAATATAGGAAAGAGGTAGCAGATAAAGGAGAAAAAGGAAGAGATGGGTATTACATTCTTGGTGCTCTTCAGCCAGATTAAGAGGAGAGCAAACGGCACCCAAACCACGTCTCTGTTAGGGATTGCTAAAACATCACATGAACAGGTCAAAAAATATGGTGGCTGCTAGTTAACTAGGGTGTTCTCTTATAACTGTTGAAATATAAATTGAAGTGGCTTCTCCCAAAGAAGACAACATTTTGGTAAGAAATTAAAACTAAATAGAATGCTCTTTATGTTCATAACTCTGCCCCAATTGTATAATGTTGATTATATCTTTAAATAATAGCAGTTTGGAGGGATGAAAAATTATTAGTTTTCCTGTTGAATCAAATGATAATCTTGGCTGGGGAAGCCCCATGTCTCTGTCAGTCCTTGAATATGCATTTAGAAATTTTGTCCTTTCTATAGGAATGAATAAGAAGGGAAAAGAGAGATCAGAGAGGAGCAAGCTGTTTGGAGAAAGAGAAACACTGGCTTTAGTCCAACCACACATAAGTACAAATGCATTTGATATAACTTTTAAAAAATTGACAATCTTAGAAATATAAACAAGATCCAGTGGGAATCAGAGAGGAAATTCAGAACCTCAAAGATGAGCTAAGAGATTTTTACTAATAAAAATAGCACATTAAAATAATCTTATCAGAAGTGAAAGAGATAGCAAGGAAGAATGTCATATAGATACTTATATTAGTTCCTTTAAACCATAAGGGAACTTGATGAGGTTACACCACACAATTGCCTAGAAACTTGACAAATAATAGGTGAGCCTACTCCCCATATAAATTTCCTTTACACTGAACAATGGAGACTTTACAATGAAGAGTCTAATATTGTCTGTAAATGTTTTTGTTCCCCCTACCCTTGCCTATAAATAGTTCCACACTTAAAAGTTTCCTAGACTTGCTAATTATTTAGAAGTACCTGGTGTGTTGCACAATATCCCTCAAAATGCCACAATCTAGCCCAAGACTTTAGTCTAAAGAAAAGAAAAAAATGAAGAAGAAAGACAAATAATAGAGAAAAATGGGGCATGTGTTGGAAAATCAAACACAAAACTATCTATATTCTCACCTATGCCCACTGTAACTCATTTCTGAATATCCTACTAATAACTTAGCCAGTGCCCAGGCAATAATGATGCAGAAGTACATACTTAATGTACATTCATAATATGGGATTTTGATTCCTATGATAAAATTCAGCTCACTCTATCCCACTTGATTTTGGTTGCCTCAAACATATTCTTGGGGAAAAAAGAGTTTATTAAAAAATTTTTCTCTTCCCAACATTAGAATTTACTTACATTAGAATTAACTTAACAAGAGACAGTTTTGGGGTGTCTGGTGACCATTAGATCCAAATCTTGGTAGAATATGTTATTTACAATGAGATATGGGTGAAAGGGTAGGAATGGGAGTATGTGACAAGAACAGAGTTGGCTGGTCTGCCTGCCACCATCATACTGGGGACAGAATATAAGAGAGAGTAAAAGTAATTTTAAGAGGCACATATCCTTGATGATGGTTTCTGTCAAATTTAGCCAATTATAAGTTCTCATGTTTTCAGAATTAGGATATTTGTTCTTCTACTCTGTGAAAGCTAATTAGCACAAATTAAATCCCAGGCATGGTGAGTAAACCATTGCCTTATGGAGCTTACTGTCTAGTAGGAAATAAAGAAATTGATCAAACTAGCAAGCAATAAATATAGAATTTGATATGCTTACAGTCCAGTGGGAGAGAAAGACATTAATCAATGTTTTTCTCACATATGTATAAATATTTAATTTGATGTATAGCAATAAATGTGTCATTTAGGTGTTGTGAAGAATTAGATATACAATGCTAGGAGCACTTAACACAAGAATACTTCTGTTATTGATGAACATTTTGGATGTCAAGAGTATGTTGGAATGATCCTTTGTAATGTAAAAGACAATTGCTGATAAATCTATAGCACTAAAAATATAATCGTAGAGGGGCTTCCCTGGTGGCACTGTGGATAAGAATCCGTCTGCCAATGCAGGGGACACGGGTTCGAGCCTTGGTCCAGAAAGATCCCACATGCCGCAGAGCAACTAAGCCCATGCGCCACAACTAATGAGCCTGCGCTCTAGAGCCCATGAGCCACAACTACTGAAGCTTGCATGCCTAGAGCCCGTGCTCCGAAACAAAAGAAGCCACCGCAATGAGAAGCCTGTGTACCACAACGAAGAATAGCCCCCACTCGCCACAACTAGAGAAAGCCCACGCGCAACAACAAAGACCCAACTCAGCCAAAAATAAATAAATTTGTAAAAAAAAAAAAAATATATATATATATATAATCGTAGAAAAGAGGCATAGTCACAAATCAATCACCTAATCTCAAGAATCTGGAAATAGAAGAGCAAAATAAACCCAAAGCAAGTAGAAATAGTAAAGGTAGATAGACATCAATGAAACTGAAAACAAAAAAATAGAGAAAAATCAGTGAAACAAAAATCTTATTCTTCAAAGATATTAATAAAATTGATATCTCCAGCAAGAGTGACAAAGAAATAAGGAGAAAAGACACAAATTACCATACCAGACATGAAATATAAGATATCACTACAGACTCTATAAACATCAATAGGATAAGGGAATACTACAAAGAGATTTTGACTGTATCTTGACTATATTAATGTCAATATCCTGGTCATGAATTGTCCGTGGTTTTGCATTATGTTACTATTGAGACAAACTGTACATGGAATGTACATAAATATCTGATAATACATATGTTTGACTCCAATTTTTGGAGTAAATTGATTGAGAATGTAGGCTGCAGACAGACAATGGGGAAATCTTGAAAGACAGAATAAAGAATGTGGACTTTTTTTCTAAGTTGTAAAAAAATGGTGGGTGGTTTTTAAATTGAGGAACAGATGTTCAATGCCTTACTTCAGGATGAAAGACACTAGACACCAATGTGGAAAAACTTTTAATTCCAAGCTATGGTAGTGAGATTTACAAAGTAAGTTTCTTAAAAGAAAACATAACCTTGATACATGGACTTTAAAATTAAATACAATTCATCAGAGTTGGCAAAATGTCCTCCAATGGTTTCCATCTCAGGCTCCTGTCTGTTGGCGATTCATTCTGTGACCTCAAAGAATACATCAGAGTTTTTTTTAACCCAACCTTCTAAAAATCAGTTTGGTTGCATGGAAACAGAAAACTTAGCTTAGTATATAAAAGCTGTAAATAGTAGTTATGACTCAAGGAGCTATAGATTGTGAAGTTTACATACTTACTACTAACCTATAATATTGAACATTTTTCTATCTCTTTATAAATTGGAACTATAGTTTTGCAGCCAAGTTCTGATAACACAGGCATTACAAAAAGTTAATATTTCCAGGAACCTTTATTTATACGCTTATCCATATGTTATCATTTCCAAATAAATTTCCTAGTCAATATGACTTTTTTTTTTTTAACCTGGATCAGAAAAGTAGAAGAATATTTCAAAGAAAGATTTTTGAAACTTTTGGTGGATCCATTTGAGATTTAGAAGATCTATTTAATGATATTTTAAAGTTGACATATAATTTATAATGTGACTTAGGCACTAATAATTCATTAACTTGCCATTTAGGACTGAGTTATCAAAATAACAGTAGGCAAACTACTTGTCCACTCTGAATACAGATAAAATTCTGCGGCACAATTTTGCAGCCCAGTCCCTTAAATGTTGTTAAGACTTGGGGTTCATTCTAATCCTCTCAGATACTGCTCTGAACCTTTAGTAAATCACATTGATCTGGGAACAGAGCTTTATAAGTAAACTGTCATTTTGACATCTACTTATGAATTTTCTAGGTTGACTATAGCTTTGCTTATCAGATGCCACTCATTGCAAGTAAAATATAATTTCTATCTCAAATTCTGATTTTAATCCAATTATCAATACCCCCAGAACACAGAGTCATTTGCAGAAAATGGAGATTTATATGGTATGTTCCTCCATGGAATCAATAATATGTATCTTGGGAGTTTGGTTTTACTAACACAGAGGTCCTTAGATGACAAATGCTGCTATTTCCAAGGAGAAGTTTATCTGCCCATTATAATCAATCTACCTGCAGAAAATGAATAGAGGGTTAAATCAGGGGGAAAAAACCCTCCTCTATTAAGTCATAATTAGGTCAATCAGGATTAGACAAAGGAAAAAAGCAGTGGAAAGCCTAAAATATTTTCTTCATGGGCAGCCATAAAATCACAAAATTGATTATTCAGCTCAGCTTATGTGCATCATTCTTACCAGGAGATGAAAATAATTTTAGAATTGATATGTCTTTTGTGATTTTAAATAACAATCAAATTTAGTCATTTTTTATAACTTGAATAGTATTACAGGGAAAAGAAACAACCAAAAAGAGATTTTGCAGCTCTTAGCACTGAAAAGATTATGGTTTTCCCTGCTTTGGTTTAAAATCAAAAAAGAAAACAAACCTAAATTATAAAGTAATTATAAGGAATCAAAATGTTCTGATTTTTGGCATAAAAACAAGTTCAACAATTTTTGAAATATCAAAGATCGTTATTTCAAAAACGTTTCTGGTGCCCTACATTGCTGCTGCATGCAATTTGTTGCCTCATGGATAAGACTAATGGTCATGCCAAGACATATTTTTCTGATCAGTCCAATGGTCTCTGAAGCCACAACATAATACCTTTTATTTTGTTGGAAGGATGAGCATGAGGTGGTTATGAGAGTGGTATGAATGGGGCAACCAAGAGAAAAATAACAACTTTACTACTGCTGTTATAGTTTTAATGAAAACCACTAGATGTTATTATTCCAAATGAGAACTAGCCAACACATCAACTTAGTCACACATTAAGTCGACAACAACCCTTTTTACAGTTCTTACAATGCTAGAAATCTGTAAAAGATGTCAATTCTAATAATAACCTTTTTTTCAAATATGCTTATGAGTGTGGGTAATATAATTTGAAAACCTTTGGCCATTGGATATTAAAATCCAAATTCATTTGTTCTCTACATATATGAGGTCTGGAACACCTGTTTTATTGTGAATAGATAATGAGAATCTTCTTGAACTGAATTTGGTCAGTATTGCATTTCTAATGCTCTTTCTTTACTAGTTTTTGGTTTTAAATTTCCTCCTCTGCCTGCCAAATTACCCCCTATTCAAATTTTACTAATGAACCTAACATTTTCCCACTGAATCAGAAAAGATTAGTTTATCATATTTTAAAAGGAAGGTAATTTTCCATGGGGAAATGTGTGAGATTTTAAATCTCCGTATTCTAATTCACATATTTTTAACCAAATTCCTTTCAGCTGACAGTGTGAAAATTAGTGACTTTTATAACATAACTTACCTGTGCAGGAATGGACTGCACAGAGTGAAAACTGTCATGTAGTTAATGATATACAGGGCCTGGGTTAAAAGTTTGAATTCCAGTCTTTTTCTGCCACTTTTAGCTTCATTAATTTGCACAGTAACAGCTTCTCTCACCCAATTTCTTTCCTGTTAAAGATTAATAAATGCTAAATTAACAATAAAGTGACAATAATTTTAAAAGACATATTATGCCACTCTGAAAACTTTGAACAGCCTAAACTCTGGCAGGAATTAAGGAAAAATCGATCTTGATTATGGGAACAACAGACAAAATTAAGAGATAATATAGATGTATGTTAAGTTCAACTGCTTTAATAGAGAATAGTGAGTCTTCAATTGTATAAAAAATACCTAGGGTTTTAATTGACTGTTGCTTCCTTATAAGTCACGGTATGATTTAATTGCCTAAAAAATCATGAAAGCTCATTTTGCATTTGTGGTCATGTGGAGAATAGAGGTCATGATCTCGAGAACCACGATATTGCCAGAAATTATTGAAGTAAAATAAACTTCCAACTGGTTAAATGGTTCCCTGTCTTTATTAGCGCCCTCCTTCCAATTCATTGTACACAACTGCAGAATGACATTTTGAAATTTTAACATGAATCTCTCCAGCTTAAAATGAGGCCATCATCCTCTATTGCTTTAGGCAAAAGTGTCCAAACCCATTAGCATGCCATATACATCTCCCTGGGGTAAGACTTCTGTTAAACCTCTTGGCCTTAACTGTGCCCATTCCCGCTGCTCTCTGATCCTGTCATGACAAACTATCTTGTCCAGTCCTATTTGGACTAATCCTATGTATCTTTCAAGATGCAACTTAATCATTATCTGCCTTAAGAACAACTTTCTGATAATTGACCACCCCTGTGGTCCTTGGGGTTTTTTTAATGAGATTTAAAAAAATTATTATTATTATTATTGTGGTAAGAACAGTTAGCATGAGATTTACCTCTTAAATGTTGAAGTGAACAACACCATGGTGTTAACTATAGGCAATCTGATTTACAGTTGATCTCTAGAACTTACTCACCTAGCATAACTGAAACTTTACATTGTTCAATGCAATGTCCCGTTTCTCCCTCTCCCCAAACCCTAGGCAACGAGTATTGTATTCTCTGCTTCTCTGAGTCTGACTATTTTGAATACCCCATATAAGTGGAATCATACAGTATTTGTCCTTCTGTTATACTCTGTCCTAGTGTTTATAATACTTTCATTTTTTTTTCTGACTACTAGTTTGCAAGCCCCTTGAAAGTATCATGTCTGTCTCATTTCTTGTATCCCTAGCTCATGACCAAGTACACACGATGTTAAATAAATGTGGTATGGTATGTGTATGTTTGTGTTTTAAGTATATCAATCCCATGTGGCAGCAGTGGGCAGAGCCGAAGAGTGTAAGTTGGGCAGAGCAAATTGTGCTGCAAATTTCCAACAATAAAAATGTTTAGTGAAAAGTTTGGCTAAGTCATTTAGAAATTAAATTGTAGAAGAGATTGCTTCATTAGATGAGGAATTAGATTAGATATTATGTAAATGATGATAATAGTAACAACATAATAATACTGATAATTTTATTCATCTATCACCTCCTACAAAAATTAATGAGTGCTTGTTATGTGCCACGCACCATGCTAAGTATTTTACGTAAATTATCTTGTTTACCAGCAAAAAAATAAAAGGAGACTCAGATATATAAATTAATTTGACCTGTTGCAACATGAATGAGTAAAAAGAAATTCAAACTTAGTTTGATCTGAATTCTGAGCTTTTGCTTTTCTACCTACTTTACTGCATGCACTTCCCTGTCCTCCTGCATTCCTGCGGCAGCTGAGAGACAGATATCGCGGGCAGAGACTGTGGGTGGCGGAGGGGGGCAGCTTCGGAGCCGCGGAGGAGAGCACAGCAACAGGGGTGCGGAGGGCAAAGCGGAGAGATTCCCGCACACAGGATCGGTGCCGACCGGCACTCACCAGCCCGAGAGGCTCCTCTGCTCACCCGCCGGGACGGGCGGGGCTGCGAGCTGAGGCTTGGGCTTCGGTTGGAGCGCCGGGAGAGGACTGGGGTTGGCGGCATGAACACAGCCTGAAGGGGCTAGTGCGCCACAGCTAGCCGAGAGGGAGTCCGGGAAAAGGTCTGGAGCTGCCAAAGTGACAAGAGACTTTTTTTTCCCTCATTTTTTCCTGGTGCACGAGGAGAGGGGATTAAGAGCGCTGCTTAAAGGAGCTCCAGAGACGGGCGCGAGCCGCGGCTAAAAGCGCGGACCCCAGAGACGGGCATGAGACGCTAAGGCTGCTGCTGCCGCCGCCAAGAAGCCTGTGTGCGAGCACAGGTCACTATCCACACCTCCCCTCCTGGGAGCCTGTCCAGCCCGCCACTGCCAGGGTCCCGTGATCCAGGGACAACTTCCCCAGGAGAACACACGGCGCGCCTCACGCTGGTGCAACGTCACGTGGGCCTCTGCTGCCGCAGGCTCAGCCCACATCCCTACCGCTCCCTCCCCCCGGCCTGAGTGAGCCAGAGCCCCCGAAGCAGCTGCTCCTTTAACCCCGTGCTGTATGAGCGAAGAAGAGACGCCCTCAGGAGACCTACACGCAGAGACGGGTCCAAATCCAAAGCTGAAACCCAGGAGCTGTGTGAACAAAGAAGAGAAAGGGAAATCTCTCCCAGCAGCCTCAGAAGCAGCGAATTAAAGCTCCACAATCAACTTGATATACCATGCATCTGTGGAATACATGAATAGACAACGAATCATCCCAAACTGAGGAGGTGGACTTTGGGAGCAACGATATATATATATATATTTTTTTTCCCTTTTTCTCTTTTTCTGAGTGTGTATGTGTATGCTTCTGTGTGTGATTTTGTCAGTATAGCTTTGCTTTTACCATTTGTCCTAGGCTTCTGTCTGTCCGGTTTTTGTTTGTTTGTTTGTATTTTTATTACTAAAAAAATTTGTTTTCTTAATAATTATTTTTTATATTAAATATAAAAAATACTGACTTTATTTTATTTTACTTTATCTTCTTCTTTCTTTCTTTCTTTTTTTCTCCCTTTTATTCTCAGCTGTGTGGAAGACAGGCTCTTGGTGCTGCAGCCAGGCATCAGGGCTGTGCCTCTGAGGTGGGAGAGCCAAGTTCAGGACACTGGTCCACAAGAGACCTCCCAGCTGCACATAATATCAAACGGCAAAAATCTCCCAGAGATCTCCATCTCAACGCCAAGACCCAGCTCCACTCAACGACCAGCAAGCTACAGTGCAGGACACCATATACCAAACAACTAGCAAGACAGGAACACAACACCATCCATTAGCACAGAGGCTGCCAAAAATCATAATAATGCCACAGACACACCAAAACACACCACCAGACAGGGACCTGCCCACCAGAAAGACAAGATCCAGCCTCATCCACCTGAACACAGGCACTAGTCCCCTCCCCCAGGAAACCTACACAACCCATTGAACCAACCTGAGCCACTGGGGAGAGACACCAAAAACAACGGAAACTACGAACCTGCAGCCTGCGAAAAGGAGACCCCAAACACAGTAAGTTAAGCAAAATGAGAAGACAGAGAATAACACAGCAGATGAAGGAGCATGGCAAAAATCCACCAGACCTAACAAATGAAGAGGAAATAGGCAGTATACCTGAAAAAGATTCAGAATAATGATAGTAAAGATGATCCAAAATCTTGGAAATAAAATGGAGAAAATACAAGAAACGTTTAACAAGGACCTAAAACTAAAGAGCAAACAGACAGTGATGAACAGCACAATAAATGAAATTAAAAATTCTCTAGAAGGGATCAATAGCAGAATAACTGAGGCAGAAGAATGGATAACTGACCTGGAAGATAAAATATTGGAACTAACTGGGGCTTCCCTGGTGGCGCAGTGGTTGAGAGTCTGGCTGCCGATGTAGGGGACACGAGTTTGTGCCCCGGTCCAGGAAGATCCCACAGGCCGTGGAGTGGCTGGGCCCGTGAGCCATGGCTGCTGGGCCTGTGAGTCCAGAGCCTGTGCTCCTCAATGGGAGAGTCCACAACAGTGAGAGGCCTGCGTACCACAAAAAAAAAAAAAAAAAAGAAAAATTATATATATGTAGGAACTAACTACTGCAGAGCAGAATAAAGAAAAAAGAATGAAAAGAATGGAGGACAGTCTCGAAGAACTCTGGGACAACATTAAATTGCACCAACATTCGAATTATAGGGGTCCCAGAAGAAAAAGAAAGGGACTGAGAAATTATTTGAAGAGATTATAGTTGAAAACTTCCCTAATATGGGAAAGGAAATAGTTAATCAAGTCAAGGAAGCACAGAGAGTCCCATACAGGATAAATCCAAGGAGAAACACAGCAAGACACATATTAATCAAAGTATCAAAAATTAAATACAAAGAACAAATATTAAAAGCAGCAAGGGAAAAACAACAAATAACACATAAGGGAATCCCCATAAGGTTAACAGCTTATCTTTCAGCAGAAACTCTGCAATCCAGAAGGGAGTGGCAGGACATATTTAAAGTGATGAAGGAGAAAAACCTACAACCAAGATTACTCTATGCAGCAAGGATCTCATTCAGATTTGATGGAGAAATTAAAAGCTTTACAGACAAACAAAAGCTAAGAGAATTCAGCACCACAAAACCAGCTTTACAACAAATGCTAAAGGAACTTCTCTAGGCAGGAAACACAAGAAAAGGAAAAGACCTACGACAACAAACCCACACAATTAAGAAAATGGTAATAGGACCATATATATCAAAAATACCTTAAATGTAAATGGATTAAATGCTCCAACTAAAAGACATAAAATAGCTGAATGGATACAAAAACAAGACCCTTATATACGCTGTTTACAAGAGACCCACTTCAGACCAAGGGACACATACAGACTGAAAGTGAGGGGATGGAAAAAGATATTCCATGCAAATGGAAATCAAAAGAAAGCTGGAGTAGCAATTCTCATATCAGACAAAATAGACTTTAAAACAAAGCCTATTACAAGAGACAAAGAAGGACACTACATAATAATCAAGGGATCAATCCAAGAAGAAGATATAACAATTGTAAATATTTATGCAGCCAACATAGCAGCACCTCAATACATAAGGCAAATACTAACAGCCATAAAAGGGGAAATCGACAGTAACACATTCATAGTAGGGGACTTTAACACCCCACTTTCACCAATGGACCGATCATCCAAAATGGAAATAAATAAGGAAACACAAGCTTTAAATGTTACATTAAACAAGATGGACTTAATTGATATTTATAGGACATTCCATCCAAAAACAACAGAATACACATTTTTCTCAAGTGCTCATGGAACATTCTCCAGGACAGATCATATCTTGTTTCAAAAAACAAGCCTTGGTAGATTTAAGAAAATTGAAATCGTATCAAGTATCTTTTCCAAACACAGTGCTATGAGACTAGATATCAATCATAGGAAAAAGTCTGTAAGAAATACAAACACATGGAGGCTAAAAAACACATTACTTGATAACCAAGAGATCACTGAAAAAATCAAAGAGGAAATTAAAAAATACCTAGAAACAAATGACAGTGAAAATACAACGACCCAAAACCTATGGGATGCAGCAAAAGCAGTTCTAAGAGGGAAGTTTATAGCAATACAATCCTACCTTAAGAAAAAAGAAACATCTCAAATAAACAACCTAACCTTACAACTAAAGCAATTAGAGAAAGAATAACAAAAAACTCCCTAAATTTAGCAGAAGGAAAGAAATCATAAAGATCAGATCAGAAATAAATGAAAAAGAAATGAAGGAAATGATAGCAAAGATCAATGAAACTGAAAGCTGGTTCTTTGAGGAGATTAAAAAAATTGATAAACCATTAGCCAGACTTATCAAGAAAAAAAGGGAGATGACTCAAATCAATAGAATTAGAAATGAAAAAGCAGAAGTAACAACTGACACTGCAGAAATACAAAGGATCATGAGAGATTACTACAAGCAACTATATGACAATAAAACGGACAACCTGGAAGAAATGGAAAAATTCTTAGAAATGCACAACCTTCTGAGACTGAACTAGGAAGAAATAGAAAATATGAACAGACCAATCACAAGCACTGAAATTGAAACTGTGATTAAAAATCTTCCAACAAACAAAAGCCCAGGACCAGATGGCTTCACAGGCGAATTCCATCAAACATTTAGAGAAGAGCTAACATCTATCCTTCTCAAACTCTTCCAAAATATAGCAGAGGGAGGAACACTTCCTAACTCATTCTATGAGGCCACCATCACTCTGATACCAAAACCAGACAAAGATGTCACAAAGAAAGAAATCTACAGGCCAATATCACTGATGAACATAGATGCAAAAATCCTCAAAAAAAAATACTAGCAAACAGAATCCAAGAGCACATTAAAAGGATCATACACTATGATCAAGTAGGGTTTATCCCAGGGATGCAAGGATTTTCAATATATGCAAATCAATCAACGTGATACACCATATTAACAAATTGAAGGAGAAAAACCATACGATCTTCTCAATAGATGCAGAAAAAGCTTTCGACAAAATTCACCACCCATTTATGATAAAAACCCTCCAGAAAGTAGGCATAGAGGGAACCTACCTCAACATAATAAAGGCCATATATGACAAACCTACAGCCAACATCGTCCTCAATGGTGAAAAACTGAAAACATTTCCACTAAGATCAGGAACAAGACAAGGTTGCCCACTCTCGCCAGTAGTATTTAACATAGTTTTGGAAGTTTTAGCCACAGCAATCAGAGAAGAAAAAGAAACAAAAGGAATCCAAATTGGAAAAGAAGAAGTAAAACTGTCACTGTTTCCAGATGACATGATAATCTACACAGAGAATCCTAACGATGCTACCAGAAAACTACTAGAGCTAAACAATGAATTTGGTAAAGTAGCAGGATACAAAATTAATGCACAGAAATCTCTTGCATTCCTATACACTTATTATGAAATATCTTAAAGTGAAATTAAGAAAACACTCCCATTTACCATTGCAATAAAAAGAATAAAATATCTAAGAATAAACCTACCTAAGGAGACAAAAGACCTTTATGCAGAAAATTATAAGACTGATGATAGAAATTGAAGATGATACAAAAGATGGAGAGATATACCATGTTCTTGGATTGGAAAAAACAACATTGTGAAAATGACTCTACTACCCAAAGCAATCTACATATTCAATGCAATCCCTATCAAACTACCTGGCATTTTTCACAGAACTAGAACAAAAAAATTCCACAATTTGCATGGAAACACAAAAGACCCCGAATAGCCAAAGCAATCTTGAGAACGAAAAACGGAGCTGGAGGAATCAGGCTCTCTGACTTCAGACTATACTACAGAGCTACAGTAATGAAAACAGTATGGTACTGGCACAAAAACAGAAATATAGATGAATGGAACAGGATAGAAAGCCCAGAGATAAACCCACACACATATCGTCACCTTATCTTTGATAAAGGAGGCAAGAATATACAGTGGAGAAAAGACAGACTGTTCAATAAGTGGTGCTGGGAAAACTGAACAGCTACATGTAAAACATTGAGATTAGAACACTCCCTAACACCATACACAAAAATAACCTCAAAATGGATTAAAGATCTAAATGTAAGGCCAAACACCATGAAGCTCTTAGAGGAAAACATAGGCAAAACACTGTATGATGTAAATCACAGCAGGATCCTTTTTGACCCATCTCCTAGAGAAATGGAAATAAAAACAAAAATAAACAAATGGGACCTAATGAAACTTAAAAGCTTTTGCACAGCAAAGGAAACCATAAACAAGACGAAAAGACAACCCTCAGAATGGGAGAAAATATTTGCAAATGAAACAGCTGACAAAGGATTAATCTCCAAAACATACAAGCAACTCATGCAGCTCAATATCAAAAAAAACAAACACCCCAATCCAAAAATGGGCAGAAGACCTAAATAGACATTTCTCCAAAGAAGATATACAGATTGCCAACAAACACATGAAAGGATCCTCAACATCACTAATTATTAGAGAAATGCAAATCAAAACTACAATGAGGTATCACCTCACACCGGTCAGAATGGGTATCATCAAAAAAATCTATAAACAATAAATGCTGGAGAGGGTGTGGAGAAAAGGAATCCTCTTGCACTGTTGGTGGGAATGTAAATTGATACGGCCACTATGGAGAACAGTATGGATGTTCCTTAAAAAACTAAAAATGGAACTACCATACGACCCAGCAATCCCACTACTGGGCATATACCCTGAGAAAACCATAATTCAAAAAGAGTCATGTACCACAATGTTCATGGCAGCTGTATTGACAATAGCCAGGACATGGAAGCAGCTAAGTGTCCATCAACACAGATGAATGGATAAAGAAGATGTGGCACATATATACAATGGAATATTACTCAGCCATAAACGAAACTGAGTTATTTGTAGTGAGGTGTATGGACCTAGAGGCTGTCATACAGAGTGAAGTAAGTCAGAAAGAGAAAAACATGTACCATATACTAACACATATATATGGAATCTAAAAAAGAAAAACAAAATGGTCAGAAGAACCTAGGGGCAAGACGGGAATAAAGATGCAGACCTACTAGAGAACGGACTTGAGGATACGGGGAAGGGGAAGGATAAGCTGGGACAAAGTGAGAGAGTGGCATGGACATATATGTACTACCAAATGTAAAATAGATAGCCAGTGGGAAGCAGCCGCATAATACAGGGAGATCAGCTCGGTGCTTTGTGACCACCTAGAGCCGTGGGATAGGGAGGGTGGGAGGGAGGGAGATGCAAGAGGGAAGAAATATGGGGACATATGTATATGTATAACTCATTCACTTTGTTATAAAGCAGAAACTAACACACCATTGTAAAGCTGTTATACTCCAATAAAGATGTTAAAAAAAAAAGATATGGAAATGAATTTCAAATATGTGTAGCCCTTTAATTATGCCCTTGAAGACAGTACAGACCGTTCACTCTTAGATAACTAAGCGCATGGCTGAGGCTGAGACTGCCATAAACCAGCCCTTACTTTTCCCTTTAGCAACATAGTAATCTGTACCAAGTCTGCCTCAGATGGGCAACAGGCCATCTTCTCTCTTTGGTTACACCTTCTTTTCTCCCATCTCTGGGTTCTCTCAGATGAAAATGATTTGCTTTCTATACCACTGGAAGTTCATTACTTTAGAAACATAATTTATACATATTTTGGAAGCTCTAATTTTATTTTTTCAACATCCTGAAATAATTTAACATATTTTCCTAGTAATCCAAATGTCTCCAAATCCTCTTTCATCTAATGTAACTGTAGCAAGTCCAGATTCCTCTGCCATAATTCTGAAGTTTACCAGGACACATATCTTTTCTCTTGGTCACTCTTATCTCTCATTCTAAACTCCTGGCTTCCCTTTAATGGCCATGGCCTCATCGCTCACTGTTCATGTCAGTCGCTGCCTTCTCTCCACACCCCTTGGTCCCAAATGTGGACATAAATCATTTAGTCCCCATTAACACAGCGCTATTGTGTGTATTAGACCGTACTGAAGCTCTGAAGTTGGTGGAGGAGAATCACAGTACAGGACATGAAATAATTTAAAACTGGGTATAGATACCATGTTTCGTAAGTTTTTCAGCCATTCCTATAAAAGAGGCCTCTTTTGTGTCTGCCCCTCTCTGAGTACAGACCTGTTCTGATGTCTCTAGGGCTTCAGAACAGAAAGATGTTCTCTGCTCATCATCCCTCCTCCCCATCCCACTAACCAACGACACAGTATAAATCCACATACAACAAATTGTACAAACAAAAACAAAACATTCCCTAAGGTGAACACCCTTTACTTCATTACATAGGGAATTTGTGTATTTTCTTAACTTCTCCCTATAGATGATTTGTTTCCTATAACTACAAAGCCTATTGAAGAGTTTTCCTAAACAGGAGAGCGGTTTTCCCCAGAAGCGCAGTTGTCACTACAGAAGATGTAAGGAATTACACAGACGGTTCTCTGCAATTTATTAAATAACATTTTTTCCGCCTCCTTTCACATGACATTGTGTTTCGCCGTTTGTATAATCTGTCTAACTTTCTATCTGAAGAAATATAACTCCCAATAGCATTTCTAAGAAGTGATAATACTGTTGTCTGGGAAAGAACAGCAGCAAACAAATAATCTGAAATAAAAGTGAGTCATTTGGAAGAGGCAGACTGGCCTGGCTGGGAGAAGGTACTAAAACATGACACAAACTTCATATTGGAATGAGAGTTTTGAGCACTTGTTATTTTTGAGCTAGACTTACAGATATATAAATATATTTACAGGCTCATTAATCCTTTGTCTTTGAGCAAATAGTTGAAGATAAGTTCTTGGCAATGATCTATATGTTTCGATCTCTGTGTGCCAACCTCACCTTTCAGCATTTTCAAGCTAAACTTATCTCCAGGCCAAAAGGCAGTAAATACCTCTCACCCCAGGTCAAAAACCTGCAATTGCCAATAGCTACTCTAGGCTCTAGAATTCTCTCTTCCATCTCTCTTCTTCCCTCCACCCTCCCAGTTTTCCTTCATGTCTCTTTCCATTTCTCCCATGAAAGCCGTCCCCTGTCCCTTAGCTTCCTAACACATTCTCTTAAATTGGGGGAAAAGAAGCATGTGGGTAAAGGAGGACAAGAAGGAAGGCTGCGATGCCCACTGTCCTTTACTCCTCCACTAGGATGGACATTTTCACCATACTTCACATTTTCTTCTCTCTTATGGGTTTGCTGTTTTCATGACAACTTTGAAAAATTGCATTCTTAAGTTAGTTCATCACTGTTTTTTATTGTATGCTCTTGAAATTTTCCAGAACCCTTAACCAGGGAGGCTTCAGTAAATGGAATTAGCATTTGGGCCCTATAAAGAGTCAGAAGAAAGTTAACGGTAGTCACTTGGTTATACAATACAATATACAATACAATACGTAACCATCTGAGCTCACAGATAAAGGACAGATGTTTAACTATTTCTAACATGGTCAGTAAAACTGGGCTTTTAGCACGCTTTTCGGTCTTTGTTATTTGCAGGAACACTAAGTTCTCAAAGGAGAACTCTGTATTGAATTAAACTTATCGACATACAAAATATACATGACATAAATATTTAATTACATAACTACATAGTTCTCATAGTGAACCTATGTCCCCATTCTTTACACGGAATTAGCTTTGCCTCTAGGCAGCATTGTCCACATTTACAAAAGGCAAAATTAGAGCTCTTTTTTTATTTTAAGAAAGTAATTAATAAAGTAATAAAAGTAAAGTAGACAAATCTAACTTATAATTTGGAGATCAGTGCAGAAATAACTTAATTTATTGAACTTTTAGAATGTAGGATTTATGATTTTATTACTTTTCTGAAAGATATGGACTGAGAATTTTCTTTTCCTGAGAAGCTACGTGGCATTACCGCATCCTCAGATTCACTTTGCCTTTGGACTCTTTCTCACCCTTCTCCTTAGGGAGAGAGAGAGAGAGAGAGGGAAAAAAAGTACTATTTCAGCCAACTGGCTTTATTAAAGCTTTCTCATTTACAAGTCATGAGAATATGTTTATGAATCTGCTCCTCTTCGGATTGGCAATAAGATGTACAATTGTTCTTTAATTAGAATCTTCTTAGTGCCATCATACTGTTGAACCCAGGTGTTTAGCTTACCTCAATCCAAGTGCAACTTGGTGATATGAGTCACCTGATAATTTTATTTATTTATCAGACAACGTAAGACTAACTAAACACTGCCACCAATGATTCACTGAGTGATTTTCTTTGCTGATTATTAGAGTAGGGGTGGGGGAAATTATGGTGGCGTGTACGGGAAGTCACAGTAAACTTGGTTATGAGATTGAATACTAGCTTTAATCCTTAAAATATTTATCTGTATGGGGCTGAGATTACTTTGTGATTACTAGAACTTGATCTTCCTGTCTGTAAACACATAATTTATAAGATTCTCTCTGGGACTCAGAACTCGTAATTCTAATCAACCCATAAAAAGAGATTGAAGGACAGAAAGAAATATATACATATGTTACCAAATGGTTGGGTGGCTTTGAGAAACCCATATTTATTTAATACTTTCTCAATGATGTTTTGCTTTTGTGACATTTTAATAAAAATATTTGCTAACCTTGTCAAGGGATTTTCTAGCTAAAATATAATCAAGAGATATCTTGAAGACCGTTTCTCTTCTTCTTCCAATTACATCTCTTGGATCTACTACAGGTAACCAAAAATATCAATGTCACTGACAAATAGAAAGAGACACAGTTAATCATACCTCACTGAAAATCACACGATTGCCTCTTTCCCTGATGTTTGGCTGTAAACAGAATCCAAGAGCAATGTCTTTTATTTTTGTGTGTGTGTGAGTTCCTGTTCGCGTGTGGAGGACATCAGGCAGTGACTCATATTCCTGACACACTGCCAGCACAGCTGGATAGGCACAGAATGCATTTCATAACAACAGGAACAAAGAAAGACAAGGAGAAAAGTTAGTTTGCAGCTACAAATGCAAGATGCAAACTTTTCTAAGAAAACAGCTTAAAGGAAATGCAAGATTCAGGAGCTAAATAAAATTACTTTAATAACTGTTAATGTGTCTTATACTCCTTGAAGGTGGCTATTCCTTCTGGAAAACTAACTCTTCCCCACCAAAAAGAAACAACAATCTATGAATATCACCAGGGCTTCATTATGGTGACGAGTTGGAGATATAGACAATAAAATAAAAATACTCCACAATAATTTTGGAACTCTTTTGAAAACAAATAGGAATAGGAAGAGGATTTCAAGGATTTTAAGGGGGAAAAAAGATATCATGTAACCTCTGACAAATGAACTGAGAAATATCTGCACTCTAGCTTTCAAGGGTGAGTTGATTGATACAGCACAATATCAAAATGACACGTTTTAACAGAACTGTCCATGGTTAATATTTCCCAGTGCAGTAAGTGTAAGTGACACTGTCACTCATTGTGTCTTCTATCTACACTGTATAGAAATTCAAATTAAGTTGTTAATTTAATTTTTAAGTTATATTAAAAGTAAAGTTTTTAGGATATGGAATAGTTTATAACATGCCTATTGGCCATATATATGTCTTCTTTGGAAAAATGTCTATTCAGGGCATCTGCCCTTTAGTTAATCAGCTAGTTTGCTTTTTTTATTTTGAGTTGAATGAATTCTTTGTATATTTTGGATATTAACTCCTTATCATGCATATCACTTACAAATATCTTTTCCCATTCAATAGATCGTCTTTTCATTTTGTTGATGGTTTCCTTTGCTATGCAAAATGTTTTTAGTTTGATTTGGTCTAATTTGTTCATTTTTGCCTTTGTTTCCCCTTCAGAAGAGAGATCCAAAAAAATATTGTGAAGACTGATGTCTAAGAGCTTACTGCCTAAGTTTTCTTCTAAAAGTTTTATGGTTTCAGGTCTTACATTTAAAGCTTTAATCCATTTTAAATTTATTTTTGTATATGGTGTGAGAAATTAGTCCAGTCTGATTCTTTTGTGTGTACTCTCCAGTTTTCCTAATATCATTTACTGAAGAGACTGTCTTTTCTCCATTGTATGTTATTGCCTCATTTGTCATAGATTAGTTGACCTTATAAGTGTGGGTTTATCTCTGTGCTCTCTATTCTGTTCCATTGATCTATTTTTCTATTTTGGTGCCAGTATCATACTGTTTTGATTACTGTAGCTTTGTAGTATAGTTTGAAATCAGGGAGTGTGAGACCTCCCGTTTTCTTCTTTCTCAATATTGTTTTGGATATTCGGGATCTTTTGTGATTCCATACAAATTTTAGAATTATTTGTTCAAGTGTTTTGAAAAATACCATTGGTATTTTGATGGAGATTGCATTGAATCTATAGATTGCCTTGAGTAGTATGGACATTTTAACAATATTAGTTCTTCCAATCCATGAGCATGGTAAACCTTTTCACTTGCATTTGCTGTCTTCATTTCTTTCATCAATGTCTTATAATTTTCAGAGTACAAGTCTTTCACCTCCTTGGTTAGATTTATTCTTAAGTATTTTATTATTTTTGGTGTAATTTTCAATGGGATTATTTTCTTTATTTAGCTTTCTGATTGTTGTTAGAGTATAGAAGTGGAACAGATTTCTGTAGGTCAGTTTTTTTTTTTATCCTACAACTTTATTTAATTCATTTATTAGTTCTACTAGTTTTGATGGAGTCTTTAGGGTTTTCTATATATAGTATTATGTCATCTGCAAACAATGACAGTTTTACTTCTTCCTTTCCAATTTGAATTCCTTTTATTTCTTTTCTTTTCCAATTGCTGTGACTTGGGCTTCCAATACTATGTTGAATAAAGTTGGCAAGAGTGGGTATCTTTGTCTTGTTCTTGATCTTAGAGAAAGTACTTTCAGCTTTTTACCATTGAGTATGATGTCAGCTGTGGCTTTGTAATAAATGGCCTTTATTATGTTGATATGTGTTCCTTCTATACCCACTTCGTTGAGAGTTTTTAACACAAATGGATGTTGAATTTTGTCAAATGTTTTTTATGCATCCATTGAGATGATTGTATAAATTTTATCTTTCATTCTGTTAATGTGGTGTAGTACATTAAAGTTTTAAGTTTTTTACTTTCAGCACTTTAAGTAGACCCTGAGATTCTCTTCTGGCCTGTAAAGTTTCTACAAATGTTAGTATGTTTAATGTTGTCTGAGAGGTGCCTTCAACTTTCCTCATTTAAAAAAAAAGTTCTTTCTTTTTTTTTTTTTTTTTTGCTGTTCAGATTGGTTGATTTCTACTATCCTATCTTCCAGATTGCTTTTCTGTTCTTCTAGAACAGAAGATTCCCTCTAGATTATTTTTTCAGTTATTATATTCATTTTGATTGATTCCTTCTTATATTTTCTAAATCTTTGTTGAAGTTCTCACTGAGTTCCTCCATTCTTCTCCAGGTTTCATGAACATCCTTATTATGGTTTTTTAAACTCTTTATCAGATAAATTACTTATCTCCATTTCATTTTTTTTCTAGAGTTTTATCTTGTTCTTTCATTCAGAGCATATTCTTCTGTCTCCTCATTTTGTTTGACTTTTGGTTTTGTTTCTATGAATTAAGCAAAACAGCTACCTCTCCTGATCTTAAAGGAATGGCCTTGTGTGGGAGCACCCACTGCGTAGAGTGCTTGTGCCTAGCGGCTTTGGCAGGCCAGCGTGGGCTGGAGTGATCCCAGGACAGAGGCAGTCCCTTCAGAGTGCTGTACCTGAGCCCACCTTGGATGGACAGCTGGGGCTGGAGCTGGAGCAGTACAGGTTGAGGATAGTCCTGAGGGGTCTCAAACAATGACACTTGCCAGTGCCCTTAACCCCAGTGGAGGCTCCAACAGTTCCCTGCTCATTTGGTAGAGCCTCTAGGATTAGTAAATAAATTTTCTTCCTGTATAGTCTAGATGCCCTTTATACTGCAGTTTTTTGCTGTATCCCAGGGCAGGCTGGCAAGTCCTTGATCAGGCCCCTCAGCTATATCTCTGTCTGCTACAGGTCACCCTGTCTTTGATCTCTGAGATCATTAATTTACCTAGTTCAGAACTTAGAATAGATACTGAAAGACTTCTGAGAGAATAAAGAAATAAACTTTTTCTCCTGTTGTCTTGAGCTATAGACAGTTCTCTTGCAACCCAGGGCACACATTTTTTTCCCTGGATATCTCAGTGAGGAAGCAAATCTCTGAAACTCTGTCCATTGCCTAATGAATGATCACTGCTCTTATAGCTGAGACCATAGATCCATCAAAAGGTTCATAAATAACACATTGTCATTCTATGCAATACAATCACCCTTGTTTCTTACATAACTTAATCTAAAGATGAGGTTGCTGGACTTGGTCACAGACTATTACATTGTATTTAGAAACTTAACTTTTATTCCTGTCTCCTGTCAACTGGATAACCTCAACACTGATGTTCTTTCTGTATCCCAGCAGAAGTTTTTGGACCACCTGGACATATATGCCACATTCATTCAAGGGTTGGCAAAACTTAATTATCCTGAAACTTATTCTTATTTGGAACAATAGATCAGACTTTATCAAAGCAATTATGGGAATATATGTATAATTTTATGTATATATTTATTTGATATATATTTTTCTATTTTTAAAATCCTTTTACTCCTCTGCCATCTTGAAGGTCTCTCCAAATCCTTTGATTACTGAAGCACAGTGGAGTATTGATAAATAGATGATTGATAATTTGATGATAGATAGATAAATGAGACTAGCTCAATGACCACAAGAATTGTTATCTTGATTTTATAAAACTGTTAAAACTAATCTGATGTTTTTCATTTTCTTTTGTTATTTATTTAAATGTTATTTATGTTTAATATAATTTAAGGTGGACCTGCTAGTCAGACCTCAGCCAAGTAAGGGAGCATTTATTGTTAAAGGTGTAATTATAAGAAAACAACTATAAAAAGGTGTTTGCCATATCAAAGTTATTTCTCTACCTCTGCTAATGACCCAGTCTTCTGAATGCTCCTTTGTAAACAATTTTCTTGGTCTTTGTCACACATCGTCAAAATAGCTTGTGTGCTGATTGTATCATAGAACTAAGATCACACCCACAGGTAGTTCTTAAAATCTTTTGTTAAGGACATCAACTAACAACCATCATTCCATTTTTGCTTTCTTGCCCCACTTATAGTTCAAGTCTTACTGGGAAAATAAACCTAAATTCCCAGAGCACCCACTACACAGGAAACATTCAGGAGCTTGTGGGAAGATAGACTGGGATAGAAGGAAATTGATGCTCTTTCCTATTTAATAATAGGTTCCAAGGCTTTTTTTTTTCCCCTTCATATATGTATTTTGGCCATTTTGTCTCTGGGTTCTATGGGAACACTATGTGAATTCTAATATTGAATTCCTTTCTCACAGTTTATTTTGACTAAAAATTTTAAAGCTTGTATTAAATTCATTGTTATGGAGTTTCACCACGTAAATGACAACACATAGGCTTTACAAAAAGGAATAATATATATTTGCAGAATTTTTCTTTCTAGTTCATGATAAGGAGAAATGAAAGGGGATATCACTACATGAGAGAGGATATCTAAAAATGAGGAAGGGAATATTCACGTGCTTCACCTCCCTCAGAGTTCTCTACAACAGTCATGCATCTTTGTTTTTAGGGTATTGGTAATGCTTAAGTTTTAATTGTATAAAATGACAAATCCCCTAAATCTAGTACATCATTTTAATCTACCTGCCATATTTATTTTTCTTCAGCTGTGCCACACGGCATGCAGGATCTTAGTTCCTGGACCAGGGATCAAACCCTTGCCCCCTGCAGTGGAAGCACAGAGTCTTAACCACTGGACTGCCAGGGAAATCCCAATCTGCCATAATTTAAGACAAAATTTTTGCACTTCCTTGCCATACTCTCTTTAGCTTTTTTTAAAAATTGAAATATAGTGGACAGACAATATTATGTTAGTTTCAGGTGTACAAAATAGTGATTAACATTTAATTACATTATGAAATGATCACTAGTATAAGTCTACTAACCATTTTTCCCCACAAAGAGTAACTATAATATTGGCCAGATTCTTTATGCTGTATATTATAACCCCTGACTTATTTATTTTATACTGGAGGGTTATACCTCTTAATCCCCTTAATCTATTATGCCCAAGTTGCACATCCTTCCTTCGGCAACTACCTATTTGTTCTGTGTATCCAGGTCTGTTTTTGATTAATTTTGTTTGTTTGTTTTGTTTTTTAGATTCCACATGTAAGTGAAATCATATGGTATTTGTTTTTATCTATGACTTATTTCACTTAGTTTGATATCTTCTACATCCATTCATGTTGTCCCAAATGGCAAGATTTTGTTCTTTTTTATGGCTGAATAATATTTCATTGTATATATATACCACAACTTCTTTATTCATTCATTGATTGATGGACACTTAGGTTGCTCTATATCTTGGCGATTGTAAATACTGCTGCTATGAACATTGGGGTGCATATATCTTTTCAAATTAGTGTTTTTGTTTTCTTGAGAAAAAATACCCAGAAGTAGAATTTCTGGATCATGAGGCAGTTATTTGGTGAAGAACATCTATACTGTTTTCCAAACTGGCTGCACCAATTTGAAGTCCTACCAACAGTGCAAAAGCTTCCCTTTTCTCCACATCCTCACCAACAATTGGTGTTTCTTGCCTTTTTGAAAATAGCCATTCTGACAAGTGTGAAGTGATATCTCATTGTGGTTTTGCTTTGCATTTCCCTAATGATTAGTGATGTTGGGCATCTTTGCATGTGTCAATTTGCCATATATATGTCTTCTTTGGAAAAATGTCTATTCAGGTTTCTCTGTCCATCTTTTAGTTGGCTTGTTTGATTTTTGATGTTGTGTTGTATGTTTTTCATATATTTTGAATATTAAATCCTTATTGAATATATTACTTGTAAATATCTTCTCCCATTCAGTAGGTAACTTTATCATTTTATTGATGGTCTCCTTTGCTGAGCAAAAGCTTTTTAGTTTAATGTAGTCTCATTTGTTTATTTTTGCTTTTGTTTCACTTGTCTAAGGAGACAGTTCCAAAAATATATTGCTAAGACTGCTGTCAAAAAGCTTGCTGCCTATGTTTTCTTCTAAAAGTTTTATGGTTTCAGGTCTTACATTTAAATCTTTAATCCACTTTGAGTTTATTTTTGTATATGGTGTGAGAAAGTAATCCAGTTTATTTTGCATGTGCTGTCCAGTTTTCCCCATTGTATATTCTTGCCTCCTTTGTGTTTGGGTCCCCTTGTGTGTGACACTGTTTTCCTTTTGCTGCCTTTAAAATTCTCTCTTTAACTCTGGCCATTTTAATTATGATATCTCTTAGTGTGGGTGTCTTTGGGGATTTTGTTTGAGACTCTGTGCTTCCTGGACCCGCCTATCTGTTTTCTTCTTTAGGTTAGGGAAGTTTTCAGCAATAATTTTGTGAAATTCCTTTTTGCCCCTTTCTCTCCCTCTTTTCTCCTCTGGGACCCCTATAATGTGAATGTTGGTTTGCCTGATGTTGTTTCAAAGGCCTCTTAAACTATCCTTGTTTTTTTATTGTTTATCTTTTCTGCCATTCCGCTAGGTGATTTACGCTATTCTATCTTCCAGGTAGCTCATGCATTCTTCTGTATCACCTAATCTGCTGTTAATTCCTTCTGGTGTATTCTTTATTTCAGTTATTGTATTATTCAGCTCTCATTGGTCCTTTTTTATTTTTGCTCTTTGTTGAAATTCTCACTATGTTCATCTATTCTTCTCCCAAGTTCAGTGAGCATCTTTATGATTATTTTCTTGAACTATTTATTGATTAGATTGTTTTTCTCATTTTGTTTAGCTCTTTTTATGAGGCTTTGTCTTGTCTTTTGTTTGGAACATATTCCTCTGTTTCTCATTTTGCTGAATTCTCTGTGTTTATTTCTATGCATTATGTAGGTCTGTTGCATCTCCCAGTCTTGGAGAAGTGGCCTCATGTAGCTGTCCTCTGGGTCCAGCAGCATGCTCCCCTCTGGTCACCAGAGCTAGAACTTCTAGTGGTGTCCCCTATGTCAGCTGCATGCCTCCTTCTGCTGTGGTAGAGCCAGCTACTGTGGGTGGGCTAGTATGCGTGGCTGGCCCCTGTCCCACTTGTCTGTGAGGCCCTGCCTTGCACAGCAGCTGCAGACACTCTGGTAGGCGGGGCAGGACCCCAGCATGGCTGGTTGCATGTTTGGCATGTGCAGCTGCTATAGGTTCACTGGAAGATGGGACAAGCCCCCAGCTAATAGCCTAGAGAGATATTTCCGTAAGAGTGTTTTCCAGCACCAATGTCAGCATAGTACAAGATCCCTCAAATGGCTGCCACAAATGTTTCCCTCCCTGGGAGAAACAGACCCACGGACATAGAAAACAAACTTACAGTTACCAAAGGGAGGGATAAATTAGGGACTTGTGACTAACAAATACAAACTATTATATATAAAATAGGTAAACAGCAGGACCTGCTGTATAGCACAGGGAACTATATTCAATATCTTGTAATAAGCTCTAATGGAAAAGAATATGAAAAATAATATATACATGTATGTATAACTGAATCACTTTGCTGTAACCAGAAACTAACACAACATTGTATATTAACTACATTTCAATCAAAAAAAAAAAAAAGAAATTGAATAGAGTAATACACTGGGGGCTGATAATAATAGTTTTTTTTTTTTTTTTTTTTTGTGGTATGCGGGCCTCTCACTGTCGTGGCCTCTCCCGTTGCAGAGCACAGGCTCCGAACACACAGGCTCAGCGGCCATGGCTCACGGGCCCAGCCGCTCCGCGGCATGTGGGATCCTCCTGGACCGGGGCACGAACCCGTGTCCCCTGCATCGGCAGGCGGACTCTCAACCACTGCGCCACCAGGGAAGCCCATAATAGCTTTTAATTAATGAGTTTTATTCTTTAATTCATCCTTTCAACAAAAGTTTGTTTAATAAAAAGTAGGCAATTCATTATATGGCAGGAGAATGCTAAAGGATTTTTATTACTAGGCCTGCTAGAAAGACATTCTAGCTCTCTTTCACATGAAATATTGTCCCACAACTACTACCCAAAGGATAACATCATATTCACACCTCATTATAGAAATATACCAGATTGGGGGCTTCCCTGGTGGCGCAGTGGTTGAGAGTCTGCCTGCCGATGCAGGGGACACGGGTTCGTGCCCCGGTCCGGGAAGATCCCACATGCCGCGGAGCGGCTAGGCCCGTGAGCCATGGCCGCTGAGCTTGCGTGTCCAGAGCCTGTGCTCTGCAACGGGAGAGGCCACAACAGTGAGAGGCCCGCGTACCGCAAAAAAAAAAAAAAAAAAAAGAAAAGAAATATACCAGATTGGAAATTATTTCCTCATAGATGAAAACCGTTATGTATATCTATTTATTTTCATCCTATGAATATAAAATCTGCAGCATTTCTGCTAAAGGAAAAGGTGAGCTCGATCCTTACCTGTCCGTATGGTTAATACATATGGATAATTAAACCCAGTGTGTTTTCTTACAGCACATGCTTCTGTAAGATGAATGAGAACATGTGCAATTGGTAACTGGAGGGTGATGTAAGTACAATATGAATTCATGTAGGTCCCTATAAAAATTTTCCCAGCACATTAGTTTGTATGCCATCATGGACTTGCAGTTGAATGCATAGTGCACTAGAACAGTTAATGTACCGGACCACAGAGGGTCACAGTGCTGTCAAGGAAGCCCATTCATTCCTTATTCTTTCTCTTGGCTCAGATTGCTCATGTGTTCAGGTTTTGAAGAAGATATTGGTATGCAACCTCTGAAAAGTTGATAATTTCCTTCAGTTATTTAAATCTAGAGCACATACAACTTTTAATTACATTCAGAAATATTTGCTCTTCTCCCACACATTTTATTTCAGTGATGTCTCTCTCTTTAATTTTAATTACTCTCCTGCACGTGCTGATCCATATTTGTCATTGACAACAAACTATTATAAACAGTGAGTCAGGCTATAGCAGCTTCTTGGTTAGTTGTTGCATCCATGTGTTTGCAATGTGCTAGGTAACACCATTTGCAGGATGTTTGTATAGTCACTGGGGAGAATGAACAATGGAACTGTTGGAAATATCTGGCTTCATGTTGTAGCATAGAAAATGGAAAATTCTGAGGACAGCTGTGTAATATAAGCAACAGCTGGAATAACTATGTCCTAGAAAAATGGAAGCCTTGGGTCTCTGTGTTATCAACCAACTAAAATAAATATAATGTCCTTTCCCAAGTTGAATATTTAAAGTTCATTTTCATAAGATTTAGAGTAAATTTACAGTACAGTTGACACAATATATTTCTACTTATTTTATTATTTGTGCATACCCACCCTACTTATTGCAAAATGTATAATAAAGGCTAATATAAAAAAATACAAAGGAACACTGACTTCCAGATTGTGCTCTCTAAATACAATTTTCTACTAAAACCAAGGTTCTTTGGGGAAAATGTCGATTAGAGATCTGGGGAAGGAAACATCGGCTAATGTTTCAGGCCAAGTTGAGCCTGAGATATCTTTGTACTGAATAAAGAAATCTGTCAAATATTAGTGGGGTATTTGCAGAATGAAATAGGTGTCAACTTGAAGGACTCCTACCATCTAAATGTGGGACAACTGAACACCAGGAAGAATAGTGATTGAAGTAATTGAAGCATATCACATACATAAAAATCTGCAAGTTCATACTGATGTTCAAAAAACTTGGATATTTCTAGAGTTTGCTACAGTGCTAATTCATAGTTTTGAACATTGATAAATATAGGAAAAGACTCTAGTGTTTATTCTACCTTTTTTTGTAGATATATTTCAGGCTAACAAAATAGTTAATGGAAGAAACATGTTGTTTTTTTTTTAAATAGATGAATCACAGTTAAAGAAAGGGGAAGAAAAGATAGAGTTAAAAGGTTATCATTTTCAAACACCAAAGGAAATAATGGATATATACATAAATAATCAATGGCTGCTAAACCATTAGTAGACAAGTTGATGCGAAACTCTAAAAAGAGTGACGGTGACTTTACCTGAACACACTGATAAATCTTAACATCACTAAAAGTGAATATCCAGACATGCAGTGCCTCCCAATGTGAAGCAATAAGCAATAAACAGCATTCCATGTGAAGTACTCTTGCTAAAATACAATCAAGCCTCTGATAACACTTTACGAGGAAAGAAAGGAAATACGAGGAAGAAAGGATCATTTTAAATGACTCCATGAAGATTCAATAATTCAAATCAAGAAACAGAGACATTCTTGAAAACCAACGTCCCAGTTTTGACATGTAAAGGGCACAAAAATGAGGAAGGGCTGCTGCAAATTTTAAAAGCCCTAATATACATATCAATCAAAGGAAGTTGGTCACACTGTTTGGATGCTGACTTGAACAAACAACTACCAAAAAAAGAAAACCCCAAAACAAAAACTCGTTTTTATACAATTGGGGAAAATGCAATGAATTTTAGATAAATTAAGAAATTACTTTTAATTGTTTATTTTGTTGGATGTGATAATGATATTGTGGTTATGTTTTACAAGCATCCTTATCTACTAGAAACATATACTTAAGTATTTACAGATGAAATTCTTTGATATCTGGGATTTGCTTTTTAACACTTCAGGAAAAAATCTCAGTGATAAATAAAATAAGAAGTTCAGGATATTGATAATTGTTGGAGTGATGGCTTATGGATTTAATTATGTAACTGTACTTTCTAAATGTTTGAAAAACTTTTGTAATATACAATTAAAAAAATAAAACAATTAGATAAATAAGACATCATTGGCTGAGTATAGAGTGCACAGAAATAAGTATCAGTATATTTAAAAAGTTTAGTGAAATCTAAATGTGGTAGTTGAGATATGTGTGAAAAGATGCTTCCTTTAATGTTAGAAATAGCATGAGAATTCTGCTAAAAGAAAATATTGAGGTCATTACATAAGAGAATGTACAATATCAATGTATAAAACAATGATAGATGTAACAACCCTCAAGAATTTAGGGGCATGATTCACTGATGAGCCCTGTAGTCATATTCTGGCTTTGGTTAGTTTTCAATCAAGCTGTGAACATTCACCATTTTCCTTGAGTAACCCATTAGAATCAATGGTGAGGCTGGGAAAAAAGTCATGGGCTATGTAATTTCCACTGTCGTGGAGCCATGGAGTGAGAGTAAGAATGGCCATTTAAATCAATTTATTTTCAGCGTTTGTGAAAGAAGGGTCTGAATCTCTGTGTGGGGGGTTTTAACCTCATGAATGAATTAATATCCTTATAAAAGAAGCCTGAGAGAACTCCCTTGCCCCTTCAACCATATAAAGACACAGTGAGAAGTTGGCAGTCTGCAACCCAGAAGAGGGCCTTCACCAGAACCGTGCTGGCACCCTGATCTGTGACTTCTAGCTACCAAAACTGTGAGAAATGCATTTCTGTTGTTTCTAAGCCATCTAGTCCACGGTATTTTGTTATAGCAGCCCTAACAGTCCAAGTGACCATCATTAATAAACTCACGATGTATTTTTCTCTATCAAAGAAATATATTTCTTCAGTCCACTGAAAATGTTTAAAAACAATGACCAACTCAGAGGCAGAGGTTATCACAAATACCCGGGGTTTGATCACTGTTGCAGACAAACCCTAAGGGGATCCTCAATGAGTCACACCCTTGTACAGCCTCCTTACCTTGAGTACAAGCAGAACCCAAAACTTGCTTCTAACTAATAGGATGGACAAAGATAAGGGTATGTCACTCTCATGATTACACTACATTATATAAAATTCCATGTCATATGACTTCAGTGAGAGAGATGCCCTGTGCCTTGAAGAAGCAAGCTGCTGTGATGTGAACTATTTACAGAGAGGGTCATGCAGCAGGGAAATGTGGATGGTCTCTAGCCAACAGCCAGTAAGAAGGTGGGCCTTTAGTCATACAGCCACAAGAAAATGAATTCTGCAGGTGACCTAAATGAGCTTGAAAGCAAATTCTTCCTTAGTCAAGCCTCCAAATAAGAGTACAGCTCAGCTGAATCCTTGAGTTCAACCTTATGATACAGTAAGCTGAAGACTTATAGTAAGCAGTAAGCCCAAATTCCTGACCTACAGAAACTGTAAGATTTCATTCATACATGTACATAAGTGTATATGTATAATATAAAAAATAATTTATATTTTATATAAATGTAAATATATTTATATAAATATATATTATATATTTATATACATTTATACATAAAAGATTACATATGTGTGTGTGTGTTTTAAGTCACTAGTTTGTGGTAATTTGTTACATAGAAATGGAAAACTAATACAGACCCTTAGTACTTTTTCTCACTAAGAGGAATCAGGGATCCATGAAGGAATGACTGGTTTAATGTTTGGGTCAGAAAATATACTATATAAGGCATGTTGTCATACCAGGAAGCAGAACATCCTCAAAGACTATGATGGCTTTTTAAAAAAAGTACAAGGGGACGAACTTGAAGGAGCTTCCACTGCCTAGATATGAGGAAATTTGGTACCAAGGAAAATAATGACAGCAATGTATTGAAATACATTAAATATGTTACATTCTACAGGTTCAACAATATCTGAAAAAAGATCCTTGGTATATTTTGGAAGTTATTGTGCCAACATCTCATTTTCCTGAAATCCATTAAAGAGAGAGAAAAAGGCATTTATGTTATCTTTACTAAGTGAATCATCATCAATTGCTGCTAAAAAAAAAAAATTAAGTGAAAAGCTGGTGGTATTTTTACAACAGGATAAGACTGACATTTGAACTCACTTATCAATCTTAACATCACTTGAAAGAGAGACATACTAACAATGAAAGAGCAGAAAGAGAAATTAAGGAAACAATCCTATTCACCATTGCAACCATTGCAACAAAAAGAATAAAATACCTAGGAATAAACCTACCTAAGGAGGTAAAAGTCCTCTACTCAGAAAACTGTAAGACACTGGTGAAAGAAATCAAAGATGACACAAAAAGATGGAGAGATATACCATGTTCTTGGATTGGAAGAATCAATATTGTGAAAATGACTATACTACCCAAAGAAACCTACAGATTCAATGCAATCCCTAGCAAATTACCAATGGCATTTTTTTACAGGACTAGAACAAAAAACCTTAAAATTTGTGCGGAGGCACAAAGGACCCCGAATAGCCAAAGCAATCTTGAGGAAAAAAAAAAAAATGGAGCTGTAGAAATCAGGCTCCCTGACTTCAGACTATACTACAAAGCTACAGTAATCAAGACAGTAGGGTACTGGCACAAAAACAGAAATGTAGATCAATGGAACAGGATAGAAATCCCAGAGATAAACCCATGCACCTATGGTCAACTAATCTATGATAAAGGAGGCAAGGGTATAAAATGGAGAAAAGACAGCCTCTTCAATAAGTGGTGCTGGGAAAACTGGACAGCTACATATAAAAGAATGAAATTAGAACACTCCCTAACACCATATACAAAAATAAACTCAAAATGGATTAAAGACCTAAATGTAAGACTGGACACTATAAAACTCTTGGAGGGGGCTTCCCTGGTAGCGCAGGGGTTGAGTGTCCGCCTGCCGATGCAGGGGACATGGGTTTGTGCCCCGGTCCAGGAGGATCCCACATGCCGCAGAGCGGCTGGGCCCATGAGCCATGGCCACTGAGCCTGCGCGTCCGGAGGCTGTGCTCCACAATGGGAGATGACACAACAGTGAGAGGCCCGCGTACCTCAAAAAAAAAAAAAAAGAAAACTCTTGGAGGAAAACATAGGAAGAACACTCTTTGACATAAATCACAGCAAGACCCTTTTTGACTCACCTCCTAGAGAAATGGAAATAAAAAAAAAATAAACAAATGGGACCTAAAAACTTAAAAGCTTTTGCACAGCAAAACCATACATAAACAAGACAAAAAGACAGCCCTCAGAATGGGAGAAAATATTTGCAAACTAATCAACAGACAAAGGATTAATCTCCAAAATATACAAGCAGCTCATGCAGCTCAATATCAAAAAAAAAAAAAAAATGCAATCCAAAACTGGGCAGAAGACCTAAATAGACATTTCTCCAAAGACGATATACAAATTGCCAACAAACACATGAAAGGATGCTCAACATCACTAATAATTAGAGAAATGCAAATCAAAACTGCAATGAGGTATCACCTCACACCAGTCAGAAACACCATCATCAAAAAATTTACAAACTATAAATGTTGGAGAGGGTGTGGAGAAAAGGGTGGACTGTTGCACTGTTGGTGGAAATGTAAATTAATACAGCCACTATGGAGGTTCCTTAAAAAACTAAAAATAGAACTACCATATGACCCAGCAATCCCACTACTGGCCATATACCCTGAGAAAACCATAATTCAAAAAGAGTCATGTACCACAATGTTCATTGCAACACTATTTACAGTAGCCAGGACATGGAAGCAACCTAAGTGTCCATTGATAGATGCATGGATAAAGAAGATGTGGCACATTTATACAATGGACTATTACTCAGCCATAAAAAGAAATGAAATTGAGTTATTTGTAGTGAGGTTGGTGGACCTAGAGTCTGTCATGCAGAGTGAAGTAAGTCAGAAAGAGAAAAACGAATACCGTATGCTAACACATATATATGGAATCTAAAAAAAAAAAAAAAGGCTCTGAAGAACCTAGGGGCAGGACAGGAATAAAGACACAGATGTAGAGAATGGACTTGAAGACATGGGGAGGGAGAAGGGTAAGCTGGGACAAAGCGAGAGAGTAGCATTGACATATATACACTACCAAATGTAAAATAGATAGCTAGTGGGAAGCAGCCGCATAGCACAGGGAGATCAGCTGGCTGCTTTGTGACCACCTAGAGGGGTGGGATAGGGAGGGTGGGAGGGAGATGCAAGATGGAGGGATATGGGTGTATATGTATACATATAGCTGATTCACTTTGTTATACAGCAGAAACTAACACAACAATGTAAAGCAATTATACTCCAATAAAGATATTTAAAAAAAATGGGCAGAAGTAATAGACATTTCTCCAAACAAGACATACAGATGGCCAAGAGGCACCTGAAAAGCTGCTCATTATTAGAGAAATGCAAATAAAAACTACAGTGAGGTATCACCTCACACCAGTTAGAATGGGCATCATCAGAAAATCTACAAACAATAAATGTTGAAGGGGGTGTGGAGAAAAGGGAACCCTCTTGCACTGTTGGTGGGAATGTAAATTAATATAGCCACTATGGAGGTTCCTTAAAAAACTAAAAATAGAATTAGCATATGACCCAGCAATCCCACTACTGGGCATATACCCAAAGAAAACCATAATTCAAAAAGAGACATGTGCCCCAATGTTCATTGCAGCACTATTTACGATAGCCAGGTCATGTGAGCAACCTAAATGTCCATGACAGACAAATGGATAAAGAAGAAGTGGTACATATATACAATGGAATATTACTCAACTATAAAAAGGAACGAAATTGGGCCATTTGTAGAGACTTGGATGGACCTAGAGGCTGTCAGACAGAGTGGAGTAAGTCAGAAAGAGAAAAACAAATATCGTATATTAATGCATATATGTGGAATCTAGAAAAATGGTACAGGTGAACCGGTTTGCAAGGCAGAAATAGAGACACAGATGTAGAGAACAAATGTATGGACACCAAGAGGGGAAAGCAAGGGGTGGGGGCGCGGGATGAATTGGGAGATTGGGATTGACATATATGTACTAATACATATAAAATAGAAAACTGATAAGAACCTGCTGTATAGCACAGGGAACTCCACTTGACTGTACAGTACAAACTAACACAACATTGTAAAACAACTACACCCCTATTAAAAAAATTTTTTTGAAAAAAAAATGAGACAACCAGACATAATGTCCTTCCTTACATGTTACAGTAGGAAGCTCAAACTACCTGTGAAATGCTCTTGCCAAATTTATAACATGGATCCCATCAAGTCCCAGATCTATCATGTTTTTATACTTTTATTTTGTGATAGCAGACATTCAGAAAATTTGCAAGAACAGTACAAAGAATTTTCATATTCCTTTTTTCCAGCTCCTCAGTTAAGATTTTCCTACATTTATTTTCCTCTTTCTCATCCTCCTCTTCCTCCTTCTCTCTTTCTCTCCCTCTGTCTGACTGTATGTATGCATAAATATATATAGATATATTCACATATATATGTATTTTTTTCTGAACCATTTGAGAAATGTTATAGATATGACACTTTACATCTAAACACTTCAGTGTGTATTTTTTAAAAACTAGGACATTCTCTTACTTAGCCACAGCACAATGATGAAAATAAGGAAATAATTATAATATAAAAATATGGGCCTTCCCTGGTGGTGCAGTGGTTGAGAATCTGCCTGCTAATGCAGGGGACACGGGTTCGAGCCCTGGTCTGGGAAGATCCCACATGCCGCGGAGCAACTAAGCCCGTGCGCCGCAGCTACTGAGCCTGCGCGTCTACAGCCTGTGCTCCACAACAAGAGAGGCCACGACAGTGAGAGGCCCGCGCACCGCGATGAAGAGTGGCCCCCGCTTGCCACAACTAGAGAATGCCCTCGCACAGAAACGAAGACCCAACACAGCGAAAAATAAAAATAAAATAAATTAAAAGAAGGCTCAACATTAAAAAAAAAAAAGAATTTTTTATATAGACCTTATCAAAGTTTGTCACTTATCGTAATGTCCTTTATAGCAAAATAAAATTTCTAATTATGCGTTGCCTTTGTTTTCATGCCTCTTTAGCGTTCTTTAATCTGTCACAGGTCTTCACTCTTCCTTTGTCATTTATGATACTAGCATTTTTGAAAAGCACAGCTTACTTGTTTTATTTTTTCCTTTGTATACTATCTCTAGATTTGGGTACCTTCCATTATATGGGAAATACAGTAGATAGAAGAACATATTAAAAAACAGCAGAGGGAGCAATCCAGAATATGACAAATTCCACAAAACAAAAAATCTGGTTTCATCAACAAATAAATGACAATAGAAAGGAAAGGGTAATTATTATGGATTTTAAAAACTTAGGAAATATGTCCTAATGCAATATGTAGAACTGGTTTGGATTCTAATTTTAACAAGCCAAGTTTAAAATACATGTGTGTAGCAGTGAGAGAAATTTGAAACTGGATATTAGATGACATAAAGAATTAGTGTTAATTTTTAGACGTGATAATGGTATCATTATATTTTAAAAAAATAGTTCTTATCCCTTGGACAAGCTGAATTATTTATAGTTAATATGAAGACATGTGTGGTACTTATTTTAAAAAATCTATTCAGGGTTGAAAGTGGTAGGCATAGATAAACATTGATAAGTATTGCTTAATTGCTTAGGGTGAGAGGTACTTGGGGATTTGTTATACCATTCTTTTATTTTTGTGTATGTTTGAAAGTTTCCGTAATTAAAAAGTTAAAAAGAAAGGGCTGGATGCCTTACCATGAGACTATTAAGTGATCAAAATCCTTGAGCTCATGAAGTATGGGTTATCTGATGCATCCACACATAAAGTCTGGTATGCACATTAGGGAAAGTCTAATGGGCGGAATTTGGGCCAAGAAAGTTCTGGAAACACACATAATTTGCATGAAACAGTGACTTTTGTTTACAAGGAGCTTCTTCTTATTCCACCACTCTCTCAACTAAAGTCAATGTCTCAGATGGCCTCCCAGAGAACCTTTTACAACCAGTTGATTAAAGAGAAAAATATTTTAGTCTGCTTTAGGGCTCCACACCATAAGCATATAGCAGCTGAAAGTGCAATTCCGTGGTAGAAAACTTTACTTAGGTGAGTTCTAAAGGGTGGTGGAAGTAGAAAACATCCTCTGTGGCAAAATTTTACACTTTGCCTGAGATGAGCTGAGGTTAAGATTTGCATTAATCACAGATAATTGTTAACAATACGTGTGGCTGGTCAGGAACAGAATTAAAGGATGAATGACAAGACATTTTGTGAAAATTCATGGATCTTTCAAAATAGGCTCAGAGTACAAAAAACAGTTCCTTTGTGGAGGATGTTCTTAACATCCCAATGGAAGGAAAGAACTGCCATGTGGATGCCGATCAGCCCTTTTCCCCTCATTTCAGCCCTAGATCCATGGGTTTATGTTGCTAAAGATGGCTTTTATTTTAACCATATGACATTTGCCATTCCTTTTTTAATTTTAACTGGTCAATAGCTTAACTCCCCTTCAGGTTTTTGGGGAATTCCCCACCTGATGAGTCTTTTTGGCAGTAGAATACACTCTTTTCTCGTTATAAAACCTGAAAATGCTGCTTTCTTTCCGAGCTCCCCTTGGAGTTAAGGTGCAAACACAAGACGATAAATGTCTACCTCAGACTTTGAATCAGGAGCTAGTGATGCTAAGATTGGAACATACGTGTAACTCTTCCAGCAGGTCATAGTGATAAACAGAAAGATTTAGTTCTTAGGTTAGCAGTGGCAGAGGATCTGATGGCAGCACCCAGAGTTTAATATATTCAGAGTGGGTTTATGTGAAAATTAAATGAATTTTTATGTGTAATTGTGTTGCACAATGTCCTGACTGGTTGTACTCTTAACAGCTCATTCATGCCACTGAGATATGGATGTCACATTAATAATCATTGTGGTTAATTTTAAGGTGACTCAAATCTTATTCTGTTTCTCTCATTTCCTCTCATTGCTCATACTCAGTTCTTTTGGTTCTGCCCTCTTCTTATTGGTGATCTAGTTGAAAGGAATATCTGGACTTGTTTTTTTCCCTGAATCACCTTTAATTATATGATTTATCCTTTGAGTGAAAGTCTTTCTTGTTCCTTTATTTAGCCAGGCTTTCAAAATACATTAATCTAGCCCAAGTACAGACATCGGGTTCCCATTTATCTATAAAAGGGAATCTAATACTGAAAACAAAGTACTACAAAAACAATCTAGTAGACTTATTTTCTCCATTTTAACTTTCATGTATTTACCTCATCTCTTCCTAAATATTTAAAGTAAAATCTCAGAGACATTTAAAGTTTGGTTCAGATAACTTTCTGTTATATGCAAATTCAACAGTTTAAAAACGTATATTCTACTTATAGAAGAATTATTAAAAACTTTTCTACCAAAGGAAGAAAACTATAACAGATACAAAGATGGATTCTAGAATATCAGAAGGTAGAAATTATTATTTATAGTATATTCAATTGGCTCATGTTTAATGTGATTTTAAAAAACTAATGCACCCTTTCTCTTTATTTTTAGTTTTCCTATTCAGATTGAAACATTATCAACCAGCCAATAATCATTCTAAACAACTGATTCAGATCTGTTGCTAGTTAGATTAGGGTTACAGACTTGAAAATGGAAAGAACCAGCACTTGGATGGGAAAAAGGGCTACTACTGAGGATGAAAATAATATAGTAAGAAAAGACAAGTGACAGAGCATTGACACTGAAGACCACCTTTATAACTGCCCATCCTCCTTGCTATTTACCTTCACCTGGTCACAGACAATGGGCAGCATACAGAGACCATTGTGTGCTTGTACTTTGGCAGGTTAGCAGAGTGTCCTTGTTGAGCAAGACAAAGCAGGTCAAGGTTTATTATTATTTTATAAACTTGCTGATATTATTAAATGAAATAAAGCAAAACAAAAACAATTAACAAAAGACTTTGCCTCTACTCAATTTAATTGAAATATTGCTGTATTCTTTGCTTTCCAAATTACTGAAATCCACATAAAAAGGATAATAATGGAGTCCTTTTGTTATGGGCATAGTTTCCCTCACAGATTCTTAAGGAATCCCTTGGCAGCCTTTACAGCTAGGTTGTAGAGAATCTGCCACAAAGAGAGGCAGTACTAATCCAAAGTAAAGTGAACATTTCAGTTTCATCATGCCCTAACAGAGATTATTGTGAAAACCTGCTGACTTACAGGGTATTTAGTGCAGTAGCTTTACTTTTGAGGGTCTTCAACTACGGATAAAGGGGGACTCTGTTACTTTTTGTGTAAATAAAATGTCCTGCAATTGTTCCAATGTTTTCCTTCCCACCAAGCACAAAAGGAGGTTACAGGGAGCAAGTGAAGTACAATACTATTTATCTCTTTTTGCTGTACAACAGGAAATTGTATTGCTAAGACTTTAAGTTGCTGATTAATAATGAAATGAGTGATGTGTATTTTTCTTTCTGAGGCATTCTTCCTAGGACAGTACTGAATTTTTACTAGTGCAGCAGTGGCTTTCTCTAATATTAGATTGTATATCTCTATGAATAAAGTAAGCTATAAAAATCTTCTCATGTTGGTTCCATGGGGGAAAAAACACCCCTGAAAACCATATGTATAAAGAAATATAACCATTAGTAGATAATTTTAAACCACACTGATCTGTCATAGGCAGGAAAATATTTTAATGACTAGCTATGGTTATATTGACTGAGCATCTCCTTATTTATTAACTTTCTAACTAGTTTCTTTAAAATATTAAATTAACGTTGAGATCCTCTTACCATGGCAAGTAAGTGGCTATCGTATTTTTCCAAAACTCTGTGGGGAGTTGTAATTGTCTGTGGAGGATTTTCCTGAATGTTGAAATGCCCTCCCTGGTTCCCAGTTACTAAGTTCCAATCTGGCTTCACTTTTTATTGCAAGACTTTGGGAAAACTTTTTTTCCCAGAGAAACATCTTATGTTTAGCTAATGTTTCTGCAGAACAAAAGGTAAAACAAAGACAGCCTGAAACCGAATGCTCGCAGCATTTAGACCGTATGTCCATGTGTGGTTCAGGCCGAGGACACAGGTATTTCTCACTCTTAGCAGTGAATTTTAGAGTGAGCGAACAAACCAGGCACCTTCAGCTCTTCTGAGTCAGGGAATCAGGCTAGCAATGTGTCAGTGAGACGAGGCTTAGCCCTGGCCAAAGTCTGGAAAGTCTTGGTCTGATACTGTAAGCTTCTGGGGCTGGGTCCAACGCTGACTTTAAACAGGAAATGTGTGCTCCGATGGCGCTCCGTCAGACCTAGTTGGGTCTAAGACGTGCAGAAATCACAAAACGTACTTGAGGCTTTATAGCTCCACCTGGTAAATTCAACATTAATCCTCTCTTTCCTGCTTTCTGACCTAATTCTCCCCCATAGTTGTGTTTAAATGCTACCAAGTGTATTTTGGCTTTTGGTAAGTAGAAAAGCAGAAGTCTACGACGTGTGCCATGTCTCTGAATTTGAGACTGCAATGATATCATAACTAAAGGGAGCACCATTAATCACATGGGGCAGGCTAGAAAAATCAGGGATGGAGACTTTTTTTTTAATAATAAAAGCCAGACAAAGATTGAAGTGGTGAGAGGAAAATGCTGAAAGAAAAAAAAATCTTAAGGTATACTTTAACACTTGGAAATACTTAAACTAAGCCATTTAAAATTTCGTTACATGCATATATATTATATACGTGGAAAATATATATACATATGCAATGTACACATACATTATATATATATAACATATTGCTATATTATACTTACTACAACTTTGTACTTAGTATATACATATTTTTAAAAATTTAAATAAATATTAGGTTTAGAGAAATGTATTTTGCTTTAACTTTAAATGATACTTTTTCTTATTTTTAACAATCCATTTACCATAAGAGGTACTACCTTTAAAATAGTCAACCCTTCCCACTTTGTTGAGTTTAAGGGTGAAATGGAGACTACATCAAAGAAATTATGCAGAGGCAGTAACAGTGATGAAAGTTGAAAGTAAAATGACATTGATGGTAAATCCCAGACATCTTTCTCCCAAAGAAAGTCTCATGTAAATCATGATAATTTGTTCTTTCTGTAATTTAAAAGAATGACTTAGTAAGGATGTAATGGAGTAGAAAAATTTACTCATGTACGTGAACATATATTGTACAGAAAAAGTAATATTACATTCTGTGAACGAGATAAAAAGCCTGAAACTACATGACTTTATATAAAGTAAATCATGATTTTTGTATAATTATCAAAACTTTTAGCTGGTAATAGTTCTGTAAGTCTAAGTCAGAAGAGTGAAATGAATTGAAAACTTAGATCTCAGAGATAACCATCTAGTTCTTCTAATAAAAATGAGCAACTCACTCAAATTTGTAGTATTTGTTTTCTTTTCCAGACAGCTTTGTTTATAGAAAGATAATATCTCAGACTTTCTTCGATATTCAGGCCCCAGAACAGCTGAAGCATCATTACTTCCATGAACATTTAAAATTTCTGGCAGAGACAATTATTATTCTATGGTTCTTAATTAGGTTGGTCAAAGTTGATTGTCTCCACAAATTCAGTACTCAAGTCCAGAACAAAGTTAAAAAAAAAGTCAACCATGCCATATTCCAATTATTTCTATCATATAACCTCATTAAAGGAAATGAGATTCATGGCTTCATATTTCACTGAGATGAAACTTAGCTGGTCTTGTTGCCAAGTGGCCATAAAACACAATACATCTTAATACACTTAAAATGCATTCATCCACATTTCCATTTATTTACCAAGGCACTCTACTAGGGGTTTGTGAGTAGGCTGGCTAGAATAAGCAAAACCATGTCCCATAAAATCACAGATGTTGTGTCTTGAGTGACTAGAAGAAATGTGAAAGTTACTCTGACAAATGATATAATTCATTACTATTTTACCCTCATTTATTTCCTTAAAGGAGATAAGATGTAACATAGGAATGGGGATGGGAAGGTATATGGTGGAAGGGTGAAGGGAAGTGGGATGAAAGGAATCAAAGTGTACGTAACTAGAAGAACTCAGAGATAGAAGGCAATCAACGTTTTGTTTATTCACTTCTATCTGTTCAGTGTGATAAATCTTTGCTTTAATATTTCTTTTTAATAGCTTGTTTTTTTAAATTTTAGATCTGTGGAAACTCATTCAGTAGTTCTTATGTCATTTACCATAAAAGTAGTCCTTCTATATTCATCCACCAAAATTGAAAACTGGTACTCAAACAAATACATGTACACACATGTTCATCGCAGCATTATTCACAATAGTCAAAAGGTGAAAGCAGTCCAATGGCCATCACTGGATAAATGGATAAACAAACGGTGGTATATACACACAATAGAATATTATTCGTCCATAGAAAGGAATGAAGTACTGATAATGTGCTTCAGCATGGACATATATCAAAAATATGATGTTAAGTGAAAGATGCCAGATGCATAAGGTAATGTATGATTTTATTTATATAAAATATCCCAAAGAAATAAACCCATGGGGATAAATGCAGATTGGTGGTTGCTAGGGGGTAGAAAATGGGGCTATGGAGGGGCAATTTTATAATGGGTATAGGCTTTCCTCTAGGGGTCATGAAAATATTTTGAAACTGGGTAGAGGTGGTGATTGCACAACATTGTAAATGTCCTATATATCACTGGATTGTTCACTTTAAAATGATTAATTTAATATTATGTGAATTTCACCTTAATGAAAATTTACTTTACTTTTTTTTAAAAGTAGCCCTTCTAGTCAGTAATATGCAAAGTAAATTGGCTTTTCAAAAGTAAAAAAGAAAAATAAATATTGTCATTTATAGAAAAGAAATAATTATAATAAAATTTGAAAAATTTGTAGAGCATTTAATACACATTCCTATGAGCATACTGATTTTCTCATCACTAGAAGTTCTATCTTCAAAAATCTTCTGTATTTTCAATAGGATCTGGAGGTTTAAAGCCGCTCATATATATTTCATATTTTCAGTAAAGTAATTAAACATCATTCTAATACAAGTGACTCCCCTGTATTATAATTTTTATATTAATATCTTTAATTTTGTAAAATATTTAATCTGTCTAGTACTCAGTTCCTCTGACTATAAATAGAAGCAGTTAACTTGCCAGTGGATGTGAACCAGGGGCATACAACAGAAATACTCAAGTATACTCTCTGTCCCAAATCTTGTGAGTCAGAAGTGAGGAGACAGTGTCTTGGCAGGCATGTTTTGAAAAATCTCTATCTTCTCACATTTTGATTATTAACTATGAGATCCAATGGTCTCTACTGTCCCTTACTTTTAATATTTTATATTAAAAGTAACATATTTATGGCCAAATTATGAACCAATACCATTAGTGGACTTTCATACATTTAAAGTATAATTACAAATACCTTCTCAATAATACTTTAGGTTATTTTGTTTTACATGATTAGTTACATAAGTTGCTTACCAATTTTAATTCTGCATGTGTAGATAAACTAGTTTTTAACTGTTGGATTTTCATTTCTTCTTTTAGGACTCTATATATATATATATATATATGATATATATACACACAGGGGATATATATATATATATATATATATATATATATATATATATATGGGATACTTGCAAAGTGTATTAAGAATCTACCGCTTTCAATTATTGCAAAATTTCTATTTTCTACAGGTTATTCACTGAAGAATGTGATTACTCATAAAATGACATTAGGTAGTATTTTTGTGGGTAGCCACAAAAATAGGCAATCAGACAGCCACTTATTGCAACAAACAATTCTTGATGAACTGCATTCTGAAGACTGTAGAAGTCAACCACAGGGACTCAAAAATTACCCCAAACACTAATATTGAACTTGAATCAGAGTGGAAAGGTAATAGATAATATATAAAACTTAAAGACCAAAAACAACTGTAGACCCTGGACCTAATTTGAGTCACCCCAAGTACCCTGCCAAAAGGAATCATATAGTCATCAAGGAGGAAAAATAACAACATACACAACTCAAACATGAAGATATTTGATATTCCTGATTCAAAATACTTTCTCATATTCCTAAAAGCCTGTTAGGTGCTATGGAATATAATGGAATGTAGTGTACAGTTTTCTTCTGTTTCATGTTTGTCTGGGGTGGGGGGAAGGGAGGATTTTCCTGTCTTGAGAGAAGCTTCATATATCAGTTCTGACCTTTTTTATACAATTTCCTGAAAGGATAATGTCAGGGGCAGGGAAGTTGCATACTTTGTTTCTCATTTGTTTTTGCTGGAGAACTAACTTTGCCCTCTTTCTCTATATGGCCACATTCTGCAGGATATCACCATTTCTCCTTATATATGAATCTTCCCTACAAGCAATACTTCTCCAAAACTACAACCTATGGTTCCACTTACTTTTAAGCCCCTTCCCCAAGCCATTCAGACTATATTAAGTGGAGAAATTGAAACGTGTATGATTTCTTTGAAACATGTATAATTTCACAGCTGTTCAATGATAACTCAACAAGAATCCAAATAATTTATATTTCATGCCTCTAGGAAAGACAAAGCTTAGAAATTTATTTTAATTTTTTTTTGTGTGTGTGTTGTCTGAAATATTTAATATTGACCTTAAGCTTATAAATTGCCAGAAAATAACTTGGCAATTATTAGGGATTTCCAACATAGCTAGTTAGCTGTGCTGTTAAAGAAATACTTATTTAAACATGTTTAAATGTTTAAACAGCAAAAAGTTTTCATCATTGCTGTTATAGAAAAGATAGTTATATGAAATATCTGATATACTTTAGGTTCAATAGAATTAATTTAAAAACTAATATCATATCAAATATTATATTGAAAAGGACTTTCAAAATGTAAAGCTCAAAAAAAATTAGGCACTGTATTTATCAGTTAATTATTAATTAATTATTAATCAACCAGAACCAAGATAGATATATATCAGTGTTCCTTACTCCAAGGGCAATGTTCTTCTCTTACAATATGTTAGTATATTTTATAATATATATATTTTATTTGTTGAAGACCATTACAGTAAGTTATTGCTATCAACACTATTATCACATGTAGGTACTTTTTATGGATGCTTGTTTTTAAAAGTTGAAAAAGGACTTAAAGAATGGGAAGATTCCACATCTATTTATTTCTAAGAACCATGTATGAGTTCAGCAAGGAAGCTAATATGACAGAGTAAAAACACATTGCCTTTGAAGTTTTACTCTGATACTTATTGCTTGTATGACCTTGCTTAAGTTACCTGTGAGCAGGTAACTTAATCCCACTAAGCCTCAGTATTCTCATTTGTAAATTGGATGACTATGACTGTGATTGAATGAGGTTAATGCATAGTCATGTACATAGAAGGCACTTAGTACTTGTTATTTTCTGATCCTCCCATTCTGCCCCACAGCAAACACCAACTGTATATAACAGAACAGTAGAATATACAACATATAATTCTTTTAAGTTATATTTATATTTAGTTTTTAATATCTATCATCTGCATAGTACTTTACTAAATGTATGAGAAATTGTATAATTTTGATATTTGATTCTTTCATGAAATGATCAATGAAATCTAATGAAAAGACAAGATATACAAAACATTTCAAATGAGTGTAAAATAGTAAAAAAAAGGATATGAAAGACTTTAAATTCAATATATTAAGATTTATGCTTACAAAAATATATGAAGCCGATTATAATAATATCCTTTTTTTAAAAAAACAAGGACAAGCAAAGAGTGTTACGGCTGATTTTTAAATGAATGATAAAGACAATGTTCTTCAGAATTTCCTGAAAAATGGGACTATGTTAAAACTTTTAACCTCTTTTACATTTTGTACTGCTTTAGAGTGAGATTGGTGAAGAGTTCCTTGGATCACAATCAGCAGTGGGGCTAGTTCCTTCTCCACCTTCAATGTTGGTGTGGAGATGCTACAACAGTCATTAGGCATCAACATTTTTTTTTTTTTTGCGGTACGCGGGCCTCTCACTGTTGCGGCCTCTCCCGTTGCGGAGCACCGGCTCCGGACGACGCGCAGGCTCAGCGGCCATGGCTCACAGGCCCAGCCGCTCCGCGGCATGTGGGATCTTCCCGGACCGGGACACGAACCCGTGTCCCCTGCATCAGCAGGCGGACTCTCAACCACTGCGCCACCAGGGAAGCCCTAGGCATCAGCATTTTGACTTTCGCCCATCATCAGAACCAACCATTCCTTGGGCACCAAAATAGGTTTCCCTTGTCACACTAACTGGCCATGTTGTAATACTAAATAAAACACTATAGTCTCATGGTGGCGCTCCCTGAAATGCCATCAGCAGCTCAACTCCTTCTTTGGAATTAATAAAAATTGACATTTGTTCCTGGTTATTAGAAATAAAAAATAAAGACAATGTTCTATATTTTCTGTCTTCTGTTGCATGGGAAGCTCCATAAGTACAGAGATCTTTGTCTCTTTGTTTACTGATCTATCCCTTGCACATAGACCAGAGCCAAGCAGATGCTCAATAAATGTTATTTTTAAACAAATATTGAATGAATTCTAATGATTCCCATGGCATAATAAATGAGAATATTGTGAGTGAGCTGAAACATAAAAATAATCCTGACAGATGGGTAGGTTTGGATAAGTAGTGGGATAGGAGGATGATCTGAGTGGAAGGACTGGCTTAGGTATTACTGAGTACTTTTTATTATTCAGATAGACATCTGATATATTATATTATATTACACAAACTAGCAAACTACAAACTGATATATTATACAAACTAGCAGGGAAGACAGGCATTAACCATGACAAAAGCTGCCAAGAAGCCAATTAAGGAAGGAGAATAGACAACTGGCTTTAGCAAAAGGATTCCTTGTAACTTTAAGATTACTTCCAGTAAAGTGCTGGAGGTGGAGGCCAGACTGCAGATCAGTTATGAAAGGGGGATAAAACAGAGCCAGTGGGTCTTTCAAAATGTTTGGTAGTGAAGAAATTATGTATATGCCAGTAGTTAAACTCAAGTAATTTTTAAAAATATTGTCTATTAAATAAGAGAATCTTGAGCATGTTTAAAGAGTAATAAGAAAGACAGAGAGGTTGAAGATATCAAGTGAATCAAGGGTAATTGCTTATATAAGGTTCCTCAGAATTAAGGAAGGTATCTAATTCCAATCAAAAAGGAGTAGGGCTTCCCTGGTGGCGCAGTGGTTGAGAGTCCGCCTGCCGATGCAGGGGACACGGGTTCGTGTACCGGTCCGGGAAGATCCCACATGCCGCAGAGCGGCTGGGCCCGTGAGCCATGGCCGCGGAGCCTGTGCTCCGCAACGGGAGAGGTCACAACAGTGAGAGGCCTGCGTGCCACAAAAAAAAAAAAAGGAGTAAACTTGGACAGGAGTACATACTGTGGTAAGCAAATTAGCTACATATTTTTTCTTGTTTTTTAAAGTTTTATCACAAAAATGTTCACATATTCAGAAAGGACATAAGAATTGTATAATGCACACCCATATTCTCATCACTTTGATTCTGTGATTAACATTGGGTGATATTAATCATGTATTTGTCCATATTTCCATCCTATTCATGCACATATCTGTCTTATTTTTGACATACTTCAAAGTTGTAAATGTCAGTACATGTCACTGCTAAATCTTTCAAAGTGTGTATCATTAACTATCGTTCAATATTTCTAAAACGTTTTTGTGACAAAATATACAAATGTGAAAAGCACAAATATTGATTGTTCCATTGATTGAATACTTTTGGAAAATGCATTTACCTAGGTGAGCCAAACATCTGGCAAGGCATAAAATATTTCCATCACCTCCCCCAAATTCTCTTATGTTGCTTTTCCTTGCCCTCATCCCACTGTTCTGGTTCTTTTTAACCACAGATTAGTTTTCCCTGTTCTAGAACCTGATATAAATGGAATGATGCAGTATGTATGTACTCTTTTGCATACTTTTTGTTTTGAATTTCACCCATATTGTTGCAGATATCTGCAATTTGTGCTTTTTTATTACTAAATAGCAATCCATTTGTACAAATATAACATAACTTTCTTATTTATTTTCCGCTTGATGTATACCTGAGCTTCAGACAGTTTTATAAAACATATGAAAATTCTTGAACAAGTCTCTTTATGAACATATGCTTTCTTTTTCTTGGTTAAATACCAAGGAATGGAATTTCTAAGCTTATGGAATATATATGTTTAAATTTTGAGTAACACAGAGCTTTTTTCAAATATGGTAATAGTATTGAAGAATTTTTGCCATAATTATATGAGATTTGTAGATTATTTTATATTTAATTTCAGTCATTCTGATTGATATATATCTTACTGCTATTTTATTTTGCATTTTCCTGATTATCTCCAAAGCATCTGTTCAAATATTTTGTCTATTTTTCCTGGGTTGTTTGTCTTTTTGTTATTGAATCCTAGGAGTTCTTTATATACCCCCAAACCAGTCATTTTTTTAAATAGCTTATCCCAGCCTACATCTTACCTATTAATTTTCTTTTTTAAAGAAACCACTTTATTGAGGTATGATTGACATCCAAAAATCTGTATGTATACAAATTGTTGAGTTTGGAGATAAGTATATATAAGTATATATCCATGAAACCATCACAACAATCTTTGCCATAAACATACCCATCACCTCAAAAAATTCTCTCTCATTTTATTTATATGTATATATATATATATACATATATATACTGTGTGTGTGTGTGTGACAAAAACACTTAACACTTAACACAAGAACATCTAATACAAAACAGTGGTATTAACTATAGGCACAATGCTGTACAGTAGATATTTAGGACATATTCATCTTATATAACTGAAACGTTGTACCCTTTGACTAATATCTCCCTATCTCTCCCTTCCCTCAGCCCCTGGCAACTACCATTCTACTCTCTATTTCTGTGAGGTTGACTGTTTTATATTCTTCACGTAAGTGATATCATGTAATATTTGTCCTTCTGTGTCTGGCTTATTTCACTTAGCATACTGTCCTCCAAGTATATCCATGTTGCTGTAAATGGCAGGACTCCCTTCTGAATAATATCCCATCATATGTATATACCACCTCTTCTTTGTCCACTCATTCACTGATGGACATTTATACTGTTTCCATATCTTGGCTATTGTTAAAAAAAAAGCTTCAATAAATATGGGAGTGCAGCTATCTCTTTAAAATACTGATTTCAATTTCTTTGAGTATATACCCAGAAGTGGGATTGCTGGATCATTCAATTTTTAAATTTCTGAGGAAACTCCATACTGTTTTCTATAGTGGCTACGTCAGTTTATATTCCCAAATTTCCGTGTAATTTTTTCTTCTTATAGCAGTCTTTTCCAAAGGTATTGTCTATAATAATTCATTACAGTGTTTGTAATAAAAAAGTAGTTATATATCCTTTTCCCCAATTTTGATTAAGAATTGTGGCCATATATTTACACTGATCAAATGTGTGAATGGACACAACTCAGTCTTAGTTTATACAACTTTGTATAACAAAATTTATTCAACAAAATAAAAGTCTATCATGTTCCTAAATCTGGATGCTTAAATTTATTTTTTCCTTCCCATTTACGTGATTTGGTATCACATGGACACAATTCAACTTAAGAAAGTACACAGAACATGGCATGGCTATTATAATAATGAATTTTCAATTGAAATATAAATCTTGTATTCTGCTTCTCTAAGAGCCCTTGGGAGTTTTCACAATATAAATCATTAACAAGAATGAAACTTGTTGCAACTGGCATTTATCTCTAAGAATCAATTAGCAAAATGAATTTTATTGTTAAAGCTACAAAGAAAGTCAGAACAGGACATCAAATTTCTGACTGCTTGACTGAAATCCTTTAGGTCTAGTATCTATATTAGCAAGACAATTACAGCAAAATTTTTATGCTTAAAGACATTTCTGCTTTCTCCAGTTGCCTGAGTTGAGTCATTACCTCTGACAGAATCCATTTGGTGGCAAGGGAGAGATTGGTTATGTTCACTATGTGCTTTGTGTGAAAGCCAAAGTATATTTTCCTTTTCAATGTAGCATTTATAGGATCAATTTCTGCTGTATTTGTACCATAGAACATATTTGCTGTACGTCTAGTGTTAGTAGATCAAATCTGCCTCTAGGCTTCTGTTTGCTTTCCTGAGAAACAATAGTCAGGTAGTGATGGAAATCCCATCTGTACAAATCTTTCAACAAGTCTCTTTTTCATTTATTTCCTATTGTTCTGACATGTATGGATTGATATCTCAGATTGTCTCATACATCCTTGAAAAAAGTCAGTTTATGTATAAAATTTTGAGCAATATTTAATAAATTTGATTTAATATAACAAATACAGAAAGCTGCATTTCATAATTGCAAAATAATCATTATTTTCAAATGCACATAAAACATTTACCAAAATTACTATTATTTTTTTCCAAAAAGCAAGTCTTAACAAATTTTAAAGACCTAATATCCTATAGAGTATGTCTTCTAACCATTGTTAGATTAATCTAGAAAAAACTCAATATTAAAAATGAACAGATTCAGAAATATTTGGAAATTAAACAATACAATTCTTAATAACCAATGGGCCCAATTACAAAGAAAATTAGAAAATACTTGGAACTGAGTGCTTATGAAAATATATTATAACTTGTAGAAGGCAGCTAACTCTACTTAGAGGAAAAAGTTTTGCCTCAAGTGCATATACTAGAAAAGAATAAAAGCTGAGAAATAACTTATGAAAAGGAATATAAGAAGACATAGAAAATTTGTACAGCTTTATAATTATTAAAGAAGTTAAATCTATAATAAAAAAAATTTTCCCCAAAGAAATTTCCAAACCCTACTGGTAAATCCTTTCTTAAAGAAGGAAAAAATAGCACTCATCTTATACAAACTCTTCCAAAAATATATGCATTTAAAAAATGTTTCTCAACCCTTTTTATAAGGCTAGCATAATCTTGATATCAACACTTATAAAAGCACTCCAAAAAGAGAAAATTAAGGCCAACCTCTATTTTGAACATACATGAAAAATCTAAACAAAATAATAGCAAACAAAATACAGTGTTATATTAGAAAAATAATACATTATGCTGGGGGGGGTTATTATAGAAATAAAAGATTGATTTAACTTTTGAAAGTTAATCACTGTAATTCAACAGTTTAAAAGAAAAACGATATAATCATCTCAATAGTTACAGAAAATTATTTACACCTATTCAAATACCTAGCAAAAATCCAGTAAAAGATGTGCAAAATTTCTACACAAAAAACCATAAACACTATTGAGACAAATTAAAGAAGACCTAGATAAATGGAGAACATTCCCATATTCATGAATCAGGATACTCAATAATATAAGGATATATTGTCTTCTTAAATTTATTTATGACTTCATTTCAATCCCATTTAAAATCCCAACAGGACTGAAAAGATCTAGGCCAGGATTCTACAGACTATAGCCTGTGGGCCAAATTTGGGTCTACTGCCTAGTTTATAAATAAATTTTTATTGGAACACAGCCACACCCATCCTTTTACATATTGTCTATGGCTGCTTCTGAGTTACAACAGCAGAGTTGTGTAGTTATGACAGATACTATGTGGCCCCCAAAGTGGGAAATGTTTACTGTCTGTCCCTTTCTAGAAAACCTTGGCTTAGTCTTGCTCTAGACAAACTTAAAGGAGAAGAACAAATGTTGGGGGCTAATACTACTGAATATCAACACATTATAAAGTAGTTAAATAGTTAACTACCTTTATTATAAGAGTATTTTAGCATTATGTGATAGACAAACACAGACAAATAAACCAACATAACAGATTATAGAGTTCAGAAGGAGATCTACACTTAAATGGACATTTGATTTAAGACCAGAGCAGTAGGAAAAACATTGTGTTTTCAATGAAGGTGCAAAGTCAACTCTATAGCCTATGGAAAAAAATTAATCTTGATCCTTATTTTATGCACAGGGGAACTATAGGTCTAAATATAAAATATCAAACAATATAGTTGGTGGTTGAAATCATAGGAGAATATCTTTATAATAGCCTTATTAGGGTACAAAAATACTACCAAGGGAAAATTTTTATTAATTGTATGACATTAAAATTAGAAACTTCTCTTCACCCCAAACACCATTAAAAGATGAAATGCATAGCCACAGTGAAAGAAAATATTTTTTATATACAAAATAAACCAAGGAAACAGAATATATAAAGAATCCCTGAACACACATTGGACTTCCAGTTTCAACTCTGACCTGTAAAGAGCTTGTAAATTATCACTATCATCCTTACAAGAAAAAGCCGGACAATGAGACAATCAACAAATTTTGTTTGACCCATCAGAGAACTGAGGTTTCAGGAAAAACCACCATCACAATCTGTAAGGACAGGCAAATCCAGAAAGTCAAGGTCAAGATCTGATTACCTGGAGTAGCAGCCACAGGAGCCATACATTGGTAAGAGTGCTTAATGGTAAATTTGGTGAATTGCTGGAGGTTGAAAGTGGACTAGCATGAAAGCCAGAAACTCCTGGGGACCTCCACCCTTTAGTAGGCTTTACCTCCAGGAAACCCACCAGGTTCTCATCGTGAACACCTGGGGGAAAAAAAATTCCCTCTTGGTTCTGGAAGAGAGAGGGAAAGAGTAATCATTTTGAACGACTCTTAGAGTCTTCTCCATAACAAAAGTCTATGTTAAAAGGAAAAGTATTTTTCTAAGCCTTATCCTATCTGGGGGAAGGGAATTCCTTCCAATCTATCTCCCCCTAGCACTCCTGCTTCTCCAAAGGGGAGGGGGAGCAACAAAATGTAGTCACAGGTGTTAGGGCTTAGAGGAAATAGATTGAGAGTGCTGCAGCCAGAGAAGGGAGTTGGGGAATAGGGAGAAAAAAAATGTTCACTGGAGATAGAATTTGTGAACATCATGGCCCTGAGACACAGGTCCATGAAAAAGATTAAGATTTAATTAGAAGATTACAGAATGTTCCACTCACACCTCACCATTTATAGACTACTCCTTCATATTTATAGAATACTCCATCCAATAATAGAAGGACACATTCTTCTCAAGCTCATATGGAACATTCACTCATATAGACCATAAAACGCACCTTAACACTTTTAAAACACTAGAAATCATACAAATTATGTTCTCTGACCACAATGCAATTAAACTAGAAATAAATAACCAAAAAATAGCTGAAAAAATCCTAAATATTTGGAAATTAAACAACATACAGTACTTCTAAATAACCCCTGGGTCAAAGGAGTCTCAAGAGAAATTAAAGAATCCTCATAAGAGATAGAAAGCAAAGACAAGTTGAATTTAGTAAAGTGGGGGAAAAGCCTTGCACAGGCAGTTCACAAGAAAGGATTTTCAAATAGCTGAATAAATATGTGAAAAATTGCTCAACATAGTCACCAGAAAAATGTAAATTAAAATGATAAAATTTTAAAAATGACAGCTGTAGATGGTGAGAAGGACAGAAGTCAACTGGAATGCTGATGAGAGTATAAACTGGTATGATAACTTTGGAAAACTGTTTGACAGTATCTGAACATGCGCATATGCCATGATCCAAAACTTTCTCTTCAAGGAATATAGCAAGCAGTAATGTGCCAAAACGTTTTTTTAAGTACAAGAATTTTCACAGAATGATTCATAATACCCAAACCAGAACATAATCTAAACAGTCCTCAATAGTAGAAGGCATAACATGCTACATGCAACAACATGAATCTCAAATCAAAAACCTGAATGAAAGACTGAACCCGAAATGATCCAAATGGTATGATTCCTTTCATATAAAATTCAAAAAGAGGCAAAAATAATTATTGATATTAGAAAGCAGAATAGTGGTTACCTGTGGAGAGGTAGGATAGAGTGATAAGGTGGGTGATGCCCAGAGGGTATTTCTAATATGCTGGTGATGTTTCATTTCTTGACTTTGTCGGTTACATGATCTGTTCTTTTTGTGACAATTCATCAACGTATACACTTTGATTTTATGTATTTTCCATAAGTTGCTTCATTTTGATAAAATGGATATATTTTTAAAATTGAAGATAAAATACAAAATTTCATGGTGTGGAATACTGCCCTTATTGTTCCAGCACTTATGGCTCCATAACACCTAAGTACTCTTATTCTCTGCATCTAAGACATTAATATAGTCTTAAGATATCTAAAGAGCTGTTTTAGCAGACTCTTGCTTTTTGTAGGAAAATATAAAGTTGTTCATTTTGCAAGTTTGACTTACATTTCAAGAAGTTATGTGATTTCCTGTTTGATAAAGGAAAGGTCCTTGTTTAAATAATAAATGACCTCTCTGTGTCCTCTACAGTATTAGAAAAACATCCTTCTGTAAAATTCTTTTTAAGTTTTCAGTTTCTTTTTGGGCTTATTGATATTCCATCCAATGTCAGAGAAGTGGGCTGAAATACCTGTGGTTGGATTCCTGTAAGTGCAGGGTCAGGGCCCTTGGTGTTGCTAGCTTAACTGCTTTATGTTTCTTCTTACAGGTGTACATAATTCACCTTAATGCATTAATACTTGACTATTCTTTAGCCTTAAGATGACATTTTTTTTGTCCATACAGCAAATAAGAAAGTATAGAATTTTAAGTCAGATTGCAATTTGATAAATGTACCTGTTCTTTGATGATTAGACTATTAAAGATGCAAGGGTAACTAATTTAACTAAAGGATTTTCTTTAGGTAGCCACACAGCAAATTGCATTCTTGTATTAATATATAATCACTAGAATTCTAATTCAAATAGCTAATTCTCCCCAGAATATTTTTCATTATTTTGGGGACAAAGTGATCCACAATTTCTTTTTTTCTTTTTTTTTTTTTTTAAATTCTGGACGAATTTTATGTTTGAGTCTACAAAATTGCATGAAGGCTAAACTTGAGAGATTTCCTATCATTCTAAAATTCCTCCCAAATCATTTTTAGGACACTTTCTTATAAATATCACCCTTGAAAGCACATACAATTCCATTTGTTCCACATTTTATGATCTTAAGCTACATAGGGCTGAACTCAGTTATTCATGGAATATCAAATATGATAGGAAGACAAACCTGAGAGAAACATTTACAGTATAATAGCATAACTTGCTAAATTCCTCATCACCATTCTCTGAAAAAAACTTCTCAAGCCTTTCTCCTTTTTATTTTAGCAATGGATTGAGGAAAATGTGCGAATTTCTCTTGACATGAAAATATTTCAATGCATGGTGATCTTGCCAGACGGATTTAGTATTTTCTGCATAACTGATACAGGAACTCCTATACAACTCTCTTCCATCCTATTGTAAAGGTCAGAAAAAAGCAGCAAACTGGGAGGGAAATAGCTTATTGCCAGAGTAGTAATGTCTGAAGGCTTTCAAAGTATGTTTGTTTTCCCCTCCTTCCTACTGTTTATCTCCATTTTTTTCTTACAGCTCACAAAATGTAGGGGTTTTGTTGTTGTTAACACAGCTGTTCTTTGTAGGTTTTTTTTTTCCTTCTCCAGATTCTTCTCTGCATTCTTGTCTATGCAGTATTTGACTTGCTCAGTTCCTGCCTGATTGCATCAATGAGCTCTTCTTTTAGCTTAGTTAATTCTTTTCTCATTTCATCTAAAATGTCCTGCTTCAGCCTGTCATAGTCTAGTCCCTCCATCTGGACTCCATTGGCACTGGGCTGTGACAAGGGCACAGATTTTGCTCTGTGTAATGAATCATAGGATCTGTTGTCAAAAACAATCTGATTTTTCCTTGGAGAATCCCATCTGGAACAACAGACTTGCTGCCATTCATTGTATTTGTTCTTTCCCAAGGTTTTCTTGTCGGTTCAGGTGTACTTGTTGAAGAAGCCTTAGAAGTTACAGGCTCTGAATTTTCATTTTGTCCTCTTTCTGTTAGGTTTCTATTGTTGATCCCTTTACAGCAATTCTTCTCCTCCTGGCCAGCAGGGTACTCATTCCTTTCATTAAACCACTACCCCCTAAAGGAAGGGGTCCATTTCCACGACCCCTATCTGTTTTAGATGAGGCCGAATTCACACCAGTGGTGTTCCCTCCACTTGGGAAAGAGGCATCCTCCAACCGTGACACTTTCCTAAGTTTTGCTCCAGCAATTGCAGCTGCAAGTCCAGTTGAAGGGCGATTGTCTAGAGACATGGATCCCAAAAAAAATCCAGATGCAGGGAGGGGAGCAGCAGGAGGTGATGAGGGAGAAGGGGGTACTTGATTAGGAAGAGGCGGTGGAGGAAGCAGAGGCGGGGGCCCTGAGGACAGAAGTGGACGGAGTGGAGGAGGCCCTGGGGGAGGAGGGAGCACTGCTGATGCCTGGGCAGGACCTGGTGGGAGTGCAGGAGGGAGTGGAGGTTCAGGTGGTCCCAAGACAATGCACTGTTGGGCTGGAGTCTCGGCCAGCTGAGAGACTGCCTGCAAGCCTGGCTCAGAAGAAGAGGCTCCCAGCACAGAGTTTAGAGGAGTCTCCACAGAGGCAGGGGCAGCTGCAGAGGGAGAAGGGAGAACACTAGGCTTGGATGAGGGAGTTGAGGCAATAGGCGTGCTTGGAGGAGGAGAAGCTCTCATCCACAGTGTGAGAGTGGCGCGAGGGAAGGCGGTGGTGGGCTGGTAGAGACACTGGATGTGTGACAGAGTCGAGCAGCCCGCTGGGTGCCGCTGATGATGGAGGCATCTGGGGCACAGGATAAGGAACACAACTGGGGAGGACAGGCCTTGGACCAGTAGCTCTGCGTGGCGGGGAGAGGAGACGGAGGGAGGGGCGAGAAATTGGAAGTAGACCAGGCACAGGGCTTCGTAGCTTGAGGTTGAAGAGAGGGTGTGTTCACAAGAGAAGAAGGTCAAGAGTTTTTGTTCAGAGGACGAGGAACTGTAGCATAATGGGGAAGAACAGGGTGGAAGGCTGAACCTAGAGATGTTGCAAAACGTGTCTTGGAGTGTCGAAGTGGTGGTGTAGGGGGTGTAGAAGTAGGTGGCAAAGCGGTCACTACAGCGTAATCAGGAGTGGCCTCTGACACTGGAGCTGAGATGACTTTAGCATATGATGGAGGAGGTGCTGAAGGAGGCTGGCAACTGGCACACTCAGGAAGTGGAGCACGATACAGGGAGCTGTTGGAGGATGGAGTGGCATTTGACATTCTTCGCTCGCTTGCATTACAGTTGCTCCCTTTCTAGCTGCTCTTGCCGCTCTCTTTCTTGCCTTTCCCAGTCCAGCCTCTCCAGCCTCTCCCGCTCTTATCTCTCCCGCTCCAGGCAATTCTGACGTTCCCTTTCTTGTCTCTCTCTCTCCAGCTGCTCCTGTTCTAGTCTCTCCCTCTTCAGCCTTTCCCTTTCTAACCTCTCCCTCTCCAATCTCTCCCTTTCCATTCTTTCTCTCTTCAGCCTTTCCCGCTCCACCTCCTTTTGTTGTTGATGTTCTTGTTGCCTTCTTTGAATTTCCGATTCTTCTTGTGATGGGCCATTCTGAACTTGGGCAGGTAGTTGTGAATTTTGTCTAGGCAATGTTGACCCTGTTTCCTGTGAATTCAACACTTCTAAGGCATGCATCATGGCACTTGTGAAGACATTGGCATCTTCTTTGCTGCCAAAGTTGAGACCATACACCTGTCTAGCATCCCGTCATTGGTGGAAGGTCTGTGTAGCTTGATTGTACTTCAACCTTTTAGGAATGGCACAATTTATCACTACCTGATGGTCCTGAATCTTCCTGCCCACCCCTCTGAATGTGTTGTTTCCTGTATGATGATATATATGAACTCTGCTGAACCCGGTTGAACCACCAGCTGGCACCCACTTTTTATTGGCATCATCATAGACCATCAAAGCAGTTCTTGCCTGACAGATACTCTGTTCACTTATTATTTTAAATGTATCATGCCACTCCCTTCTGGTCTGCAGAGTTTCTGCTGAAAAATCAGCTGATAACCTTATGGGAGTTCCCTTGTATGTTATTTGTTGCTTTTCTCTTGCTGCTTTTAATGTTTTCTCTTTATCTTTAATTTTTGTCATTTTGATTACAATGTGTCATGCTGTATTCCTCTGTGGGTTTATCCTGTATGGAACTCTCCATGCTTCCTGGACTTGGATGATTGTTTCCTTTCCCAGGTTGGGGAAGTTTTCAGCTATTATCTCTTCAAATATGTTCTCAGGCCATTTCTCTCTCTCTCTTCTCCTTCTGGGACCCCTATAATGTGAATGTTAATTTGCTTAATGTTGTTCCAGAGGTCTCTCACACTGTCCTCATTTCTTTTCATTCTTTTTTCTTTTTTCTGCTCCACAGTAGTGATTTCTCTTACTCTGTCTTCCAGCTCACTGATCCATTCTGCTTCATTTACTCTACTATTGATTCCTTCCAGTGTGTTTTTCACTTCAGTTATTGTATTGTTCAACTCTGTTTGGTTGTTCTTTATATTTTCTAACTCTGTGAAAAGATCCTTCTAACTTATCCATTTTTCTCCCGAGTCCTTGGATCACCTTTACAATCCTTACTCTGAACTCTTTCTCAGGTAGATTGCCTACCTCCACATCACTTGGTTCTTCTGGAGTTTTATCTTGTTCCTTCATCTGAAACACATTCCTCTGCCACCTCATTTGGGGTTAATTACGTTTCTCAACTTTGGAGGAGTAGCCTTCTGTAGGAGACATCCTATGGGTCCTAGCAGTGCACTCACTCAAGGGCCAGGGGCCAGCGGTCCCAGGGTAGTGTCTGGCCTGCATTTACAGACTACAGGCTGCTGGATTGTAGGTTTCTTCCTTCTGATTTCTGCTGCCTGGTGGGTGAGGCTGGTCTAGAAGCTTGTGTAGGCTTCCTGGCAAGAAGGGCTGATGTCTGCCCACTGGTGGGTGGAGCTGGGTCCTGGCCCTCTGGTAGGCAGGGCTGTGTGATCATGAAGTCTTTAGGCAACCTGTCTGCTAATGAGTGGGGCTGTGTTCCCACCTAGTTAGTTGTTTGGCCTGAGGCACCGGACACTGAAGTCTACAGACTGTTGGGTGGGGCCAGGTCTTTGTGCTAATGACCCAAGCGAGATGTCTGCCTCAAGGAGAGTTCATGCAGATGAATAATCCCCAGTATATCTTCCACCAGCTTTTATGGCCCCAGCATGAGCCACAGCCAACCCCACCTCCCCAGGAGACCCTCCAAGACCAGCAGGTAGGTCTGGCCCAGACTCCTATGAATTTACTGCTTTTGCCCTTGGTCCCAGTGCACATGAGATTTTGTGCAATCCCTTTAAGGTTAAAGTCTCTGCTTCCCCCATTCCTGTGGAGCTCCTGCAATTAAGCCCCACTGGCCTTCAAATCCAAATGACCTGGGGGGTGGCACCTCTTCCCGATGCCAGACCCCCAGGCTGGGAAGACTGATGTGGGCCTCAGAAATCTCACTCCTATGGGAGAGCCTCTGCAAGGTCACCCACAGGAGTGGGTGGGTAAGGATTTGATTATATTTCGAGTGCACCCGTCCTACCATCTCGTTGTGCTTTCTTCTTTATGCCTTTAGATGTAGAAGATCTTTTTCTGTAGGTTCCAGTCTTTTTTATTGGTGGTTGTTCAGATGTTAGTTGTGATTTTGGTGTGTTCATGAAAGGAGGTAAGCTCAAGGTCCTTCCACTCCATGATCTTGAAAGACTCCCCAGGATTTCTTTTTTATTATTGATATTTTGTCCTATTTTAGTTAACTAATAACTGTCAAGCTCATTTTTAAAATATTTAAAGAAAATAAGTTATGTGCATTGAATGTATTAATTCATCAAGATATTTTAGTCCTCTAGAAAAAAAATTAGTTAATAAAAAATAATATGAAAAGCACCAGTTTTATATCTTGTGTTTTGAAACTAAAACAAGAAGTGGGAACTATATTTTATGGTTGGAGGATATGGAAAGCCTTCTCACACTAATATAGCTTTTGGGTATCAGAATATATATGGCTATCGTTAACAAAAAATGAATTATTGCAGTCTCTTGGGCTGTACATTGTGTATCATAAAGTGTTAATTGTATCAGGCTTTGCCAGGTTCCTACCATTCGATCAGTCCCAAGCATTAGATACTTTACATATTGGTGAGCCAAGCACTAACTCATTATATAATGGTTCACACTAGCTTTTGCTTTTATTTTTTCTTTTTCCATTTCTCAAATATTTATCTTCCCCTTTTCCTTTCAAATTAAAAATAAGCCTGTATGACTCCTGTAAGATGGAGAAAGAGGCAGCATTGAGTAATGGGAAAATGAATAAACTTGGAATTTGGCAGCTTGTCTTCTAGTCCTGGCATTAGCCTTCAACATTTTCTGGGCACCTCAGTCTGAGTCTCAGTTTCCTCATTCATAAAATGTGGGTAATAACTCTTATTCCACTTACCTCAGTAGTTGTTGTGAACGACTGAGGTAAATGTGAAAGTTCTGTGAAAACCTATTACATAAATGGAAGGTGTTATTTTTACTACTACTACTTTTATAGATTGATTGGGTCTAGATTTCTAACATGGTGTCCCTGTGTCTGATTCAGTCATGTCACTCACATTGAATTTATTTTTTAATGGACCTGGAAACTTCAAGAATCTATCCAATGTTGTAACCTGTAGGGACTATTTATTTAAGACTTTTGAAACTAAGCTTATTTGGATGAAAGTGGTTTGCAAAGACTACCCAATTTCCTGTTTTAAATCGTTGTAGAATTAAAGAGGAAAAAAAAAAAAAAGCAGGGGGAGGTATCCCTTATGAAATCTGAATCACTGGCAATCTCTGTGGATTTAAGTGTATTAGCCTAGAGCAGAGGGGCTATCCCTTGTAAATGTGTTACCAGGGGGCACCCAAGGCCATTTGCTAAAAGGTATTGGCTTTAGTTCAGTTACTTCTAAGTAACTTCCAGATCTTTTTCCCCATGACCTTACAATTTTGCTCCCCTTGGTAGTCAGCACCGGTCTCCAGACTCTCCCTTTTCCAGACTGTAGTAGTGCTCCCCACCCTTCTTCACTTGCCTCTAAATGCCAAAGCTTTGAAGTTTCTAAAAAGGAAACTCAGCCTGGTCTTTTGTCTGGTGGCTGCTTTTGAGTATCTCAAACTGTTTATTCCATTTATTGGACTTGGGTACACAGGATTAAAAAAATTTATGGAAAGGCTCCTAAAGTTTTGAAATGGTCTGACTCATGTGACCTAGGTCACAATGTCCTTTCAGAGTCCCCAGAACTTTCTCGACATACCCTCAGACCTCTCTGACCATTTGCCAGCAGCATTATCAGAGAAGTAGCAGTCCACAGTTCCCAGCAGACTGGTGCAGCCCCAAACCACAGTTCAGAAAGACAGCCTGAATGATAGCAGAAGCACCCTGGCTTTGTGTGACAAGAAAATAGTTTGGTCCAGTCATTCTACTTAAGAATTTCCTAAACTTGTCAAGGGGATTTAAACTGTGAAATGGAAAACACTGACCACTTTTCTCCATAATTTACACATTAAGGATTTATTATTATGCTAGATTTCATATACTTCTAAATTATATTTTCAGTGCTTACATCAGCTGATTCCTAATTGTGTTTCAGAGAAAAATGCTGAAAATGACATATGGAATATTGTCAATAAGGAGAAAGGAAGGATTGGGAACGATTGCCTAGAGCATCGCTAGTAACATATTGGGCACGATTTTCCCTCTCCCCCTCAGGAGGGTGTGATAATCTACTCAGCCAACAGAGAAATAGTTTAATAATACTGCAGCCAGGGATCTCTGAGAAATGTTTTCAATTCCCTACATTGGTCTTAGCAAAACATTTCTGTGTTAAAATCACTTTCCACTAGTTCACACCACTTACTGGTGGGAAAACACAAATCCATCAGGTTGCTCATATCAATCAGTGCACAGTCTTATTTGACTACTGGATATTTTATATTATCCATATTTTAATTTTATAATTAAAATATTTTATATTTATTTTCTTGTTCCAATTTCAACATTTTCTGGTTATTTCACATACTTTTCCTTTGTGTATGTCTGTGCCACTACAAGTGATTTCCAAAATGCGTTTTTGTCTAAATAATATTTTTCCTCCCAAATTTTTTATTTAGATGCAATAATCTGAGAAAGTAACCTCCCCTACTTCCAAAGTCACTGTTTGAGCCAAACACTTTTACTTTCCACTCTGGTCCCTTCCTTTTCTGGCTTCATCCATCTTTCAGACCTGAAGTGAAATAAATGTCCCTTTTTTATAGAAACGTCCCAAAACTTCTAGGAATAGTTCAGGTCTTTCAGTAATACATACACATAGGTCCCAGTACTTTAGGTTCGTGTCAGATTATACTATTCTTAGTAAATACTCATTTGTATAATTGTTTGTGAGAGTTTAATGGCTTCATTTCTGGACTTTAAGCTCCATGAGGGCAGATATCATGCTTGTCTTGAACACTGATGAATTTCCCTTGTCTACCAGAGTACTTGACACTCAGTAGTAGCTCAAAAATGTTTTCGCACCGGTGAAAAATGAATAAAGCAACATCTCTCTGGCACACAATTTCTGGTGAACCTAAAACATGTGACCCTGATGAAACCTGGAATAAAATCAGGAACATTTATGCCCACTAGTTGACCAGGACTAGAAGCAAAGGAGGCAGGAAAGTCTGCTCTCTGAGTCTTGCTTCAGCTGACAAAGTTTTCATGATGTATTAATTCTCCCAGTCTTTTCAAGCTAATTGCCTGATCCGAAGCTGTGTAGAGAGGACCTGTGTTTTGTACTTCTAACATCCTTTGATGGACCAGCTTCCAGCTTTAAGTCAAATAGCTTTAGAGTTTAGCCCTAAGAGGTGGGTATATTCTCAGCACTCGGTCCCTTCAACCACTACATAGCCTGTTTGATTCACTGACTCTGATCTGCAGGATGCAAAAGCAGGGATCTAGAATTACTGCTCCCATTGCTCTTAGAAGCTGTCAATAAATGGCTGAAAAGGATGGGACATTTCTTTAACTTTCCTTTTCACCATTTCAGTTGAAGAGATTACCAACAACCATGCTTTTTTAGGTCTTGTTGTGCATATTAATAACTTATTGTTTTTTCTGATTACTCAGTTATACCAAGGCAGTCATCAGCTGAGTCTACTTGTTTGCCAAACATTAAGAAATGACATAAAGAAAAGTCAAGGACAAGGACGGCAAAAACAGCAAATCCTTTGAGCCATTTTATTAGACCCTAAAGAGCCATTTTGATGACAATATTCCTTTGCGTTAGTGGAAACAGGCTAAAACCAAATTCTCTCTTGATTTCTCAGTTAAGAAGCTATTGCTTGTTGTGTACCCACAAAGCAGAATTCTTATACACCCTCTTCTGTAAAAACATGATACAAGAGGCTTGAAGGCCCCAATGATTGTCATGCAATCTTTCAATTCTAGGTAAACTTAAAAATTTGACCTTTAATTTTGTTTCTAAACAAAGTAAACAACTCAAGGTCAGTTTGTTTATTCCAAGTGTCGTTGTTATTTGTTTCTGAATATATGTTTTGGAAGGTACACTTTGAGCACAATATTCAACAATTATTAACCAACAAATAATTGTAATTGTCAAAGTCTTTATATACTTAACTTGATTTTAAAAGATGGGGCTTGGATGTTGATTTGAAATGTTTGGTTTGGGCTTCTCTGGTGGCGCAGTGATTAAAAATCCACCTGCCAATGCAGGGGACATGGATTTGAGCCCTGCTCTGGGAAGATCCCACATGCCATGAAGCAGCTAAGCCCATGCACCACAACTACTGATCCTGCGCTCTGGAGCCCGTGAGCCACAACTGCTGAAGCCCGCACGCCTAGAGCCCATGCTCCGCAACAAGAGAGCCCACCACAGAGGCCTGCGCACTGCAGCAAGGAGTGGCCTCCACTTGCCGCAACTAGAGAAAACCTGCGCGCAGCAACGAAGACCCAACGCAGGCAAAAATAAGTAAAAAAATAAATAAATTTATTTTTTAGAAAAAGAAATATTTGGTAATCTTTTCTTTCCCTTCACCATAGTGCTTGTGCTATCAAAACCAACACGTGGCAGAACTGTAAGGACTAATGCCAAACATATGGTATGCACAACCAGTCAGCATAACCTTTGGAATTCTAATTGCAAAGAAGTGCCAAGTGAAACTGCTTCACAGCACACATATGGCCAGTTGAGGATTTCCTAATAGACTGACTTCTCTAAGGCCTGTAAATATCCTTGTCATGTAGAACAAATTTTAATGCTGCAAGTAAGACCGTGATTAAATACAGTCTTTTAACTGTTTTATGTATTTTTAAGATGTGAAAGTTAAATGTAATTTTCACAACTTTATTAAACCTTTAAAGTGCCTTTTCCAAAACTGTATGCACTCTAGAAGTGCCTGCTAATTACCCTATTTGTTTGTGGCCTGAGGCCAACAGAATTCAGGATGCAATAATTTTCCTTGAACTAAGTACGTAATAATTCCATGAAGACAACTACCACAGCAGCATAAATCTAATGTCTAGCTAATGCTGTATTTATATTAAGCACTAATCATGGAATCAAAACTTTTCAATTCAAAGGATGCTAAAAATCACCTAGATTAAATGCTTCATTTGATACAGGAGGAAACTGAGATACATAGAAGTTTTTTGACTTGCCCAAAGCACACAGCTTGGATGTGGCTGAGCCCAAAGTGAACCCATGATTTCCTTACCAAATTCCAGTGTTCTTTTCATTATATGACTCTTTCATACAAAAGATATTATCTTATAAAAATAATGTGAATGGCTCCTTAAGACTTTGTTGAAGTGATTATTTGCTCAGGAACAAAATGAATGTAATTTTGGCCTCTTGTTCAAAGGTCTTTGAGAGGTCCTGTTTCTAGTGTCTTCTCTCTATAGACTCCATCTTGCTCCTTTATATAAAGCTGGTCCTTCCTGCTACTACAACATCTCAACATATAAAAACCATCTATTGAGCCAGCACCAGTCTCAGACCTTCCTCTACTACCTGTTCTCTCAAACCATTGTTCTAATCTCATCACAAAGCAATAGCCTAAGTGAATTAAGATTAGCTCTAGAGTCTGTGGTCAAATTTTAAAAAGTGAAATTTGTTATGTTGCAGGTTAGCTCTTTTATGTGGTTACCAAGGTTTAAGGATCAGGCTTTACATCTTTTTTTTTTTTTTTGCAGTACGCGGGCCTCTCACTGTTGTGGCCTCTCCCGTTGCGGAGCACAGGCTCCAGACACGCAGGCTCAGCGGCCATGGCTCACGGGCCTAGCCACTCCGCGGCATGTGGAATCTTCCCGGACCGGGGCACGAACCCGTGTCCCCTGTACCAGCAGGCGGACTCTCAACCACTGCACCACCAGGGAAGCACCAGGCTTTATGTCTTGAAGGAAGATGTGGCATATAAATTTAGGTGTGGGAGCAATTGTTGGTGACTATTTCTATTAAATCTGTGAATTAATGGTTCATATTTATGTAAAACAAGAGTGAGAGTATGCTACTATCTTGAACTACCAATTCTCTTTCACTACAGCATTAGTAAAATGATCAAAAATAGCAGAGATATTAATGATTGTTTTGTTCAAACTGGGTCCTTTCTTTTTTGTCATATGACTACATGTCACCTTCTGCCCTACTTCTGCCCCTCATGTTGATTCATACAGGTATTTGTAGAAGCCTTGGATTGAGGCTAACGTTATTAACTATCTGATAGGCAAAATTGCTCTAAATTTAGTCTTTACTACAAAAAAGATATCTTTTTTTTTCAAAAGACTATTATTTAGAGCAGTTTTAGGTTCACAGTAAAGTTGAGAGGAAGATACAGAGATTTCCCATATAACCTCTGCCCCATTATCAACATTCCCCACTAGACTGAAACATTTGTCTCAGTTGACAAACTTACACTGATACATTATAATCACCCAAAACCCATAGTTTACCTTAGGGTTCACTCTTATTGTACATTTTATGGGTTTGGACAGATGTATAACGACACCTTTCCATCATTACAGCATCATACAGAATATTTTGCCTGCCCTAAAAATCCTTTGTGCTCCACCTATTCATCCCTTCCCCCACCCCACCACTGGCAGCCACTGAACTTTTACTGTCTCCATAGATTTGCTTTCTCCAGAATATCATATACTTGGAATCTTACAGTATGCAGCCTTTTCAGATTGGCTTCTTTTACTTAGTAATGTGCATTTAAGGTTCCTCTATGTCTTTTCATGGCTTGATACCTCGTTCTTTTTAGCTTTGAATAATATTCCACTGTCTGGATATACCATAGTTTATTTCTCCATCCACCTGCTAAAGTACATCTTCATTGTTTCCAAGTTTTGGCAATTATCAGTAAAGCTGATAAAACATCCATGTACAAGTTTTTGTGAAGACATACCCAACTTCTTTGGGTAAATACCAAGCAGCACGAGTGCTGGATCATGTGAAAGTATGTTTAGCTCTATATAAATCTCCAGATTGTCTTCCAAAGTGGCTGTATCATTTTGCATTCCCACCAGCAATGAATGTGAGTTCCTTGGACTCTACATCCTTGTCAGCACTTAGTGTTGTCAGTGTTCCAAATTTTGGCCATTCTAAATAGGAGTGTAGTGGTATCTCGTTGTTTTAATTTACATTTCCCTGATATGTGATATGGAGAACCTTTTCATATGTTTATTTGCCATCTATATATCTTCTTTGGTGAAGTGTCCAATAATGCCTTTGGCCCACTTTTAAATTGGGTTGCTTGTTTTCTTATTGTTGAGTTTTAAGAGTTCTTCATATATTTTGGATAACAACTTTTTATCATAAGTGTATTTTGCAAATATTTTCTCCCAGTTTGTGGCTTGTCTTCTCATTTTCTTGATATTTACCTTCACAGAGCAGAAGTTTTTAATTTTAATGAAGTCCAACTTATCAGTTATTTCTTTAATTAATCCTACCTTTGCTATTATATCTACATAGTTCTCACCATCTGCAAGGTCATCTAGGTTTTCTCCTATGTTATCTTCTAGAAGTTTTATAGTTTTGTGACTTATATGTAGATCTGTGATATAGTTTGAGTTAATGTTTTGTAACGGATGTAACATCTGTGTCTAGATTCCTTTTTTGTTTTTTTCTTGTTTTTGCAAAATGATGTCCAGTTGTTCCAGCACCATCTGTTTAAAAGACTATCTTTGCTATATTGTATTGGCATTGCTCCTTTGTCAAAGATCAGTTGACTATATTTATGGGGGTCTGTTTCTTGGCTTTCTATTCTATTCCATTGATCTACTTGTCTATTATTTCACCAACACTTTCTGACTTACTTCACTCTGTATGAGAGTCTCTAGGTCCATCCACCTAACTACAAATAACTCAATTTCGTTTCATATTATGGCTGAGCAATATTCCATTGTATATATATGTATATGTATATATATATATATATATATATATATATATATATATATATATATGCGCCACATCTTCTTTATCCATTCATCAGTCAATGGACACTTAGGTGGTTTCCATGTCCTGGCTATTGTAAATAGAACTACAATGAACATTGTGGTACGTGACTCTTTTTGAATTATGGTTTTGTCTGGGTATATGCCCAGTAGTGGGATTGCTGGGTCATATGGTAGTTTTATTTTTAGCTTTTTAAGGAACCACCATGCTGTTCTCCACAGTGGCTGTATCAATTTACATTCCTGTCAACAGTGCAAGAGGGCTCCCTTTTCTCCACACCCTCTCCAGCATTTATTGTTTCTAGATTTTTTGATGATGGGCATTCTGACTGGTGTGAGGTGATACCTCATGGCAGTTTTGATTTACATCTCTCTAAGGATTGGTGATGTTGAGCATCCTTTCATGTGTTTGTTGGCAATCTGTATATCTTCTTAGGAGAAACGTCTATTTAGGTCTTCTGCCCAGTTTTGGATTGGGTTGTTTGTTATTTTGATATTGAGCTGCATGAGCTGCTTGCATATTTTGAAGATTAATCATTTGTCTGTTGATTCGTTTGCAAATATATACTCCCATTCTGAGGGTTGTCTTTTCATCTTGTTTATGGTTTCCTTTGCTGTGCAAAACGTTTTAAGTTTCATTAGATCCCATTTGTTTATTTTTGTTTTTATTTCTCTGGGAGGTGGGTCAAAAAGGATCTTGCTGTGATTTATGTCATAGAGTATTCTACCTATGTTTTCCACTAGAGTTTTATAGTGTCTGGCCTTACATACAGGTTTTTAATCCATTTTGAGTTTATTTTTATGTATGGTGTAAGGAAGTATTCTAATTTCATTCTTTTACATGTAGCTATGCAGTTTTCCCAGCACCACTTATTGAAGAGGCTGTCTTTACTCCATTGTATATTCTTGCCTCCTTTATAAAAAATAAGGTGACCATATGTGCATGGGTTTATCTCTGCTCTTTCTCTCCTGTTCCATTGACCTATATTTCTGTTTTTCTGCCAGTACCATGCTGTCTTGATTATTGTAGCTTTGTACTATAGTCTGAAGTCTGGAAGCCTGATTCATCCAGCTCCATTTTTCTTTCTCAAGTTTGCTTTGGCTATTCGGCATCTTTTGTATTTCCATACACATTGTGAAAATTTTTGTTCTAGTTCTGTGAAAAAGGCCATTGGTAGTTTGATAGAGATTGCACTGAATCTGTAGATTGCTTTGGGTAGTAGAGTTATTTTCACTATGTTGATTCTTCCAATCCAAGAACATGGTATATCTCTCAATCTGTTTGTATTATCTTTAATTTCTTTCATCAGTGTCTTATAGTTTTCTGCATACAGGTCTTTTGTCTCCTTAGGTAAGTTTATTCCTAGGTATTTTATTCTTTTTGTTGCAATGGTAAATGGGAGTGTTTCCTTAAATTCTCTTTCAGATATTTCATCATTAATGTAGAGGAGTGCAAGAGATTTCTGTGCATTAATTTTGTATCTTGCTACTTTATTAGATTCATTGATTAGCTCTAGTAGTTTTCTGGTAGCATCTATAGGATCCTCTATGTATAGTATCATGTCATCTGCAAACAGTGACAGCTTTACTTCTTCTTTTCCGATTTGGATTCCCTTTATTTCCTTTTCTTCTCTGATTACTGTGGCTTAAACTTCCAAAACTATGTTGAATAATAGTGGTGAGAGTGGACAACCTAGTCTTGTTCCTGATCTTAAAGGAAATGGTTTCAATTTTTCACCATTGAGAACTATGTTGGCTGTGGGTTTGTCATATATGGCCTTTATTATGTTGAGGTAAGTTCCCTCTATGCCTACTTTCTGGAGGGTTTTTATCATAAATGATGTTGAATTTGGTCAAAAGCTTTTTCTGCATCTATTGAGATGACCACATGGTTTTTCTCCTTCAATTTCTTAATATGGTTTATCACATTGATTGATTTGCATATATTGAAGAATCCTTGCATTCCTCAGATAAATCCCACTTGATCAAGGTGTATGATCCTTTTAATGTGCTGTTGGATTCTGTTTGGTAGTATTTTGTTGAAGATTTTTGCCTCTATGTTCATTAGTGATACTGGTCTGTAGTTTTCTTTCTTTGTAAAATCTTTATCTGGTTTTGGTATCGCAGTGATGATGGCCTCATAGAACGACTTTGGGAGAGTTCCTCCCTCTGCTATATTTTGCAAGAGTTTGAGAAGGATAGGTGTTAGCTCTTCTCTAAATGTTTGATAGAATCCGCCTGTGAAGCCATCTGGTCCTGGGCTTTTGTTTGTTGGAAGATTTTTAATCACAGTTTCTATTTCAGTGCTTGTGACTCGTCTGTTCATATTTTCTATTTCTTCCTGGTTCAGTCTCAGAAGGCTGTGCTTTTCTAATAATTTGTCCATTTCTTCCAGGTTGTCCAATTTATTGGCATATAGTTGGTTGTAGTAATCTCTCACGACCCTTTATATTTCAGCAGTGTCAGTTGTTACTCCTTTTCCACTTCTAATTCTATTGGTTTGTGTCTTCCCTTTTTTTCATGATGAGCCTGGCTAATGGTTTATCAATTTTATCTTCTCAAACAACCAGCTTTTAATTTTATTGATCTTTGCTATCATTTCTTCATTTCTTTTTCATTTCTTTCTGATCTGATCTTTATGATTTCTTTCCTTCTGCTAACTTTGGGGTTTTTATGTTCTTCTTTCTCCAATTGCTTTAGGTGTAAGGTTAGGTTGTTTGAGATGTTTCTTGTTTCTTGAGATAGGATTGTATTGCTATAAACTTCCCTCTTAAAAGTGCTTTTGCTGCATCCCATAGGTTTTGGGTTGTCATGTTTTCATTGTCATTTGTTTTTAGGTATTTTTTGATTTCTCTTTCAGTTCTTCAGTGATCTCTTGGTTATTTGGTAGTGTATTGTTTACCTTCCATATGTTTGTATTTTTTTTTTACAGATTTTGTCCTGTAATTGATATCTAGTCTCATAGTGTTGTGGTCAGAAAAGATATTTCATACAATTTCAATTTTCTTAAATTTACCAGGGCTTGATTTGTGAACCAATATATGATCTATCCTGGAGAATATTCCATGAGCACTTGAGAAGAAAGTGCATTCTGTTTTTTGGGGATGACATGTCCTATAAATATCAGTTAAGTCCATCTTGTTTAATGTATCATTTAAAGCTTGTGTTTCTTTCTTTATTTTCATTTTGGATGATTTGTCCATTAGTGAAAGTGGGGTGTTAAAGTCCCCTTCTATGATTGTGTTACTCTCGATTTCCCTTTTTATGGCTGTTAGCATTTGCCTTATGTATTGAGGTGCTCCTATGTTGGGTGCATAAGTATTTACAATTGTTATTTCTTCTTATTGGATTGATCCCTTGATCATTATGTAGTGTCCTTCTTTGTCTCTTGTAATAGTCTTTATTTTAAAGTCTATTTTGTCTGATATGAGAATTGCTACTCCAGCTTTCTTTTGATTTCCACTTGCATGGAATATCTTTTTCCATCCCCTCACTTTCAGTCTGTATGTGTCCCTAGGTCTGAATTGGGTCTCTTATAGACAGCATATATATGGGTCTTATTTTTGTATCCATTCAGCCAGTCTATGTCTTTTGGTTGGAGCATTTAATCCATTTGCATTTAAGGTAGTTATCGATACATATGTTCCTATTACCATTTTCTTAATTGTTTTGGGATTTTTTCTGTAGTACTTTTCCTCCTCTTGTGTTTCCTGCTTAGAGAAGTTCCTTTAGCATTTGTTGTAAAGCTGGTTTGGTGGTGCTGAATTCTCATAGCTTTTGCTTATCTGTAAAGATTTTAATTTCTCCATTGAGTCTGAATGAGATGCTTGCTGGGTAGAGTAATCTTGGTTGTAGGTTTCTCCCTTTCATCACTTTAAATATGTCCTGCCACTCCTTTCTGGCTTGCAGAGTTTCTGCTGAAAGATCATCTGTTAACCTTATGGGGATTCCCTTGTATATTGTTTCTTTTCCCTTGCTGCTTCTAATATTTTTTCTTTGTATTTAATTTTTGATAGTTTGATTAATATGTGTCTTGGCATGTTTCTCCTTGGATTTATCCTGTATGGGACTTTCTGCACTTCTTGGAATTGATTGACTATTTCCTTTCCCATATTCGGGAAGTTTTCAACTATAATCTCTTCAAATATTTTCTCAGCCCCTTTCTTTTTCTCTTTTTCTTCTGGGACCCCTATAATTCGAATGTTGGTGTGTTTAATGTTATCCCAGAGGTCTCTGAGACTGTCCTCAATTCTTTTCATTCTTTTCTCTTTATTCTGTTCAGTGGTAGTTATTGCCACTATTTTATCTTCCAGGTCACTTGTCCATTCTTCTGCCTCTGTTATTCTGCTATTGATTCCTTCTAGAGAATTTTTAATTTAATTTATTGTGTGTTTCATCATTTTTTGTTTGCTCCTTAGTTCTTCTGGGTCTTTGTTAAACGTTTCTTTTATTTTCTCCATTCTATTTCCAAGTTTTTGGATCATCTTTACTATGATTATTCTGAATTCTTTTCAGGTAGACTGCTTATTTCCTCTTCATTTGTTTGGTCTGGTGGGTTTTTGCCTTGCTCCTTCATCTGCCATGTGTTTCTGTCTTCTCATTTTGCTTAACTTACTGTGTTTGGGGTCACCTTTTGCAGGCTGCAGGTTCCTAGTCCCCATTGTTTTGGTGTTTGCCCCCAGGGGGTCAGGTTGGTTCAGTGGGTTCTGTAGGCTTCCTGGTGGAGGGGACTGGTGTCTGTGTTCTGGTGGGTGTGACTGGATCTTGTCTTTCTGTTGGGCAGCACCGCATCCAGTGGTGTGTTTTGGGGTGTCTCTAAACTTATTATGATTTTAAGCAGCTTTTTGCTACTGGTGGGTTTGTGTTCCTTCTTGCTAGTTGTTTGATGTAGGGTATCCAGCAGTCTTGCTTGCTGGTCATTGAGTGGAGCTGGGTCTTAGTGTTCAGATGATGATCTCTGGGAGAGCTTTCACAATTTGATATTACATGGAGCCAGGAGGTCTCTGGTGGACCAATGTCCTGAACTCGACTCTCCCACCTCAGAAGCACAGGTCTGACACCCAGCCGGAGCAAGAAGACCCTGTCAGCCACACAGCTCAGAAGAAAAGGGAGGAAAAAAGAAAGAAAGAAAGAAAGAAGAAAGAAAGGAAGAAAGAAAGAAAACAATAAAATAAAGTTATTAAAATAAAAAAAATTTAATTATTAAAAATTTAAGAAAATTAAAAAGTAATAAAAAAAGAAAGAAAGAAGAAAGCAACCAAACCAAAAAACAAATCTGACAATGGTAACAAGTGCTAAAAACTATACTGAAAAAAATAAAAAATAAAAAAATGGACAGACAGAACCCAATGACAAATGGTAAAAACAAAGCTATACAAACAAAATCACACAAAGAAGCATACACATACACACTCACAAAAAGAGAAAAAGGAAAACAATATACATATTAAAAAAAAAACTGAAGAGAGCAAACAAATCAATAAACAAAGCTACCAATGATAATAAACTCTAAATACTAAACTAAGATAAACATAAAACCAGAAACAAATTAGAAGTAGAAAGCAAACCCCAAGTCTCCAGTTGCTCCCAAAGTCCACCACTTCAATTTTGCGATGATTCATTGTCTATTCAGGTTTTCCACAGATGCAGGGTACATCAAGTTGATTGTAGAGATTTAATCCGCTTCTCCTGAGGCTGCTGGGAGAAATTTCTCTTTCTCTTCTTTGTTCGCACAGCTCCTGGGGTTCAGCTTTGGATTTGGCCCTTCCTCTGCATGTAGGTTGCCTGAGGGCATCTGTTCTTCACTCAGACAAGACAGGGTTAAAGTAGCAGCTGATTAGGGGGCTCTGGCTCACTCAGGCCAGGGGGAGGGAGGGGTATGGAACACAGGGCGAGCCTGTGGTGGCAGAGGCCAGCGTGATGTTGCAACAGCCTGAGGCACTCCATGTGTTCTCCTGGGGAAGTTGTCCCTGGATCACAGAATGCTGGCAGTGGTAGGCTGCACAGGCTCCCAGGAGGGTGGGTGTGGATAGTGACCTGTGCTTGCACACAGGCTTCTTGGTGGCTGCAGCAGCAGCCTTGCATTTTATGCCCATCTCTGGGGTCGGCACTGATACCCTCAGTTCTCGCCCATCTCTGGAGCTCATTTAGGCAGTGTTTTGAATCCCCTCTCCTCACATACCCTGAAACAATGATCTCTTGCCTCCTAGGCAGGTCCAGACTTTTTCCCAGACTCCCTCCCAGCTAGCTATGGCATACTATCCCCCTTCAGGCTGTGTTCACGCAGCCAACCCCAGTCCTCTCCTTGGGATCTGACCACCGAACAAGGAGCCTCAGCTGTCAGCCCCCACCAGCCCTGGAGGGTGAGCAGACAAGCCTCTCAGGCTGGTGAGTGCTGTTTAACACCTACCTCTGTGCAGGAATCTCTCTGCTTTGCCTTCTGCACACCGATTGCTACCATGGCTCCGATGATTCCCCACCACCACCCACTGTCTCCACCAGTGATGGGGCTTCCTAGTGTATGGAAACTTTTCCTCCTTCACAGCTCCCTCCCAGAGATGCAGGCCCTGTCCCTATTCTTTCATCTTTGTTCTTTCTTTTGCCCTACCCAGGTATGTGGGGAGTTTCTTGCCTTTTGGGAAGTCTGAGGTCTTCTGCCAGCATCAGTAGGTGTTCTGTAGGAGTTTTTCCACATGTAGATGTATTTCTGATGTATTTGTGGGGAGGAAGGTGATCTCCATGTCTTACTCCCCTGTCATCTTGAAGGTCTTCCTGTTATAGTTGACTTTTGTGTACCATGCTTGTATTCTTCAACCTTGTTATAATTGCTTATTAGTTTCAGGAGTTTTTTGTCAATTTTTTTGGATTTTCTACATGGATGTTCATGTCATCTGTGAACAAAGATAGTTTTATTTCTTCCTTCCCAATCTGTATATGGTTTGTTTTCTTTTCTTGCCTTATTGCGTTAGGAAGAACTGCCTTTATGATGTTGAACAGGCATGGTGAAAGGGGCTATCCTTGTCTTGTATTTGATCTTGGTGAAAAAGCTTTAAGTTTCTCACCATGAAGTGTGATGTCACCATCAAGCTGAAACAATTCCCCTCTATTCCTAGGCTTCTGAGAGTTTTTATCGTGAATGAGTGGGTATTGGTGTATCTGCTTTTTCAACCACAGTTCAATCACCTAAACTTTTATTGCTTTAATGTTTCTCTACCTAATTTTTATGGCACAATTTCATCACATGTAAGAAATCAAGAATATGTTACCTTCCTCCAATGCAAACCTACTCTACCACTTTTCTCTGAAAAATGATGATAAATCTGGACTGTGAAATGTCCTTGAATAATGGATTCCCTCTGCAAAATTATTTTAAAGGAGAAGTTTTAATATACTTGTCTGAGTTTAATTTGAGGGAAAAAATATGGAGAGAGAAGTATTAATTTTATTCTAGAAGACTATACTTTATTTTCAAAATTTTATTTACTGTATGATTATTTCCTCACTTTCTTTGTTGATCTCCCTCTATGTCTCCTTCTACTATTTACACACTTCCCAAGGAGTAAGCATCTTTCCTTGATAAGAGTCTGCTATTCATTTATTTTATGCTTACTATGTGCATGAATCTTTTAAATTTATATACCAACTAAATTTAATACTATACCAAATATATTTCATTTCTATACCAAATAAAACCTTAATTATCCATGTAAATTAAAGGATCAGGGATGCCTTCCCTGAAGAAAGAGATGAGGAAGGACATCCAGGTTGAGGGAGCATTATGAATCTATGTGTTTGTCTGGAAATTGTAGGGAACGTTCAGGAAATAGTGGGTAATCCAGTATGGCTAAAACAGGCTTAAACATATGGCTTGAAGATCACATCTAGTTCACAGCATGTTTGCTTAGGGAGAGTAATGCTTTTAAAATGTTTGAATTATTTGTCAATATTTACTAACTGAGAGATTTCATATTACACTTCAGATTCCTGGTTTGTCTTGAAATTCTGAGCTTACTTTTCAGCATGGCAGTATAAGTTTTTCAGGATAGGCTGAATTCAATAATAAACAACTGTAAATTTTCAATAGCTTAACACAATTAATATTTACTTCTTCTCAAAGCAATGGTTCAACAAAGGTGTTTTTGATCTGGTATCTTTTCTGGATAGCACTCCACTGAGTGATATATCAAGAGCACAAGCTCATTTTATTTTATAATTGCACCATACTCCAGGTCTTTGGAGTTCTTTCTATTCAGCAGGGGAAAGAAGAAAGAGAATAGAGAATTAAACATGGTGGGTTTTATGATCCAGGCCTAAATATGGTGTTTGTCACTCTCACTCTTGTTTCATGAGCCAGAAGTCAACCACATGCCTCACCTAATGGCAATGAAGACTGGGGTATATATTTTAGCTGTGCATTCAAGAGGAAAAGAAAATGGCTTGTGAACAAGTAGCCAATTTTTACTACCTGACAACTGGTTGGAGATAAGTAGTCTCTACTCCCTTTATCAGGGTGTGTGTCCACTCTCACCACATCTGTACCTATCCTCCTCAACTCATCTGTGTTGCCTTTCTGACTGCTGTAGTCATTTGAGTGTGTAACTCTCAGGATAGAAAATGAAAATGTGTATGTTTGGAACTAGTGAAAAAGGTTTTCTCTGGAAAGGCAAAGGACTTAGACCTTACATTAAACAGAAATTTTCTTCTGTTTTTTTTCTTTAAGTGAGGGCACAATGTTCTCTTTAGGTCAATGGACCATATGTACCATGAGAAACAATTATATGACCTTTCAGTCAATCAATATTTTATAACTTGAAGCATTGCCTTTGCTGTACTTCTAAATGAAATGAAATATTAGTGACATTTTTATGGTGCCAATATTTTTCTCATAGTCAGAGAACTCTGATTTATGGACCATGATTTTGGATGACAGAGAAATGTTTAATATGTAGCTTAGTTGTTTGATATTTTTCTCTTTAAACCTGTCAATTTCTTGATTGCTCAGAACAAGTTTATAAATATCAGGATCAAGCTAGCAGTTTTTGAAAAACCTTGCTTTTGCAGGCATAATTTTTTTAAAAGTTGTATCTCTCAAGCCTGGGAAAATGTTAGGAATTTCTATTTTGATTTTCCTTTATGCACTTGCTAAAGAGAAGAGAATATAGCTAGCCCTCTGTATCTGTGGGTTCTGCATCCATGAAGTCGACCAATCAGAGATCAAAAACAGTTAAAAAAAGAAAAAAACCCAGAATGTTCAAAAAAGCGAAACTTGAATTTTCTTGTACACCAACTATTTCACATAGCATTTATATTGTATTTACAACTATTTATATAGCACTTAAAATGTATTAGGTATTATAATAACCTAGAGATGATTTAAGTAGATGGGAAGATGTGTGTAGGTTATATACAAATACTATACCATTTTATATAAGAGACTTGAGCATCTGCAGATTTTGGTATCAGCAGGGTTTCTGGAACCTATTCCTCATGGATACCAGAGGATAACTATATATGATAAATGTTCAGATGGAATTTTAGTGACAGAGAGGAACTTGAGCACCACTAAATCTAACTTCACTTCACAATGAAGTCACTGAATTCACAGAAGGTAAACAGCTTTGTCCAAGTACTCAGAGACATTTAAGTTTTGGACATTCTTTGGTTGTTTACAGCATAGTCCTTCCATTTACTGCCACATCATCGTTAAATTCATTCAACCTTTGAGTTGATGGTTTAGGGGACATCCTGATGATGTTAGCAAAGAAAGAAGAGGCTTAAGGTGGAGCACAGATAGACATCGATTAGGAAGTATATCATGGAACAGAATTAAAGTGAATATTATATATATTTCCAAAATATACTAGAGTTATATAATTCCTGGAGAGACTTTTTAAGATGTCAGAGCCTTCAAATACCATAAAACAAAAAATATTTTCTCCTAATATTGTTCCTTCACTCACCAGTAGTGAATTATTGTTATCTAGCCACTATTGTCCTTGCTGTTTCATCGAAGTTCACCCACACTCTGCTCCTACCCTGACCTAGAGCAAAGAGAATACAAGTAGGCACACATTAAGTACTGGATCGGAGACAACTTTCCCTTGCACTACCTTTGCTATTTTTCTGTGAGAGAAAATATCGTTCTTGGATTCTGATTCCCTGTTTCCCAGATTTGTTAGTTTAGTATCTTTACTGTTTATTGCTTGCATCATCTCCCCCCCCTTTTCTTCTGTGGGATAGAAATTCTGTCCTTCTACACCTCTTTATTCTCTCTATTACATAGCCCAATTTCCAGCCCTGAATTCTCTTTGTCTCACCTGTTCTGAGCACATTAATCCCACAATGATTGATTTATTTGCTATCTATATTTCTCCAATCTGTAGTAAACAGCCTAAGTTTGCACCATAGAGCTGACATAAAAATATCTGGCCACTAAATATGTGGCTTATAGTGACTTTGCTTGTATGCATAAGGTTATCTGGTTCTAGGAAATTGTATTGCCAATTACTGCTTCATTTCTTCATTTTGTTATTATAACAGAGATGTGTACTAACACTGATTTGGGGGCAGCAAGAGCTTCCTAACTATGTGTTCAATAGAGTTCCTCCAGATCCCTAACTAAAGTCTTTTTACCCTAAGTTAATTATATGAATGAGTGTTTGGTACCAGGCTATGTACGTGACAGGGCAACATAGCAGTATAATGAGAGGACTAGTGTTGGTTAAATTGCTTCTGGGTTCTATTTAACTTGCAAGGATTCTTCATAGCCTAGTTCTCAGAATTTGACTGCATCCATTTTAAAAGTTTTAACAGAAATATATTTTAGCAGAAGAGTTAGACAAGATAATAAATTTGTTAACAAATCTAAAATTTGATTTTAAGAAATGTTAGACAATCTAATATAAGCTCTGGACCAAAAAAACTGTGCTTAGAAGTTATATAGTTACTCTCCAACAAATAAAATATAAAGTTAAAATAAAGTTTTACTAAGATTAATCATGAATCATATTCTGGCTTTTAGAATATGATATCACAAAATCTTTCTTCTAATCTCTAATTTGGTTTCCCTAAACTTCACTTATAAGTTTATTGTTATTTGTTCATTGTTATCTTAAAATCTCTGATAATTCCAAAAGCTGAGCAATCTCTGTTACCTTTCTTAATTTTTTTCTTGCTTGACATGTTCCTTTTTTGACCATCAGCCATATTTTCTTCCATGCTCATGTGTTTTGCGATTTTTAAAACTTCTCTACTAGATTTTTTATATAAAAATAAAGTAGAAAATAAAAGAAGAGAGGATACTTCCCAACTCCTTCTATGAGGCCAATATTACCCTGACTCCAAAACCAGGCAAAGACATCACAAAAAAGAAAACTACAGACCAATATTTTGTGAATATTGATGACAAAAATCCTAAATAAAATACTGTTGTACTGAACCCACCATCATTTAAAAAATTATATACCATGACCATGTGGGATTTATCCCAGGAATGCAAGGTTTATTTTAACATCCAAAAATCAATTAATGTAATATATTATATCTATAGAGTAAAAAATAAAAATACATGATCATCTCTATAGACACTCATAGAAAAAGCCACTCAACAACTTAGGAATAGAAGGGAACTTCTTCAACCTGATAAAGGAGATCTACAAAAACCCCAAAGCTAATGTCACACCTAATGGTGAAAGACTGAATGCTTTCACCCTGAGATCAAGAACAAGACAAGGATTTCCTTTTTTACCTCTTTTCTTTAACATTATACTAAGGATTCTAGCCAGAGAAATTAGGCAAGAGAAAGAATGAAAAAGTATCAGATTGGAAAGAAAGAAGTAAATCTATCTCTATTTTCATATGACATAATCTTGTATATAAAATATCCTAAGGAATCAGCTGACATTAAAACTAATTAACCAGTTTGTCAAGGTTATAGAATACAAGATAAACATACACAAATCAATTATATTTCTATACATTTGCAATGAGCAATCTGAAAATAAAATTAATAAAATAATATTAAAAGGTGGTTATGTGATGTACTAAATGTTGATTGTTGTTTAAATCATGATAAACAAATCATGTCTGTGCCATCCAGGGTTTATTGTAATCTTTCACTGAGTACTTGGGTTGAGATAGAGGGATTGCACTATGCACTTTTTTATTAATGAATAAATAGAAAATGTTGGTAACACCAAAAAAATTTACTATAACATCGAAAAGAATAAAACAAGAACAAATATTTTTAAAGAAGTGCAAAACTTATATTCTCGATATGAAAAACATTGTTGAAAGAAATTAAAGAAGAAATAATTTATTGGGAAAACATCCCATGTTCATGAATTGGAAGACATAACATTGTTAGAGTGGCAATATTCCCCAAACTGATCTATAAATTCAACACAATCTCTATGAGAAGCCTAGCTGAATTCTTTGTAGAAATTGACAAGCTGATTCTAAAATTCATATAGAATTGCAAGGGTCCCCGAATAGGCAAAACTATATTGAAAAAGCAGAAAAAAGTAGGAAGAGACTCACACTTCCTGATTTCAAATGTACTACACTAAAAACAATGTGAATAAAGACTATGTGATAATAACACAGGATAGACATACAAATCGATGAAATAGAATTGAGAGTCCAGAAATAAGCCTGTACATCTACGGTTAACTAATTTTGACAAGGTTGCCGAGACCAACTAATGGAGAAAGAAATAGTCAACAATCAGTGCTAAGACAACTGAATAGCCATATTCAGTTGTCAAAATATTAAGTTTGACTTTGATGTCATACCATAAAAAAATTAACACAAAATTATTGTAGGCCTAAATGAAAGAGCTAAAACTATTAAATTCTTAGAAGAGAACATAGAAATAAATTTCATGATCTTGGATTTGCCACGATTTCTTAAATATGACACCGAAAGCATGAATAATAAAAGAAAAAATAGATAAATTGAAAGTCATCGAATTTTAAAACTTTTGTGTTTCAAAGGGCATTATCCAGAAAGTAAAAAGACAATCCACAGAATGGTCAAAAATATTTGCAAATCATATATCTGATGAGGAACTTGTGTCCAAAATATGTAAAAGGGTGGCAGGGGTGGTAACTAAAGAGTATGTACTGGATTTCTTTTTAAGATGATGACTATGTTATACAATTGACCATAGTGGTGGATTGTACATATAAAGAATATTAAAAACCATTAAATTGTACACTTTCAATAAATTATTTGTGTGGTATATGAAATAAACCTCAACAAATCTATTAAAAAATACAGTAGAGCCTAAAGTAAATTATATTTATCTCCATAAAGGAGGATACCCCTTCTTGTCAGACTTCTAGGATGAAAGTTGAACAAGTGTACTCTAGGTTGAGCTGGGTCTGAGGTTGTAACTTTAGTTTGCTTCAGTTCACTACTGGATTCAAATGTTTTGATGGCAGTGTTGGGAGTTGTCTTCACCAGGGTCTTCGATCTAAACACTGATGAGGCTCCAAAATTCTGCATGTTCTTCATGGCTGAACAGCTTGTTTTCTAAAATGTGAGAGAATTCTCCTTTCTTTACACTCTGCAGCTAACTTTTCGTGTTACTGAGGAATTCTCTTGGCTCTCCAGTCCTGTCTCTCATCTTAGGAAAGCTATTTTTCACTATTCCACCCTGCCCTTGGCCTTCAGAAATCAACTGAGGACTCTCTATACTCTGTGAAAGCAGAGACTGTCCTAGAGGAGTTTTGCTCAGCTCTCCTGTTCTGCAAGATTTCTGAGCTAAGCATAAAGTGCCAGGAGGAGATGAGGGTTCTCTCAGCTCCCCCATCCCTCCTCCAATGTTCCTTAGCTGCAAAACTGTCATCTTTATGAGTTTCACTCAACTTTCTCTCTCCACCCTTATTTTTAACACTCAGTAAATAACAGAGGGACAGAGTTGGCAGTAATTCCATTTTGTTCCATGTCTCAGGCTCTGGTGGAATTTAACCTGTCATGCCAGCCCACATTAGAAATGTCATGTTAGGCTGGTTTTCCCTTATTCCCATCTATGGAGGATTACACTTCTCCCTCCATGTTGGTTAAAAGGGATTCTTCACTCTTCTTTCTTATGAAGGGCTTGTCACTTTCTGGATTTTAGTTTATTTAGGTTACTTTGTGTTCTCTGTTCCCTGATGGGTTTTTTAAAAAATTTATCATTATGTGCTTTTCCAACTTTTGATTAAAAGAGTAGGAGTAACAGTCTTACACCTTCCAACAACCAAACTGAAAGAAAGAATCCAGCTAAAAGTTGAGAAGAGAAAAGCAAGTCACAGAAATGTTATTAAGTATATATTGAGCATTTTTCAAGCTTTCGGTTCTATAAATAGGACCTAAGAAACAAGCAAGCAACAAAGTGCCAAGGCCTCATATTTTCTCTTCTCAGGTACCTCTGTCTCCCCAGTAGAGTCTCATAATTCATGAATAATCCCTACCTTAACATATCAGGGCAAGTGATGCATAGGAATGTGGCATAGCCAAAGGAGGCCCTCAGAATCATGAGTCAACTTACCCAGTCTTCTGCAGTCTTGCTGCATCTGTTCAGAGGAAACACAAGTGAGTTACCTCTGTTGGGAAGTATTAAATAAAGTGAGATTGAGTCACTTCTCTTGGTTACTCTGGTAAAAAATGGTCAGGCTCACTGATGCAATAAGAAAGAGATCATGGATACACTGTTTTTCTTGAACAAGAAATTACTTATATGCTAAAAGGATAAAGTCTTATGTTCCACACGACCCTTTCTATACCACTCACATAAAATGCACAAGCCCATAGACTGGCATCCTCTCATGTGAAAGATTCCTCACATCTCATGGTCTAAAACTGACCCATAAACATCAGGTTCTCCTCTATGAACAACAAAAGATCAAACAAGGAGTTGAGGTACACACTTGTATCCTCAATATGGTGTATATCTCAAGTACAGGTTGCTCAACTTAATTCTTTGATCATTAGTAAACCAAAGTGAAAAAAATCATGAACAGTGTCTAAGGAATCCACGTTCATTACAACTCAGCGGCTGACAATAATAATGATGTTGTAATACTTAAATTGTACATCATATGTTCCAGGTACTATTCTAGTTCTTTACATTTAAGCCTTACTGAAACAAAGCAAAACACTATGAATTAGGTACAACTGTTATCCCCGTTTTACTGATGAGCAAATTGAGGCACAATATGCTCAAGGAATTTGCTCAAGCCACAAATGATGGTTTATTGTATATAAAGCTCTTAGGGTAGAAACTTGAATTATGTTGCTATTCAATTGCAATTTAGAGTAACTAATTGTCCTAATTATCAGACATTATTCATTGTCATAATACTGATGAGAATCAGGGGTGGCTCTTCTGACAACGTACTGAATAGAATCATTTTTTCAACTGCTAACTTATTTTAAGAAACATTCACTCCTGTCTGTGTTCTTCCTTCACATCAACTTTACTTATATTCTGAAATGAAAAGAAAGATGTTCATGGAATAGAAACAACCAAAGTAACATAGGAAAAAAGCCAAATTGTGCACGTCTTTAAATTTATCATTATCACTCTCAAGGAGAAAATACTCTTAGATTATACCATATTGCTTTATCCTTTTACACTTCTGCCTTTTCAAACAATAAAAGAACAATGCTGTAAACTAAAAGAATATTTTCCAACTTTGTGTTATATCTATAAACTTTATGTTGAGAGCCACTTTAATGATGCATAATACTCTATCACCCTCCACTATGCTTATCAGAGAAACACGCCCCAAACCAGGACTTACCCTAAAGATGCATTCCAACTGCCAGAATGCTCCCAGCCCAATCATTTTGTTAGAAAATATGAATTCCTTTTGGTTGAAACTAGACATGGGTGTGGTGAAAGTGAGACTGAGAAAAAGGCTTTGGAGAGAAAAGAATTGAGAAATAGCTTTAGGTTATGGTTAGAAAAGGGAAAACAGATTTATATTCCATATGAAATATGTGTGAAATAAAAAGGCTGTGATAAGATAAAATATAATTTAAAGAAAAAAACTATGATAATGTGGGTACATTCCTCTTCACATAGAGTATTTGCCAATCATTTTAACATCAACCAAGCCTACTTGGAAAAGAATACATTTGATTCCATACTGCAAAACAATTTGTTCTAAGATGAACACTGGGTCAATCCTATAATCAGTAAAAAAATAAAAAACACAAACACACAGCAACAAAGCAGTCACCCTTCCAAGTGGCAGTGAATTGTATCTTTACCAAAAATATTTGGCAACATAGTCCCACAATGATATGACATAATGAACCACGGGTGTAATTGGATATAAGACATCAGTCTAAGAAACCATAGGCAGTTTATTTTTCCAAAATTACAACTACAGGATTATATTACTGTATCAAATTTTATAAAATCCAATTCTTAAGGTCACATAATACCTTAAATTTATATTTCTCACTATGCTCACTGTATATTTCTGAGTAATGAAAATTCCTAAAAAAGCTCTAAAAATTTTTATGTTTTAGAGCTCCAAATAATTTGTCAATCAACAGTAAGATATTTAACCAGCAATTAGAGTAGAAGGGTAAAAAAAGAACTAAATTATATATGAGGTACCATAATAGTAAAAAAAAAAAAAATAATCAAAGCTAACAATTGAAAATACTTTATCATTTTCAAATGAATACCATGCCTGGTTTCTAAATTCCTATTTCCATGCTCCATTCTGTAATTAATTTTATACCTTGCTACCAGAATAAAATTTTAAGAAAGTTGATACATAGTAACCTATTACCTATCATATCAAAATCACTCAAACTTAGCTATTTTTTTTTACTAACTCTTTTCTCATCCTATAATTTGCTGCCTTCTTTTTTTCTCCAGTTAATGCATTTCAATTTTAGCATTTTTTACATTGTATTTAAATGGTATAAAAATGCTCGTGTCCAGCTCCATTCAATCCACTCCATGGATCAGCTTGTATTTGTCAGTCCCTCCATAAAAATGGAGGCTAGTGGGAGACTCTCACATTAATTTGTATTCATGCTGAGTAAAATCATAATCTAAAATATAGTTTTTATTATTTTATTTTAAAAATTAAATCCACAATAAATGATTCTATTTAAAGTTATCCAATCATGAATTTGGCAAGTCTTTCTTGAGGGGGGACCTTCAAGATGGTGGAAGAGTAAGACGTGGAGATCACCTTCCTCTCCACAAACACATCAAAAATACATCTACAGGTGGAACAACTCCTACAGAACACCTACTAAACCCTGGCCGAAGACCTCAGACTTCCCAAAAGGCAAGAAACTCCCCACGTACCTGGGTAGGGAAAAAGAAAAAAAGAAAAAACTGAGACAAAAGAATAAGGATGGGACCTGCACTTCTGGGAGGGAGCAGTGAAGAAGGAAGTTTCCACACACTAGGAAGACCCTTCACTGGTGGAGAAGGGGGGCGGGCGGAGGGGAAGCTTCGGAGCCACGGAGGAGAGCGCAGCAACAGGGGTGCAGAGGGCAAAGCGGAGAGGTTTCCCCACAGAGGATCGGTGCCGACCAGCACTCACCAGCCTGAGAGGCTTGTCTGCTCACCCACTGGGGTGGGTAGGAGCTGGGAGCTGATGCTCAGACTTCAAAGGTCAAACACCAGGGGAGAGGACTGGGGATGGCTGCATGAAGACAGCCTGAAGGGGACTAGTGTGCCACAGCTAGCCGGCAGGGAGAGAGGGAAAAAGTCTGGATTTGCCCAAGAGGCAAGAGATCATTGTTTCAGGATGCACGAGGAGAGGGCATTCCTTCCCTGTGTGCCCACAGAAGGCAGAGCACCACCTAAGTGAGCTCCAGAGAAGGGTGCAATCTGCGGCTATCAGCTCAGACCCCAGAGACAGGCATGAAACGCTAACTCTGCTGCCACTGCTACCAAGAATCTTGTGCGCAAGCACAGGCACTAACCACACCCCTCTGTGAGCCTGTGCAGCATGCCACTGCCAGGGTCCCAAGACCCAGAGATAACTTCCCCGGGAGAGCACATGGTATGCCTCAGGCTTTGCAATGTTATGCTGGCCTCTGGTGCTGCAGGCTTGCCCCACATTCCAATTATAACTACAATACCCCTCCCTCTCCCAGGCCTGAGAGAGCAAGAGAACCCTAATCAGCTGCTGCTTTAACCCCCTCCTGTCTGGGTAGGGAAGAAACACCTGAGGTTGACCTACACACAGAGGTAGGGCCAAAAACAAAGCTGAACCCCAGGAGCTGTGCGAACAAAGAAGAGAAACGGAAATTTCTCTGTGCAGCCTCAGGAGCAGTGGATTAAATCCCCACAATCAATTTGATTAACCCTGATTCTGTGGAATACCTGAATAGACAACAACGAGTTTAGTTTTTAGTGCTTGTTATCATTGGTGAAATTGTTTATTGGTTTGGTTGCACTCTTTTTATTTTATTATTTTTTAAAATTGTTTAAATTTTATTTAATATTATTTTCTTCCTTTTTTTTTTCCTTCTATTTCTTCTGAGCTGTGTGCCGACAGGGTCTTGGTGCTTCAGCAGGGTGGCAGGCCTGAGCCTCCAATGTAGGAGAACTGAGTCCAGGACACTGGACCACCAGAGACCTCCCAGCCACATGCAATATAAATTGGCAAGAGCTCTCCCAGAGATCTCTGTCTCAACCCTAAGACTCAGCTCCACCCAACGGCCAGCAAGCTCCAGTTCTGGATGTCCCATGCCAAACAAGTAGCAAAACAGGAACACAATCCCACCCATTAGAAGAGAAGCTGCCTAAAATCATAATAAGTTCACAGAAACCCCAAAACACACCACCAGAGGCGGACCTGCCCACCAGAAAGACAAGATCCAGTCGCACCCACCAGAACACAGGCACCAGTTCCCTCCACCAGGAGCCTACACAAGCCACTGAGCGAATCTTACCCACTGGGAGCAGACACCAAAAACAACGGGAACTATGAACTTGCAGTCTGGGAAAAGGAGACCCCAAACACAGTAAGTTAAGCAAAATGAGAAGACAGAGAAACACACAGCAGATGAAGGAGCAAGATAAAAACCCACCAGACCTAACAAATGAAGAGGAAATAGGCAGTCTACCTGAAAAAGAATTCAGAGTAATGATAGTAAAGATGATCCAAAATCTTGGAAATAGAATGGAGAAAATAAAAGAAACGTTTAACAAAGACCTAGAAGAACTAAGGAGCAAGGAAGAAATGATGAACCACACAATAAATTAAATTAAAAATTCTCTAGAAGGAATCAATAGCAGAATAACAGGCAGAAGAATGGACAAGTGACCTGGAAGATAAAATAGTGGAAATAACTACTGCTGAACAGAATTAAGACAAGAGAATGAAAAGAACTGAGGAGAGTCTCACAGACTTCTGGGACACCATTAAATGCACCAACATTCAAATTATAGGGGTCCCAGAAGAAGAAGAGAAAAAGAAAGGGTCTGAGAAAATATTTGAAGAGATTATACCTGAAAACTTCCCTAACATGGGAAAGGAAATAGTCAATCAAGTCCAGGAAGCACAGAGAATCCCATACAGGATAAATCCAAAGAGAAACATGCCAAGACACATATTAATCAAACTATCAAAAATTAAATATAAAGAAAAAATATTAGAAGCAGCAAGGGAAAAGAAACAAATAACATACAAGGGAATCCCTATAAGGTTAACAGCTGATCTTTGAGCAGAAACTCTGCAAGACAGAAGGGAGTGGCAGGACATATTTAAAATGAAAAGGAAAAACCTACAGCCGAGATCACTCTACCCGGCAAGGATCTCATTCAAATTCAGTGGAGAAATCAAAAGTTTTATAGACAAGAAAAAGCTATGAGAATTCAGCACCACCAAACCACCTTTACAACAAATGCTAAAGGAACTTCTCTAAGCAGGAAACACAAGAGGAGGAAAAGTACTACAGAAACAAACCCAAAACAATTAAGAAAATGGTAATAGGAACATACATATCAATAATCACTGTGAATGTAAATGGATTAAATGCTCCAACCAAAAGACACAGACTGGCTGAATGGATACAAAATAAGACCCTTATATATGCTGTCTGCAAGAAATCCACTTCAGACCTAGGGACACATACAGATTGAAAGTGAGGGGATGGAAAAACATATTCCATGTAAATGGAAATCAAAAGAAAGCTGGAGTAGCAATTCTCATATCAGACAAAATAGACTTTAAAATAAAGAATATTACAAGAGACAAAGAAGGACACTACATAATGATCAAGGGATCAATCCAAGAGGAAGACATAACAATTGTAAATACTTATGTACCCAATATAGGAGCACCTCAATTATTAAGGCGAGTGCTAACAGCCATAAAAGGGGAAATCAACAGTAACATAATAATAGTAGGGGACTTTAACACCCCACTTTCACCAATGGGCAGATCATCCAAAATGAAAATAACTAAGGAAACACAAGCTTCGACTGACACATTAGACCAGCTGTTCTTATTTGATACTTCTAGGACATGCCATCCAAAAACACAGAATACCCTTTCTTCTCAAGGGCTCATGGAACATTCTCCAGGATAGATCATATATTGGGTCACAAATCAAGCCTTGGTAAATTTAAGAAAATTGAAATCATATCAAGTATATTTTCTGAGAACAACGCTATGAGACTAGATATCAATTACAGGAAAAAAACTGTAAAAAATACAAACACATGGAGCCTAAACAATACGTTACTAAATAAGCAAAAGATCACTGAAGAAATCAAAGAGGAAATCAGAAAATACCTAGAAACAAATGACAATGAAAACACGACCATCCAAAACCTATGGGATGCAGCAAAAGCAGTTCTAAGAGGGAAGTTTATAGCAATAGAATCCTACCTCAAAAAACAAGAAAAATCTGAAATAAACAACCTAACCTTACACCTAAAGCAATTAGAGAAAGAAGAACAAAAAACCCAAAGTTAGCAGAATAAAAGAAATCATAAAGATCAGATCAGAAATAAATGAAAAAGAAATGAAGGAAAAGATAGCAAAGATCAATAAAATTAAATATGGTTCTTTGAGGAGATAAACAAAATTGATAAACCATTAGCCAGACTCATGAAGAGAAAAAGGGAGAAGACTCAAATCAACAGAATTAGAAATGAAAAAGAAGTAACAACTGACACTACAGAAATACAAAGGATCATGAGAGATTACTACAAGTAACTCTATGCCAATAAAATGGAAAACATGGAAGAAATGGAAAAATCCTTAGAAACGCGCAACCTTCCTAGACTGAACCAGGAAGAAATAGATAATATGAACAGACCAATCACAAATACTGAAATTGAAACTGTGATTAAAAATCTTCCTACAAACAAAAGCCCAGGACCAGATGGCTTCACAGGTGAATTCCATCAAACATTTAGAGAAGAGCTAACATCTATGCTTCTCAAACTCTTCCAAAATATATCAGAGGGAGGAACACTCCCAAACTCATTCTATAAGGCCACCATCACCCTGATACCAAAACCAGACAAAGATGTCACAAAGAAAGAAAACTATAGGTCAATATCACTGATGAACATAGATGCAAAAATCCTCAAAAGAATACAAGCAAACAGAATCCAACAGCACCTTAAAAGGATCATACACCATGATCAAGTGTGGTTTATCTCAGGAATGCAAGGTTTCTTCAATATATGAAAATCAATCAGTGTGATACACCATATTAACAAACTGAAGGATAAAAATCATATGATCATCTCAATAGATGCAGAAAAAGGTTTTGACAAAATTCAACACCCATTTATGATAAAAAAACTCTCCAGAAAGTAGGCATAGAGGGAACCTACCTCATCATAATAAAGGCCATATATGACAAACCCACAGCCAGCATCATTCTCAATGGTGAAAAACTAAAACCATTTCTGCTAAGATCAGGAAGAAGACAAGGTTGCCCACTCTCACCACTATTATTCAACATAGTTTTGGAAGTTTTAGCCACAACAATCAGAGAAGAAAAAGAAATAAAAAGAATCCAAATCAGAAAAGAAGAAGTAAAACTGTCACTATTTGCAGATGACATGATACTATACATAGAGAATCCTAAAGATGCTACCAGAAAACTACTAGAGCTAATCCATGAATTTGGTAAAGTAGCAAGATACAAAATTAATGCACAGAAATCTCTTCCATTCCTATACACTAATGATGCAAAATCTGAGAAATTAAGGAAACACTCCCATTTACCATTGCAACAAAAAGAATAAAATACCTAGAAATAAACCTACCTAAGAAGACAAAAGACCTGTATGCAGAAAACTATAAGACACTGATGAAGGAAATTGAAGATGATGCAAACAGATGGAGACAGATACCATTTTTTTGGATTGGAACAATCAACATTGTGAAAATGACTATACTACCCAAAGCACAATGCAATCCCTATCAAACTACCAATGGCATTTTTCACAGAACTAGAACAAAAAATTTCATAATTTGTATGAAAACACAAAAGACCCCGAATATCCAAAGCAATCTTGAGAAAGGAAAACACAGCTGCAGGAGTAAGTCACCCTGACTTCCAACTATACTACAAAGCTACAATTATTGAGACAGTATGGTACTGGCAGTAAAACAGAAATGAAGATCAATGGAATAGGATAAAAAGCCCAGAGATAAACCCATGCACATATGGTCCCCTTATCTTTGATAAAGGAGGCAAGAATATACAATGGAGAAAAGACAGCCTCTTTAATAAATGGTGCTCGGAATACTGGATAGCTACATGTAAAAGAATGAAATTAGGGCTTTCCTGGTGGCACAGTGGTTGAGAGTCCGCCTGCCGATGCAGGGGATATGGGTTTGTGCCACGGTCTGGGAGGATCCCACATGCCACGGAGCAGCTGGGCCCGTAAGCCATGGCCACTGAGCCTGCGCGTCTGGAGCCTGTGCTCCACAAAGGGAGAAGCCACAACAGTGAGAGGCCCGTATACTACAAAAAAAAAAAAAAAAAGAATGAAATTAGAACACTTCTTGACACCATATGCAAAAATAAACTCAAAATGGATCAAAGAACTAAATGTGTGGCCAGACAGTATGAAAGTCTTAGAGGAAAACATAGGCAGAACACTCTATGACATAAATCACAGTAAGATCCTTTTTGACCCTCCTCCTAGAAAAATGGAAATAAAAACAAAAATAAACAAATGGGACCTAATGAAACTTAAAAGCTTTTGCACAGCAAAGGAAATCGTAAACAAGATGAAAAGACAACCCTCAGAACCAGAGAAAATATTTGCAAATGAAGCAACTGACAAAGGATTAACCTCCAAAATTTACAAGCAGCTCATGCAGCTCAATATCAGAAAAACAAACAACCCAATCCAAAACTGGGCAGAAGACCTAAATAGACATTTCTCCAAAGAAGATATACAGTTTGCCAACAAACACATGAAAGGATGCTCAACATCACTAATCATTAGAGAGATGCAAATCTAAACTACAATGAGGTATCACCTCACACCAGTCAGAATGGCCATCATCAAAACATCTACACACAATAAATGTAGGAGAGGGTGTAGAGAAAGGGAACCCTCTTGCACTGTTGATGGCAATGTAAATTAATACAGCCACTATGGAGAACAGTATGGAGGTTCCTTAAAAAACTAAAAATAGAACTACCATATGACCCAACAATCCCACTACTGGGCATATACCTTGAGAAAACCATAATTCAAAAAGAGTCATGTACCACAATGTTCATTGCCACACTATTTACAATAGCCAGGACATGGAAGCAGCCTAAGTGTCCATTGACAGATGAATGGATAAAGAAGATGTGGCACATATATACAATGGAATATTACTCAACCATAAAAATAAACAAAATTGAGTTACTTGTAGTGAGGTGGATGGACCTAGAGTCTGTTACAGAGTAAAGTATGTCAGAAAGAGAAAAACAAATACCATATGCTAACACATACATATATGGAATCTAAAAAATGGTTCAGATGAACTTAAGGGCAAGACAGGAATAAAGACGCAGACATAGAGAATGGACTTGAGGACATGGGGAGTGGGAAGGGTAAGTTGGGATGAAGTGTGAGAGTAACATTGACATATATACACTAGCAAATGTAGAATAGATAGCTAGTGGGAAGCAGCTGCATAGCACAGGGCAATCAGCTCAGTGTTTTTTGACCACCTAGAGGGGTGGGATAGGGAGAGTTGGATGGAGGTGCAAGAGGGAGGGGATATGGGGATATATGTATACATATAGCTGATTCACTTTGTTATACCGCAGAAACTAACGCGACATTGTAAAACAATTATACTCCAACAAAGATGTTAAAAAAATCTTTCTTGAAACGAATTATGTAAAGAAACACCATATAACAACAACAAAATCAGTGGCTTAATCATTCATTCGACTAGCATAAACTTATGAAGCCTAACTATATATGAAGCCTAACTCTATTGGAGGATATTGGAGGATTTTCACTGACTCTTCATTGAATGTCTTGCTTTCCCCTCTGGGTTTTCATGCCTTTTTAAAATCTATATAATAAACAATTATATATAATTTGTATTAGTCCATTTCTGGGATCTAAGAATTTATATTCTCCATGCATATGGCCTCAAGATGAGTATCACTGCATGCAGACATTTTCTTTTCAGAGGAACAAAGAATAGAATTCATCTTGAAAAATGAACTGCCCCTAAAGGCAGGCAGCTGTTTTCAGAACTCTATATTCCTAGAAATCGTTGAGGTGCTAGAAGGCATTTTAATCTGGGTGAACTGATGAATTTCCACCTGTAAGCCTTTCAGTACAAGGGATGATATTTTTTAAAATATTAATATTCTTTTCTCTTCTGCATTTTGTGTACCTGATCTTATCTCTTGAAATATTTAAGATTTTTAGAGTATGAATGTAAAGACAGTGTTAATATACTGCTTCTTATATTCAAAATAGGAATTTCAGTTTCTTTGGGGGAGGGCTATTTTTCTTCATTAATCTTTTGCCCTCTTCTTTCAATATGATCAGCTCAACTATGGCAGAAAATATATTAAAATAAGAGGCAGAGATTCGAAGTCGTTTGATGTTGGTCAAGTCATTTAATTTTCTAAGACTCTGTTTCCCCACATGTAAGATACAGGGATTAAACTAGAAAGTTTCTAGAGTTTACTCTACGAATTTATTTTTTATTTTTGGCTGCATTGGGGCTTCACACGGGCTCTCTCTAGCTGTGGTGAGCAGGGGTTACTCTTCATTGTGGTGCACAGGCTTCTCATTGCGGTGTCTTCTCTTGTTGCTGAGCACGGGCTCTAGGCATGTGAGCTTCAGTAGTTGCAGCATGTGGGCTCAGTAGTTGTGGCTCATGGGTTTAGTTTCTCTGTGGCATATGGGATCTTCCCAGACCAGGGATCGAACCCATGTCCCCTGCTGTGGCAGGCAGACTCTTAACCACTGTGCCACCAGGGAAGTCCCAAGAATTATTAATTAGACTTGTTGAGTTTGCTATTTACACTTTACATGGAACATGATTACTTTAGGATGTGTCTACATAATGTCAAACATTAAATCAATTTAATAAAATTATTTATCCAGTCATCCAGATGTTTTGTCTCTTTGACACCAAACATCGAGGAGAACTGGAATTTGGACATATTTGACCTGACATTTTAAGCACCACTGCATAGGCCTGGCCAATAAATATATTAGTTTGTATCTAGTTCCCAGTAAACATTTTTATATGTTAATGAGGTTCTTCTGTCTAATATCCGGTTTTGAATTACAACTATTTTATAATTTCTCAAGAGCTGGTTGAAATTTGAATAAACCACCAGAAGCTTGGTGAGCCTAGTTTACAGAAAGACTTATCTCACTAACTGATTCTATGAATACCCTAGCTGAACTTGAGGATGAGACAGGCAACCTGGTTTCCTACAGAAGTTTTGATTTTTAATTTTGGAATGCTTGGAAGAATCAATTCCAATGCTACCAATAACTATAACTGATATTTAGCAATTCATAGGTCTATATTCCTCATCCACGCATATCTATGCTTATTCTTTAGAGCCACAGCTTGCTCATTCTACCTGATCATTCCTTATTGATGATAAAACACATTTGGTCACCATCCTCCCTATAAAAATAAGTGAAGTACTTGAAGATGCTTCCCATTAGGATATCATCTTCCAGATGCTTTGTGTACAGGATCTGTTTTATTTTTCAACTTAAAACTTATTTGCCATTGTCAAAGTGTGGAATGTGGTTGGCTGGATGTACAAGATAAATAATTATGATTACGTGGTCACCATACCTTAGGGTTATTGGAGGAAGCCTGGATGCAAATAATTAAAGACTGAAGACTGTTTGGAAATGAGAAGAGAGTTTAGTTTAGTTACAGTGAGTCCAGGTAGTAAAAATCACTATCTATTATTTCTATTACAGTGGTTAAAAAAGACTATAACATTTTCATTTCAAAAATTAGGACACAAAGTTTCAAAAGGGCTAAAGTAACTGTCCAGCCATACAAATAACTGTCTGCACCAGAATTCAAACTCCGGTCCATCTGTCTCCAAAATCCATGTATTTTCCAATACACAATATTGCCACTATACCAAAAAGGTCAAAGGACCTTTATCTCACATGAGCTCCACAGATTTATTTGAACTGTTTTGCAAAGTTTTAAAAAATTATTTTAATTATTTTAACAATCCAGATTTCTGACTTCTCCAGAAAAAGTCAGGAGTTCTAGAAACACTGACCCCACAATTAGGGAGTTAAATAATGTATACTTCCCTGTAAAATAGACATATATTATCCAGTTCACCCTAGTCCCCACCATCCTTTACTACCTCCATATCAATGTGTGTGAATATCTATTGTATGAAAATATTAAATATTATGCCATTAGATAACTAGAATAACACCCAGTTTAATTAACTTACTTAAATTACATGCATAGCCTCATTTAAATGCATGAGACAACAATTAGATATTAAAATAGGAGAGGAAGCCAGAGTTGAAAAATAGACACATTTAAACGAAGTTTTCATTTAACTACCATCAAATTAATGAACATGGTGAGAATCTCCCTTCAGTCCTAAATAAACATTTACTTATCATTTTAATCTGCTTGAAATATAACTGCCCCAATTCAGATTCACACAAATGGTAAGAAAAATGTATCAAAGACATTGCATGATTTGCACACAAAAAATGTGACACATAGGCGGTGTTGGCTGCCATCACATTCAGATGGAACACATGATGCTATCTAATATATGAAAATCATTCCACTCAAAACAATGTGATCACAGAGCCAACATCCTCTTGCTCCTCTATAAGACTATGACACATATACATCTGTCACCCAGCTGTGTAATCCAGATTTTCTAAAAATAAGAGATGCTCTTTTCAAATAAAGAAATCTTAACAACATTAATTTTTTGGATAAGTGTTTTGAGCCAGACAAATTCCATACCAGATGACAAGTCTTATCCTTTCAATCCATTATGGTTTTGCCATGAATCCAGAAAGGTTAAATGGCATTATAAATTAATAAATGTTGTTTTACTAGTCTTCCCTAATAGGTCTTGTAAAAAGATAACTTAGTCTCATAAATACTTGGCAGAAGAGTCAGGTTGTAGGAGGTAGTAGAACCATACAACTTTGAACTTACAAAGTTCCAAGAAGTAAAGTTGTTATCTGGAGAATCCACAAAAAAGCAAAAGAAGTAACAAATGGCATTTAACATTTTGTTTGCTTAACACATTTTATTGTGTGCCTATGTTCTAGACACTGGGCCATGCATGTTAAAGAAAACCAGACACGGTCCTTGCTCTCATGCAGCTTGCATTCTAGTGGAAGGGAAAATCATTAATCCAAGAATCACATGTAAAAATGTTCTCTGCCAAATGTTATGAAAGAGATTTGATCTGGAGGCAGGTGACCTCCTCAAGGAAATGAAGTTTTGCACTGAAATCTGAAGGACAAGTAAGTGTTAACTATGTGAGGAAAAAAATTGGGCAGTTAGCGTGAAATCAATGGAAAGCTTTTGAAGGGTTTAAATGGGAAATAGGTTGATTTACATTATGAAAAGATCTCTTTGACTACCATATGAAGAAGTGATTTGAAGGAAGGTAGATTGGATGTAGGTAGTGGACTAGTGCAGTTACTAGATGTATTCGTTATTTATGCTTGTGTACCAAAGTGTAATGGCTTAAAAAGCAGTCACCTATTATCTCACAGATTCTGTGCGTCAGGAATCTGGGTATAGTTGGGTTCTCTGGTTCTAGCTCTCTCACAAGATTGTAATAAAGGTGCCATCTGGAGCTGCAGTCAACTCAAGGCTCAACTGGAGGAGGATCCACTTCCAAGCTCACACATGTAGCTGTTGGCAGGATTCAGTTCCTCACTGGATCTTTAACGAGAGCCTCAGTTTCTGGCTGTTTCTTGGCCAGAGCTATCCCTCAGCTCCTTGCCACTTGGGACTCTCTATAGGCCAACTCACAGTATGGCAACTGGCTTTCATCAACATAAGCAGGTCAGACAGCAAGAGAATGAGAACAAGACGGAACTCCAAGCTGTTTGGTAACCCAGTCTCAGATGTGATATTTATTAGCCACCAGGTATAGCCCCAAGAGAAGGTATTATACACACACATGAACACTTGGAAACAGAGATCCTTGGGAACCATCTTTGATGCGGCCTATCACAGTGGGCAAGAGGCAATGGTAGCTTGGATTAGGAAGGGATGGAGATAAGTGTGTGGATTCAAGAAGTATTTATTTAAAGAAAAAAATGAAATACATTTGATGATAGATTTTTATGGGTTAAATTGTGACCCTTCCCCCCAAATTCATATGTTGAAGCCTTCCCCCAGTACCTCAGGATGTGATTATATTTGGAGACAGGACTTTTAAAGAGGTGTTAAGTTAAAAAGAAGCCATTAGATTTGCCCCTAATCCACTCTGACTGCTGTCCTTGTAAGAAAAGGAAATTTGAACACACAGACACCAGGGATGCATGCACACAGAGGAATGACCGTGTGAAGATATGCAGAATGGTGGCCATCTGCAAGCCAAGGAGAGTTGCCTCAAGAGAAATAGAACCAGCAGACACATTGATCTTGGACTTCTAACTCCAGAACTGTGAGAAAATATGGTGCTAAAGCCACATAATCTATGGTATTTCATCATAGCAACCCTAGAAAACTAATACAATTGTCAACTCTGGGGATGAGGGACATGGAAATGCCAACAAGTTTTGCTAGGCTGTTTAACAGAATAAATGGTGATGTTCTGCCCTGATAGAAAATACTAAAATAGGGTCAAGTTTGGGCATATTCTTTTACTTTCATTAAACAAGTATTTATTGTTCAACTATCATGTTCCAGGTGTTATTCTATGCCCTGGGGATAGAAAAGAGACAAAACAAGTGGTCACTACCTTCATGGAGCTTACATTCTATGTAATGCATGGGTCTGCAGTTCAAGAGATCTGAGGTGGAGATAGATATTTATGAATCATCTGACCAAAGGGATGATTAAAGCCATAGGTGAGCATGAGATATATAGGTAGAGAGTAGAAAGTAAAAACAAACCATCATAAAAAGGGAGAGCATAACACCAAGTCCTGATACACTCCAACAGTGAAGGCTGATTATAGGGGAATGAATCTACACAGGCGGTAAGGGGAAAAGGAGGAGAGTGGGAAAAAATTTTTTCACATAAGCCAAAGGAAGAGAGTGTTTAAAAGCAGAGGGAATTATCAACAGAGTGGAATGCTGGTGAGAGCTCAAATGAATTGAGAAGTAAAAATATGTGTTGGATTTAGTGCCATGGAGGTCATTTGTAAGGTTGGTGAAAGCTGGATAGGTAGAGGGTCAAGACTGAAGAGGGTGGTGAGTAGAGAGTGAGAGGTGAGGAAATGTAGATAGGAAGAAGAGTCACCTCATCCAAGAAATATGTGTGTGGATGGGCAGATAGAAAGAAGGAGCTGAGTGAGTGAGAAGAGGATGAATCTACGCAAAAAAAGAAAGGTTAGCAAATCATGTGAGGTAGCTAGGTAGCTAAGTAGAAGAAGAGCATAAAACTCAAAGCACGGGTGATGGGAAGGACTGGCCCCACCATAAGAGGAAGTGGAGCTTCTTCAGTCTGAGATGTGAGCAGATTGTATGGTGGTATGAGGCAGAGGCAGTATGAATAGCGGTCAAAGACATAGACTCAAATTAGAGGCCTGACTACCTGAGTGAGGATCTATGACTCTCCACTTGCGAGTTGTGTGACCATAGGCAAATTACTCAAACTCCCTGTGCTTCAGTTTTCTCAACTATAAAATGGTGATAAAATTAATCTTTGTTTCCTAGGGCTGTTATAATTATTAAGTTAGTTAATCTATGCAAAGTTTAAAGATTAGTGTCTGGCATACAGTAAGCATTAGGCATGCATTTATTACTATTATCTTTCTAAACTAGAGGTAAGGTGATCTGTTGAGGGTGAGGGTGAAAGAGGAGGGTTGGAGGTTTGGTGACAGTAAAGAGGGTTGGAGATAGGCACTGCTGAGTGGAAAAGTAGTCCAGAGATATAGTAGGATTGTTGTCAATGTTGGGAGCCCTTTTAGGGTTGAGATTGTGAATTTGTAGTATACCCAGGCTGCTCTATTATGTGACCTTTTCAGCAGTTTTTAGCTATTAGGAGAAGCAGTAGAGAGGGTAGAAATTTGAGTACAACCACTCGGGGTTTTGTCTGACAGACTGGTAAGACAAAAAGACAATAGAACAAGGGAGTTGGAGCTTATTGACAAAAACTGTATGAACTGTGTTCACATTAGGCTGGATAAAGAGGGGCATAAAAGAATGAGATTGATGTTGGATTTGGACAAAATAGAGAGACCTCTTTCACAATGGCCACGGATAATAACAAGGGAACATCTTGCTGGTCAAGATGATTATCTTTTGGCTCTGATTTAATCCCACTCTGTGTCAGTTAAAATAAAACTTAATGTTATCCAAACAAACAACAATGGTGTGAGGTGATGTTGTCAAAATGGTGTCACAGAACCTCTGTCTCCCTACACAGATCAATAATTAGCTACTCACCCAATAAATGCAGCTTTGGGAGAGCTCTGGAGTCCATTCAAGAAACTTCAGCAACACACTGGAACAAAAAAGAACAAAAACAAAAAACTGAGAATGACCACACAAAAAGAGAGGAAGACAGCTTCATTTTGCCTGAATCATTCCACACACCAAGCTGGCATTGCTCAGCACAAAGAGGGAATTTCTCAACTAGAAATCATTCCCCTTGTTAGGAAAGGAAGAGCAGGGTGAGCAACTAGTTTCCTCAGCCTTTTGGGGAACTACATAAAGATCTTGCTTTGGTTTCACCCTACCCAGCAAAGTTGAGACATATAGAGACAGCTAGGAACAAAGAAGAAAAGCAGGGGTGACCAATAGCAGCCATGCAGGGGGAGAGATCATGGTTCCCAGTGACCTGTTCTACAACAAATCCAGCAGCTTTTGCTACTGAAAAAGCCAATGCCCGGCACAGTTGCCACAGACCTTCTGCAATGTTCACCAGCTTTCACCCAAGATATTTGCATTCACTGATGCCAGTAGCCTAGTCCCTCTCTGTTCCCTCCCTCCACCCACTCCAACTGGAGCCTGGAAACTATACTAGCAGCTAATCCAGGCCTCTGTAGCTGTATGAGTGCAAGATGCAGCTTAGACTCCCACAACTGCCATGTGCATGCTCGGACTAGCCCCTCCAGCTGTGCACTGGCCTCTAGTGCTATGTGAATGCCCAGGGGGAGACTGCAGCCATGGGAGAGCACGCAGACACCCAAGGACCCTACAGCTGCTGGTGGGCCTGGATCAGGCCTTGTTTTCTCTCACTGGCCTGCACCACTGCACTAACCTGCAGCTAGCCCATCCAGCTATGCATCTAAACACACCCAGCTGTGGAGAGACCCAGCAAGCAAGGTAGTACACACCAACAACAAGAGCCCCTGAAGCTGCCAGTCAGCCCATGGTTGGCCTTGGACCTTGCTCCTACACTGGCTCCCACCACTACATGTGTGTCTACAACCAGCTCCTCCTACTACAGAGGAACCTGCAGCTGGCCCCATAGCAAGTGCGTGCACACCACTGGCCAGGGTCACCACCCCTGCCTGCCCTGTCCCTTAACGATGAGATCTGGAAGAGCCACTGAAGACACCAACAGCCCTTGCAGCCACTGAAGGCTTCTTGCAGCACTTGCCAAGGACTACACAGTTGTTGATGCTGCAGACCTCAGAGGCCTGAGCTAGAGAGACATTAAGCTCCTCCAGTCCAGTGTCACCACATCTTCCTGCACTTGGCACCTTGTACCACCAGACCCAGGGTCACATCACACTCCAGCATGCTAACACCCACTGAAAGTCTTCTCTCACTGAAGTCAGTTCATAAGACACTTGCACAAGGCTACAGGGATCACAAAGAATCAGAGAAACATTACTCCACCAAAGTAATATAGCAAACCTCCAGTAACTAGCACTAAAAATATGTAAATCCAGGAATTGCCCAATAAAGAATTCAAAATAATCATTCTAATGATGCTCAGAGACCTATAGGAAAACACAGATGAAAAATTTGACACTACCAGGAAAACAATACAAGAATAAAAAGAGAAGTTCAATAAAGGGATAGAAAACATTAAAAAAAAAACAACAACAGAAATTTTGGAGCTGAAGAATACAATGACTGAACTGAAGAATTCAATAGAGAATTGCCTTCAGTGGCAATCTTGGCCAAGCAGAAAAAGTTTCAATGAGCGCAAAGACAGATCAATTAAAATTATCTAATCAGAGGAGCAAAAAGAAAAAGAATGAAAAGGTAAATAACCAATAAGGACCTACTGTGTAGCATAGAGAACTATGCCCAATATTTTGTAATAACCTATAAGGAAAAAGAATCTAAAAAAAGAATATATATCAGAATCACTGTGTTGTACATCTGAAACTAACACAACATTGTCAATCAACTATACTTCAATTTTTTTAATTTTAAAAAAAGAATGAAAAGGAACAAAGAAATCCTATGGGGCTTATGGGGTACCATGAAGAGACATACTGTAATGCATCATTGGAGTCCCAGAAGGAGAAGGTCGGGGGGAAAGAGTGTAATGCTTATTTAAAGAAATATGGCTGAGAACTTCCCAAATCTCAGGAGAAATTTGGACATTCAAGTTTGGAGTTAATAGCTCCAAAATTTCAATCTAAAGCAATCTTCTCTAAGACAGATTATAATAAACATGATTAAAATCAAAGACAAAAAGGAAGTTTTAAAAACAGCAAGAGAAAAAATTTCTCCCATACAAAAGACCCCCATAAGGCTACCAATGGATTTCTCAGCAGAGACCTTGCAGGCCAGGAGAGAATGAAATGATATGTTTAAAGTGTTGAAAGAAACCACCTATCAAGTATACTTTATGCAGAAAAATTGTCCTTCAGAAATAAAGGTGAGATAAAAACTTTACTGGGGGCTTCCCTGGTGGTGCAGTAGTTGAGAGTCTGCCTGCTGGTGCAGGGGACACGGGTTCGTGCCCTGATCTGGGAGGATCCCGCATGCCGTGGAGCGGCTAGGCCCTTGAGCCATGGCTGCTGAGCCTGTGCATCCGGAGCCTGTGCTCCGCAACGGGAGAGGCCACAGCAGTGAGAGGCCCGCGTACCGCACAAAAAAAAAAAAACAAAAAACAAAAAAAACAAAAAAAAAAACTTCACTGGACAAACAAAAGCTAAAGAAGTTCATCACCAGTAAACTTGCCTTACAAAAAATGCTGAAATGCATTATTCAAGAAATGGAAGGATGCTTATTAGTAACATGAAACATATGAAAATATACCTCATACTGGTAAAGGTAAGTATATAGTCATATTCAGAATACTCTAATACTGTAATATGATGGTGTGTTAACCAGTTAACTCTAGTATGAAGGTTAAAAGAATATATTAAAAATAGCTATAGCTACAATAATTTGTTAATGGATACACAACATAAAAAATGTAAATTATGACATCAAAAACATAAAAGAGGAGTAAAAGGGTAGAGTTTTTGTATGTAATCAAAGTTAAATTGAAGAAGACCCAAACAAATGGAAAGAACATTCATGTTCATGGAGCAGAATAAGTGATACCATTAAAATGTCCATACTGTCCAAAGGCATCTATAGATTCAATTCAATTCCTATTCATATCTCAATGGAATTTCTCACAGCAATAGAAAAAACAATACAAAATTTGTATGGAACCACAAAAGACCCCAAATAGCCAGAGCAATCTTAAGAAAGAATACAGTTGAAGGATCAAATTTTCCGATTTTTCATTATATTACAAAGCTATACTAATCAAAACTGTGTGTTACTGGCATAAAAATAGACACATAGACCAATGGAACAGAATTGAGAGCCCAGAAACAGCCCTGGAATATACGGTCAACTATTTGAAAAGACAGCCAAGAATATTCAATGGGGAAAGGATAGTCTTCAATAAATGGTGTTGGGAAAACTGTATAACCACATGCATAAGAATGAAATCGGGTCCCTATCTTACACCATCCACAGAAATTAACTTGAAATGGATTCAAGAGGTAAACATAAGACCTGAAACCATGTAACTCCTAGAAGAAAATATAAGGGGTAAACTCCTTTACATCAGTCTTGGCAATGATTTTTTGGATTGGACACAAAAAGCACAAGCAAAAATAAACAAGTGGGACTACATCAAACTAAAAAGCTCCTGCACACTCAAAGAAGTAATCAACAAAATAGAATGGGAAAATTATTTGCAAACCATATACCTGATAAGTGGTTAGTATCTAAAATACATTAAGAACTCATAAAACTCAATAGCAAAAAAACCTGCCTGATTAAAAAATAGGCAGAGGAACTGAACAGTTTTTCAAAGAAAGCATACAAATTGCCAATAGGTACATGAAAAGGTGCTCAACACCACTAATCATCAGGGAAATGCAAATTAAAACCAGAGTAAGACATCACCTCACACCTGTCAGAACGGCTATCATCAAATAACAAGTATTGGTGAGGATGTGGAGAGAAGGGAGTATTTGTGCTCTGTTGGTGGAATTGTAAATTGATATAGCCACTACGTAAAATCATATGGAGATCCCTCAAGATATTAAAAATAGAACTATCTAATGATCAAGCATTCCTGATTTGGCTATATATCCAAAGAAATGAAAACAAAATCTCGAAGAGATATCAGTATTCCCATGTTCATTGCGTCATTATTCAAAATAGTCTATGTACACACAATGGAATATTGTTAGCCATGAAAAAGAAGGAAATCTTACCATTTGCAGCAACATGGATGGACCTTGAGGGTATTATGCTAAGTGAAATAAGTCAGAGAGAGCAAGACAAATACTGTATGATAGCACTCATATGTGGAATCTAGAAAAATTGAACTTATAGAAACAGATAATAGAATGGTGGTTACGAGGGGATTGGGAGAGGAGGATATGGGGAGATGTTTGTCAAAGGGTACAAACTTCAAGTTAGAAGATAAATTACGTTCTGGGAATCGAATGTACAGCATGATGATTATAGTTGATAATACTGTATTATATACTTGAAATTTGCTAAGAAAGTAGATCTTAAATATTCTCACCACACACAAAAAAAATGGTAATTATGAAATGTGATGGAGGTGTAGATAACACCATGGTGGTAATCATTTTGCAATATATATGGTATCAAATCAACACATTGCACAATTTAAACTTATACAATGTTTTATATCAACTACATCTCAATTTTTAAAAAACAGTAATGGTTCAGGATAGAATAATTTAGTGTGACAGTCTGGAGAAATTTTTTAATGTATTTTTAAATTAATTTTTATAGAAGTATAATTGATCTACAATGTTGTGTTAGTTTCTGCTGTACAGCAAGGTGATTCAGTTATACATGTATCCACTCTTTTTTAGATTCTTTTCCCATATAGGTCATTACAGCCTATTGAGAAGAGTTCTCTGTGCTATACGGTAGGTTCTTATTATCTATTCTATATATAGTAGTGTGTATATGTCTATCCCAATCTCCCAATTTATTCCTCCGCCCCCCTCCCCACTGCTCCCTCGGTAACCTTAAGTTTGTTTTCTACACGTGTGACTCTATTTCTGTTTTGTAAATAAGTTCATTTGTACCATTTTTTAAGATTCCACATATAAGCAATATCATATAATATTTGCCTTTGTCTGACTTACTTCTCTCAGTATGACAATCTCTAGGTCCATCAGTTGAGTACTTGAAAGCCCTTGGGACAAGGTCCTTTCCTTGAGATATGGAAAGAAGAAAGAAAGAAAGAAAAGAAAGAAAGGAAGAAAGAAAGAAAGAAAGAAAGAAAGAAAGAAAGAAAGAAAGAAAGAAAGAAAGAAAGAAAGAAAGAAAGAAAGAAAGAAAGAAGAAAGAGAAGGAAGGAAGGAATGAAGGAAGAAAGAAAGAAAGAAGAATGAAAGAAAGAAAAAGAAAGAAAGAAGAATGAAAGAAAGAAGAAAGAAAGGGGGAGGGAGAGAGAGAGAGGGAGGGAGAAAGGAAGGAAAGAAAGGAAGAAAAAGAAGCACTGATTTGGTATTACTACCCACAGGAAATGGAACTTGCTACATGGAAAAGAGTAGAGTAATTGATGAAGATTTTCAGAAAGGGAAAGATTAGAAGAGCATTTAATTAATCTGCATAGTCTCTTAGTAAAACGTTAGGTTTAAAAATGGGTCTCAATGTTACTATTCACAGGAAAAAGTCATAGCTTGATTTGAAACGCTGAGATCCTTCTGGTGAGTGAGGTAGTCAAGCTAATGTGACTTTAATCCTCTCTCTAACTTCTGAGACACTTGAGATATTCCCTGTGAGATCTCAAATCACTTAATCCATTGCATCCCAGGGATTTAACAACAAGAAAAGTAACTGCTATTTTCCTCCTGGAAGAGGAAAATATTATGTACACAGCCTGGAGTTATTCTAGATATGGAGTTAAAAATCTGGAAATGTTTATTTGGAACACCAAACTTTGATGTGTTGCACTTTTAAATTTCAGAACACCAGAAAGAAATTTCTCAGTGCCATTACCTGTTGATGGATTTTTCATAATATATTGATTATAAAATTTCATAATTACTATTATTATTCAGAGACATTTTACAGAAATAACTGAAATGTATATTTGTATCACAGAAATTTGTGTATTAATGACCAGGGATTTCTCTCGAAACCCAGGAGAACAATGTTACATCTAACAAAATAGATTGGTATGAAGTTGCTCTCATGCCAGGACAAGGCAATATTACAGCACCTCTTTTGGATCATAAGATGAGGAACTAGGATCAAGGCAGAAAAGTCTTGCTAGCATTAAGTACTTAAACTGAATTCTAACATTACTTGACACATTCAACTGATGATATGGAATGGAAAGAGGTGTAATTGTACAGTTCAGCAAGTGGAGCCCTTGCTGGCTGGGTTCAATGTTTAGTAATAGGTTCAGTAGGAATGCAGTGGTTAATCAGAGTGGATTCTGGCTGAAAACCAAGCCACCAAGTCTTTTTTTTTTCTTTTGGTTCTTATGTTGACCATGGGCAAAAGCTCAACATCTCTGAGGTCAGTTTCCCCACCTGCAAATAGTGCTTGGTTTTAATTGATCTCTAGGACTCTTTTCAGCTCGAAGATCTGTGATTGTGTCTTTTCTAGGTCAGCTACAACAACATTCCCCGGCTGGAGTGAGCTTAATAACTTAGATGTGTTCACAAGCAGAAGAACATCTCTTGTCTGCTGGAAATAGAGTTCAAGAAGGGCTTAATTTCATGATTTTAAAGAGACCCAAGGAAACATATTTCCTCCATATGGTGTTGGTTATAGGAAAGTGTATAAAGTACATCTCTGACTCAACTTGTGGGTGGTCAAGTAGGGGGAAAGTAAACAAAGACTGGATCTGTAATACGTAGGTCACTGCAATTTTGTGTTTGTAGAAGCTGCCTGAGAAAAGATATACAAACAAATGCTCAAATCAAGTGAAAAAGAAAAAAGTTTTTGTTATATGTAGCTAAAATCACACAGACCATACTGCTTCTTAAAATAGAGAAAGCTAAAGATGTCAACCTTTAATCATTTTATTATTCACTTTTACTCCCACATAGACACAAGGAAACACACAAAGAACCCTCTGTAAAATTATCTTTGAAGCATTAATCAACTGCAAGTTAACTTCAAGTAAACCAAAACTGCATTGTACAAGTTTTCTTCACAGTATATATATATATATATATATATATATATATTTTTTTTTTTTTTGTGGTACGCGGGCCTCTCACCGTTGTGGTCTATCTCGTTGTGGAGCACAGGCTCCGGACGCGCAGGCTCAGTGGCCATGGTTCACGGGCCCAGCTGCTCCATGGCATGTGGGATCCTCCTGGACCGGGGCATGAACCCGTGTCCCCTGCATCAGCAGGTGGACTCTCAACCACTGCGCCACCAGGGAAGCCCCTGTATATATATTTTTATAACAAAAATTTTAAAATAAATGAAGTTTTACTATAGCATGATATAATAGAGGCCCACATAGAACCAACATGCTTTCTTCACAAGAAGTCACAGCATTATGGAGTTGAAGCTTGTCTGAAGAAAATGTCACTGAAAATTTTGGAAATATATTGTGGAAGTTTTCCTATTAGGTAAATAAACCCTATGTCCTTTGGGTTTTAAACACTTTGAGTCATTTTTCTTGGTTGTTTGCTCTTTGCATGTGTAGTATAGACATATTCATCTGTGTGTGTTGATGAGGGCTAAAGCTACAACAGGAACTGATATAACAATACTCAAACCACAGCTATTAAGCCATACATAGTTCTTTTCTGTGTTGAGAAAATGTAATTAAAAACTTTCAATTTTTATTTCACAGTTATAAAGAAATAGCAACCTGAATTATTTAAAAACCTAAATACATATGAGTAAAGGTAAGGTACCATCAACCTTCAGTCTTTTGACTAATACTGTTTTATTCAGTTATTATGCAAAAGGACAACGTGATTTCTACTTAACTTCAAAGAATTTTCTTTTTAGTTTTTTAATTGGACATTTTTTTGAAATTAAGAAATTTTGACTTGAAGTTTTCTTTAAATCATTAACTAGTCAATTCATTTCCTTGTCAAAGAGCAGGAAGTAGGGTCTAAGGAGTAGATTTCCAACACACACACACACACACACACACACACACACTTCATGGTAAAAGGGTCTCTGACACCTGGTTAACAATTTCTTTGAAAACGTCTTTTGTAATTTGCTTTATTTATTTATTTTTTTTAGTGCTGTATCAGTGCTGGAGGTGGTTGTTTTATTTTATTTTATTCTTTGAAATTGACTGTCTAAATATTTCTGAGCTTTAAGAAGCTCTGAAAATGAAAAAAATTACTATTTTAACATTTGGTTTCTTGTTAGTCTTTTTATTTCAGGTAAGATGATAAAATGGAATGAATGGATTCGTTTTCCCTGAATGACTTGGAACCATGTGTGGTCTATCTGTGTGTGACTATGAATCATACAGTTTTACAAAGTGAAGGACAAGTCAAGCCCAAAATTCTATAATGAGAAGTTTAATTTTTCCTAAAACCCCTGTCATTATATGGAAATTCTCTATATTGGAAAAAAAAATTTCCTAAGACTGTGGAACATATGTGTAGGTTTCATTTTCTTTACATTTAATTTCTGCCTGTATTTGAAGTAAACAGAACAAGCTCAAGGATTTCTCAGCTATGGCAGAACATGCACTCATTTCACTCACAATTATTTATTGAGTGCTTATCAACTGCTAGTAACTATTATATATTAGCAAAACAGGCATAAGAAAATGAAATATTCTCTCTCTCCCCAAGAACCCATGTCAACATATGTTATTTGAAGGCATGGAATTGGTTGAGATCACCAAGAGAGATATTCAAGGTTGAGAATAGAAGACAGGAAGGACAAAACACAGGTGACACCAACATTTTTTTTTTCTGGTTCTATTGAAATGTAACTGACATAGAGCACTGTATAAGTTTAAGGTGTACAGCATAATGATTTGACTTACATACATTATGAAATGATAACCACAATAAGTTTAGTGAGCATGCATCATCTCATATGGACACAAAAGAAAAAGAAAAAATATTTTCCTTGTGTTGAGAACTCTTAGGATTTACTCTCTCAACAGTTTTCATATATAACGTACAGCAGTGTTAATTATATGAATAATGTTGTAAATTATGTCCCTAGAACTTATTTACCTTCTAACAGGAAGTTTGTATCCTTTGACCACCTTCATGCAATTACCCCTCTCCCCACTCCTTGCCTCTGGTAACCACAAATCTGATCTCTTTTTCTACTTATTTGTTGAAGTGTAATTGACCTACAACACTATGTTAGTTCCTGGTGTACAACATGGTGATTCAATATTTTGGCACATTACAAAATAATCACCACAATAAGTCTAGTTACCATCTGTCACCATACGAAGATATTATATTATTCTTGACTATGTTCCCCATGCTGTACATTTCTTCCCGATAACTCAGTTATTTTGTAACTGGAAGTTTGTACCTCTTAATTTTCCTTACCTATCTCACTCATTCCCCCAGTCCTCTCCCCTCTGGTAACCACCTGTTTGTTCTCTGTATCTGTGACTCTGTTTCTGTTTTGTTATGTTTGTTTTTGTTCCTTTTTTTTCCTTTTTAGATTCCATACACAAGTGAAATCATACAGTATTTGTCATTCTCTGCCTGACTTATTTTACTTAGCATAATATCCTCTAGGTCCATCCGTGTTGTTGCAAGTGGCAAGATTTCATTTTTTATGGCTGAGTAATATTCCATTGTACGGATACATACCACATCTTCTTTATCCATTCACCTATCAATGGGCACTTAGGTTGCTTCCATGTCTTGGCTATTGTGAATAATGCTTCAATGAACATAGGTGTGCCTATATCTTTTCAAATTAGTGTTTTTGTTTTCTATGGAAAAATACCCAGAAATGGAATTGCTTGATTTTATGGTAGTTCTATATTTAGTTTTTGAGGAAATACTATACTGTTTTCCATAGTGGCCTCACCAATTTATTTGTGGTCTCTTTGATGATACGCATTCTGACAGGTGTGAAGTGATATCTCATGGTGGTTTTGATTTGCATTTCCAAGGTGACAGCAGCATTTAATAGACTGGTAGAAGATTATCCCCCAAAATGTTGAGGAGTGGCCATGGGAGAAGAAGAGGAAAGAGCAGTGTCAGAAAAGAGGGGCAAGAGAATTTCATGAAGTATATTGGCTAGATTTCACCAAGATGTGTTTTACTTTTTTTTTTCCTTTGTGTAACAAGAGTAATATTTTTTAAATAATCCCTAATTTACTTTATTGAAAATGAGTTTTTCTCTCCCCACACTCCATCTGATATTTCAGTTTCAATGAAGTACATAGAGAAAATGTCAACTCAGGGAATCAGAGAAAACCATGGAGTGTAACCAACTACTTCCTGTCTCAGGAATTGTGATAAAACAAAGGAGAGAGTGAAGGGTTAGCTGGTGGGTGAGCTGTATGGGTACAAGCCTCCCCTCTCTGGACATTGGCCTGGAATGTGACAAATGTGTTAGATAAACTGAGGAGAATGCCAAAGGAATGAGGCTTTTGGAGAAGTAACTGATCTACAATGTGATTTCATGCCAACAAAAAGTCCTTGGCCAGTAAAACTATGAGGGAGGCATGGTGTAATCAAGAAGGGAAAAAGTCTAGTCCTCATTTTATAAGGATCATGGATACCAAATTTAGAGCCAGTAGATCTGTCATGGGGCCTGGCATGCTGTGGCAAAGTGAGAGATCAGAGAGCCAGAGAACACTGGAGAATGAGAGGTGTATAGAACTAGCAGGAGTCCAAGGGAGTTGACAAGTCAGCAAGGAACGAAACCCCAGGGCTGAGCAAACCAAGAATGAATAGGCCACAACTTAATCAACAATCCCCAACAGAATGACCGTGGGCAAGTCAGGTCATGCATATTTCAAGGGAGAGCCCCAGCATATACATAATTATTAGTATCAAGCTAGGGGATTCTTTTTCTCCTGTCATCAAAAAGTCACGTGTCTCTCTCTCACATCTTAGGGGAGGAATCTGAAAGGTCTGGGCTCTTATTCAAAATGATTGACTTAAATCTAAAGAGAGTCTTCAAATTATATATTCTAAATGTTTAACTAAATTGATCTGTATTTAATATTCCCCCCACTGCCTACCTTGCAACTACTTAGTGGATGAAGGTGATAAGGGAGAGCAAATCAGTTTTAGAAAATAAGGAAATTGTATAGTTTTTCTGCACATACAGTACAAAATGAGTAATTTTTCAATGAAACACTTGTGCATAATTTGTTTTGGTTTCTCATCTTTTGATAGAATTTTTTTGCAAGATTGACCCTTTATTTGAAAAGAAGAGATAAGTGGAGTGAACAGATGAAGTCAGAGCTCTCCATTGTCCCAGAAACTTTCTGTCCTCGAGCACACACATACTTTTTGGATTACTAGACATCTAAAATGTTTGATTAATGACTGATGCCTTTTGTCAAAAGACTACAACCCAATCACAAAATGGGCAGAAGATCTAAATAGACATTTCTCCAATGAAGACATACAGATGGCCAAGAGGCACATGAAAAGATGCTCAACATCACTAATTATTACAAATGCAAATCAAAACTACAATGAAGTATCGCCTGACTCCAGTCAGAATGGCCATCATCAAAAAGTCTACAAACAGTAAATGCTGGAGAGGGTGTGGAGAAAAGGGAACCCTCTTGCACTGTTGGTGAGAATGTAAATTGGTACAGCCACTATGGAGAACAGTATGGAGGTTCCTTAAAAAACTAAACATAGAGCTACCATATGAGCCAGCAATCCCACTCCTGGGCATATATCTGGAGAAACCATAATTCGAAAAGATACATGAACCCCAGTGTTCATTGCAGCACTATTTACAACAGCCAGGACATGGAAGCAACCTAAATGTCCATCAACAAAGAAAGGATAAGGAAGATGTGGTACAATGGAATATTACTCAGCCGTAAAAAGAACAAAATGATGTCATTTGCAGTGACATGGATGGACCTAGAGACTGTCATAATGAGTAAGGTAAGTCAGACAGAGAAAGGCAAATATCATATGATGTGGCTTATATGAAGAATCTAAAAAAATGGTACAAATGAACCTATTTACAAAACAGAAATAGAGTCACACATGTAGAAAACTAACTTATGGTTACCAAGGGGGAAAAGGAGAGGAAGGGATAAATTGGGAGATTGGGATTGATATATACACACTACTATATATAAAATAGATAACTAATAAGAACCTATTGTATAGCACAATAAACTCTACTCAATACTCTGTAATGACCTATATGGGAATAGAATCTAAAAAAAGACTAGAGGGATGGGATAGGGAGGGTGGGAGGGAGATGCAAGAGGGAGGAGATAGGGGGATACATGTATATGTATAGCTGATTCACTTTGTTATAAAGCAGAAACTAACACACCGTTGTAAAGCAATTATACTCCAATAAAGATGTTTTAAAAAAAAGAGTGGATAAATGTATATGTATAACTGATTCACTTTGCTGTACAGCAGAAACTAACACAGCATTGTAAATCACCTACACTCTAATAAAAATTAATAAAAAGACTCAGCAAAAGGATGCAATTGGTAGCTATTAGTAATTGAGTATGTATTGCTTATTTGTTATATGGTAATTAGTTCCAGATAAAACTTGGAAGACATAGCATGCACAAAAGGAGGAAGGAGACCTGATATATGGGTATTCCTAGGAAAAGTGAATATAGATGGAGTATTGGGCTAAGAAACTCTAGTTGAAGCATTAGAGCATTGGGCTATTCAGCTAGGGAGAAACTCCAAAGCATAAGAGAAGATACTTAAATTAAGGGGAAGAGAAACTGAAGGGTAGTACCATTAATGTTTATTTTTATTCAAAATGCATGAAGATTTTTAATCATATATAATATTCCATTGAATCTTCATACCAACCTCAGGATATCTTATTATCTCTATTTTATCAGTGAAGAGTCCAAGATTCCAAATGGTAAAGTGATCTATCCAAGGTCATATCACATTAAGTGGCAGAATCAGACCTGGAATCCATGTCTCCTGACTCCATGACCATTTTTCTTCTGATTACAATCACAGCAGCAACTTTGCAAATTTCATAATTTTGCACATGTCCAGCTCTGTGTTTCTGAACAATCTAGAATAAGAATAGTCTAAAAAAACCAATGGCCCACCAACTTCTAAGACTATAAACACTTTAGCTCATGCAATCCAATCTAATCTCTTCAGCTCTGTTTTTCATTAATATTTAGATTTGCTAACATGTGACCAAAATCTAGGACTAGTGTTTTTTAAATGTTTTTAATAAAAATGATTTCACTTTGTCTAATGCAAGAAAATAGATGACATGGCACATGAGAGTTGCTTGCATTCCAGACTTGTCAGAATGAGAAGGACAAATGAAATATAATTAAGTACATGAATTGATAATGGCTCTTGGGAAATATTCAGTTGTATTTGAATCTGTAAAGATACAAGATACATCATTGTATACCAGTAGTAGTAGATATTATTCCATAGAGATGCTTGAAAATGACAAAACATACTTTTACAATTATAAAATGAAATACTTTTGCCTTCACGGTTCAAGAAAAGGAGGATTTTTATAGCTGTTAAATGGAAATTTAATGATTAATGTATTTTGGAAAAAATCCCAGATAATTTATTAAACATAGAGAAGATCTGCTCAAAGGAAGAAGACACTGAATTAAGAAAGAAGGTTAAAAATGAAAGCTATTCTCACCTGGCTGATTAATATGCTCATCACCATTTATGAATCTATCTTGAGAAGAGAGATGTCAAGTTACACATCTTTCTTTCACCTAGTGTTTTTATAAAATATTTTTTCATCTTCCAAATTTTAATTTTCCTGTATGTTCTGTTCTAGATATATCTCTTCTATGTAGTTTATAATTAGATCGTTGTTCATGTAGTCTGACAATCTTTTTCTTTTCACTTGAACACTTCTAGTGCACTTATCCTAAAAAACAATATTGTTGCTATAAAATGTTGAAAGTCAGCTGACTGTCTAATTATCACTATTTTGAAGGAATTATGTCTCCTTTGGCTACACCTAAGTTTTCTCTTTGTCTTTGATTTTTATTTATTTATTCATTCATTCATTCATTCGAGGTTGATTAAATTTCTTGAAATTATGTATGGGTGTCCATGGCATGTTTTATTATATCCTGACAATTCTTCCTTTCCTACTTAAACATACCTTGGTTTACAATGAACAGAATAAATATCCTCATGTCACTGATAATAAGCTTTTCCATATACTGTACTTTGGTCGGGAAAATGTAGAAGGAAGTGAGAGTGTGTCAGTACCTAGCCAAGTGTTAAATATCAAGTGTTTCCATTTGTCCCTCTTGTGCTATTGACAACCACCATCACAAAAGTATGTCCAAATTAGTTGCTGGTTCCAAAATGAGAGTCACAGAGAGCAGTATTGAATTTGATCCTCAACCAATTTGAAGAATTGTGCACAAAAGTAAATGTCTTTTACTGTAGGCTACTGACACGCAGGGTTTGTTTGTTACACAGTATTATTGATGCCAGTTTCTGAGTACTGCAATATCTTTCATTGGTTTTGAAAAATTCTAAGTCATTATCTCTCTCTCTCTCTCTCTCTCTCTCCTCTCTCTCTCTCTCTCTTCCAATTATGCATATGCTAAACCTTTTCACACTTTACTCTTTTAGCCACAGGTGAAAATTTCCATCTTTTGATAATTCTGTACTTCATATAATTTCTTCTAACCTATATTCCAGATCATAAATGTCCTCTATAAATTTGCTGAATCTGATTTTAAAAATATCTAAGGAGGTTTTTTCTATAATTTCAATTTGATTGTTTTCCACATATGATATGCCATTTTAATAGCATATCATTTTAATTCCTATCTTCAATTTTGTCTTTCGTATTTTTTTCTCAAGTATAGTTAGGATAGTGATTTCTTAGTCTGCATCTAACAATTTCATAATCTGAAGTCCTTACATTCAGCTTCCTTTTTATTTCTTCTAGTTCACAGTCATTTTCTTTATGACTGATTATCTTTTATTATTGGTTATATTTTTAAAAATTTGAACTTATGGAAAAAGTTCCTTTTTCAGACAAGATTTTTGCTCTTGTCTGACAGACGGCTAGGGACACTACCTGTCCATGTCCACTTTAAACAATGCAATAGCTTCCAATTCCTTGGATCACCCACATTACAATTCCTGGATTATAATTCCATGCAAGGATTAGTTCTCTTCTAGTTTACATTCACCAAGAGGTTGTAGCCCATAGAGTCCAAACTGATGTGAATATCTATTAGACTCTCCACCTTATGTATGCCCTCAGCTTTGAAATCTGTCCTCTTCATTACAGGCAGTTTTTAATTTTTTAGGTCAACAAATGTCAATAGGCAAAATTAGCTTCTATGCTTGTTTTCCTACTTGATTTCTAGTATTCCCTTTGTCACTGATAATTGTCTACAATTTTGTTATTTTCTTAAGTGTTTTAAAGAGGAGATTTAAAAAAATCTTTAAGTTTTAAATTGCTGTTAGCAGGAGAAGTGGTCTGAATAACCTAGTCCATCATTATCAGAAACAGGAAGTTTCTCACAGTCTTTCTAGGCTTTTCATTATATGGCTTCATTTTTCTGTGTAATTTCCTTTTCTTCCATCTTCTCTTTCCACTATCTTACATGTTTGCACTGGAATCAATCCTGACTCAAATTAAAGAATATTTGCAAAATCTAAAACAGCAGAAAGTCAGTGTTACTGTTAGACTGACTCTCATCTTTTGCTTTTATGAAGTTGGGAACAAACCCTCGCCTTGGGCCCCAATTTAGTCGTCTTTTTTTCCTCTTCTGTGCAAGAGATCTTGTCTAGAAAGTCTGGAAAACATTCTAGCATGGTATCAATGCCTTGCATTTCCAAAGCTCCTTTTTCATTGCTGAAATCCTGTCTGGACTCTTTAAACCTCATGGCTAATGTTATGTTTGTTTAGAAAACACCATCTTGATGCAGATGTCTGACATTTATCTCTACATGTTATTTTCTACATAAATCAGTGTTGCAGTGTTTCATTGGCTTCATGGGAACCTCCATGCCATTTTCTGAACCTCTTTGGTACTGATTGCTCCTGGATCTACCTCCTTTTAACCTACTCTCTGAATGACAAGTTCTCCCTGCTGACTCACTTTACCCCATCTCTTACAGCTGCAAATACAGTATACCCACAGATGTCACCCACAGACCAAATGCGGTTCCATATTCTAGCCCCTCTTTGATAATGCTATCTATCAGCTTCATGAACTATTTCATAAACTTCCATGTCACAAGACATGATCCTTCACCATTTGTCATTGAGGGGTAAAGAAAAAAGATGAAAATTAATTAGCTGATTTAATTATTTGATTACACATTTTCTCAAAGGTGTAATATTTAAGGACAAATACACCAATTGAGTCAGCAGTATTTTAAAAAATAAAAGTTCCTACTAACAGTAGGAGCACCCTTACTTTCAGCTTTTGCAAGTTGATTACATTGACAGATTCTCTCTTAATGAAATTTATTAAATTTAGTTCTCTCAATATTTTTGGTTTACTTTTGGAATCTAACTCATGGAGGAAAGGTATTAGACATAAAATCTGAGTTACAGCTGTGTTGTTTCAAAATGAATAACGTCTACCGGGTGAGACACTGAGTCAAGGGTTTAGTTTGCAGCATAAGGAAAATATTTGTGAGTGTTGCTGGAAAAGCTGACAATCTACCATATGCAGCCTCACTTTTAGATAGAGAAGCATGGTAATGAGAGCAAACTGCTATTTTGGCTAGAAAACCAAATGCAACTTTTGTATCCACGTCAGTTATATCCAGAAGAATCTCTGTTTGATTACAAATAACACTCAACTGCTTTTCCTTGTTTTAGAAAATAACATTTGAAGTTCTGAAACATTAAAATAAACTTCTGGTCTTAAATTCAGTGGAAAAAGATTTCCTGGAAAAAAGCAGGGAAAACATTCTTATTGCTCAACACAGAACGTTATCTAAAAGAGATAATAGGCTTAAAATTGAGTTCACTAGCCTTTGCTTCCACAAGCATAAGCAAGTGATATGATTGTTGTGTTGACTTAGGCAAAATGCAAATTAGGTGAGGCTATATTTTCTGACTATTGATTTATTATTCAGATAACATTTTAAAATTTCTTTATTGAAAATATGTGTTCTTCATTTGGATAAGTTCTCCACATTGATCAGTTTCACGAGGCAGTTAATACTAAAAGTTAGAGAAAGTAGTAATGACTTTTTAGGAAGAATGGATTTTAAAATACTCATCTATATGTATTTTTAACTCAATTTTTTAAAACTTGAGCTAAACTAAACCTACTTGCAAGAAGTTGGTAGGTTTTAAGTTGAAGAGAAAGCTCAGTTCATTGAGTCTACAGGGTATTCATTTGCTTTCATTTCTGAACTAGATTTGTGCTAATATGTGAGCATATATGAGGATATAACTTGGTTATTTATGTACTTTGATGGGATTAAGAGAATACTGTAGTAGAAGTCAGAGCAATGCATTTCTAGCACCACCATAAACTAGCTGTGTAACTCTGAAGAAAGAGCAAAACCCCTCTTTTCATGTTAAAATTCTCTGAAAGCACTAAAAATATAATAGCATGGTGAATACGCCGTTGAACGGACAGACCAAACTTTTCCATAAATCCAAGTATTTTACAGAGTTAATCATCACATGGCATGACCTTGCCTCCAGTAGTTCATCTCCTTCCAGAGACAACACTGACAGACAAGCAGAAGTCTAGGATAGATGACCTGGAAAGTCATTTTCTGTCTTTACTTTCTCTGGTAATTCAAGGCCAGACTGAATGCTCTGCCTGCAATAAGACTTCAGCATTAGCAAAGTTAGGAGAGGTGTGCAGTGCACGCAGAGTTAATTGAAGGAAAATGAGCTAATGAACTCTAGGGAGGCAACCACATTGCACTATAAAACATTTTCTTGGCTTCTAAACTAAGAATTGATTTAATAATGCAATAAATGAACTAATGTGAAAACAAAGAGCCAATATCAGTCAAAACCTGTTAGCAAGTTGATGAACCTGACTTCATTTTTAAAAAGCCATTTGTATGGGCAAATAAGTACCATCGTTAACAAAGTAAATACAATACAAAGATGTTTAAATTTAACAGGTAAATTTTAGGAATAAATTGAAATCATTATTAAGCATGATTGGATTTTTACACAACTTAAAAAAGTCAAAAGTCGTGGTTGGTCTGTTTATACAAAAAGCCTCAGTGGTCAGTTTTGACCATTGCAGTCAACTAGATCCATTATCATACTGTAATTTATTAACGGAGCCTGATGTTCATGTTCAAAATCAGTTATGTCATTTAGAAGTGATCTGAAGAAGTGTTTAAGTCAATGCATTTGGCACAATATAAGAGATCTGAGAGAAGAAAGCGAGAAAAACACAGAGAAGGGAAAGGAAATATCTTCTCTGATGATTCAACTAAAACTAGTTAAATCCTCCTGGGATTACCAACAAAAAGTACTTTAGTCTTGTTGAAAAAGCTGCTTTTTGAATTTGTCAGACATATGTGAATTAAATTAAAACAATGATGAAATTAGGTAATACTGCCAGTAAACTTGTCCACTGACTTCCCCCAGCCCCCAGATTTTCTAAGGAAAAATGAAATAAGCTTCTAGAGTTGAAAAACAACCCTTTATTGTACTGTACCAATATGGCAAATTGGTTAAGATATTAGAAATACATGGAAATACAGCCTTCCCCTTTTTCTTCACCTAAGGAAATAAGAAAAGAGTTTTATGAAGTAGGATGTCAACAGATTAATATAATTGCTTTGCAATGTTGGAAATTCAAAACACTAAATTTAGAGTCCCTTGCCAGTATATATCATTTTGTTAGCCATTATTATTACAAAACATTCTTGAATAATTTTAAGTCATTAACCTTACTGTTTAAAACAGAATGTGGTACAAAAATAAAATTTCTGAGATATTTGAGAATTTATGAAATTAGTTATTATATGTGTGGACTAATGCTGATATGGCTGACTTTCTTCTACCTTGGTTTACTTCAGAATTATTAAGTTGTCAAATAAAGCAATATCTCATGTAATAATAAAAGAGAAAACTATTGATACTAATACCTAAGACAGGCTTGAAATCATTATTTAATTCATCCATGCATAAAATTGGCAAATAATGTTTTCAGTAGAAAGACAATTATTTTCAGTCTGCATATCAAGAAAAAGAAAATATGAGTTTTTTACAAAGCAACAAGTCATTTTAACTATAAAAATTAAAAAAGGAAACAAAGCTGCTGTACTAGTAGATATCCTCCATACTCCTACCAAATAATACATAGGCTGTAGAGTTTGTTGCCTCAAGAAAACTTTGGGACTAGTGGACAATACTAAAAGATTGTTGTATGTAACATACTGTATTTAATGGTTTGTTTCCTTTAATTTAAAAATTCTGGCTAAAAATGTTTTTATCTCCTTTATAAGCTTTAAGTAATTTTTTTAAAGAGGAAAAACAAGGAAGAGGGAGGGAAGGAAAGAAGAAAAGAAGGAAAGAAATTCAAATCTATTAAATATGTTATTTTTCAGCAGAAGTTATTGTTCATCTACCCACTCAAAGTATTTCCACCTTTAAATGACCTTATCTCTGAAAAGTATGTACATAATACAAAAATTAATAGAAAAGAAAACTAATTTTCTTAGTCCAGTGATTTCAAAATGTTATTGAACTAATGAATTAACTAAATCATTGTCATGTCTCATAACTTCATGCAAGCCCCCAAGTACCAATAGGGGAACCCATTTAATTACGTCTTTTCCTTCTCACGGATGCAGAATCAAATTAATAATGACACATTAATCCAAAAAATAAACATTTTGTATTTTTTGTATGAGTCTCTACTAAACATTGCCATTCTTACTGATACCACATCTTGATATGTTCTTGTTCTTTTCTTCTGATAGTGAGCATCTGCTTCATAACACATTAGTAAAGTTAAGACATGTAGTAAATTATAGAATACCAAGTCCATATTCCTTCTGCCTTAGTTGAGCCAGTAGCCAATCTGATACTTTGGTTCAAGATTTGGAATCAAGGGTCTTAGAGAAAACAACCACTGAGTCACATTAATAGTGAAACTTCAGAAGGACGGTCCTTCAAACACTCAAATGCCATTGCTTATGTCCCCAGACACGTCATGTTCCCTAGCTGGAATCACCAGTGCTCATGTCACCAGATTTCCCTGGCTTTCTTCCTGATTATTCAAATTTTGCTTAAATTCTATAAAATGCTTAAGTACTTTTCCAATAAATTTCATTTTATCCTTAAACTAGACTAAGTTTCTCTTACTTACACATTTGAAGAAAATTATAGCATGCAGTTTGTGTGCAAGTGAATGCCCTAATCCATATAGAGTATACGTACTACTAAAAACCATTTTTCCTGATTTGAAAGAGGGGACTTAAAACATAAACATGAAGGAAACTGGTAAATACATTTTTTTTGAAACGTAAAAGAGACTCTGAGAAACACTGTTATACAGATCTTCATATCTTCTCTTATAATCTGGGCCTGACTACGTATTTAGAACAAAGTTTATTTTCATCCATTGCATACGTTTTGCTGAGAGAGTAAAACACCACTATACTTTTCTATAAAATTTTTTGAATTTTTAGTCTATATAAATGTACATTTCTTTTTCACTAATGCTTTTATTTTGACTAATAATTGATATAGATATAAATTTTCAAATCTAATGTTATAATGGAGTTTTTACTAAGTTCCAGAAGATAAAACAGGACATAGAAATATATGGAAAAGAATTTAGAGTGCATTACAGAGCCATTCTCTGTGGGCACTTTACTTCCCACAGCCTCTAACAATCAGGCAGGGTAAATGGTTTTAAAGTAGGATCATGCTTAAATAAATATTCTCAGCCACCCAAACCGTCTACTCACTTCTGAAGGTTCGGAAACATTGGTGAATGTTTTGCATTTCTGGTTTCTGACCTAGATTGAACTGGACACACTGAAATATTATGAGAAAGGCTATTTTTTGGCTTGAACTGGAAATAAATCTGCCAGCATTCCAGTGAGCATGCCTTTCTTCTGTCCATCTTTGACTGTTTGAAAAGTCAAGTTATGTTAGACCCAGCCATTAATCTGAACTACAGCTAGACTGTGAAACTTTTTAAAGAATGATAGAAATGCCCAACCAAAATTTGGGAGGGCAGAGCTTTTAGGAGGGCTGTTATTGCCAAAAGTCAAAAACATTTGGTAAGTGAGAGAAACGGGTTGTCAAAACATGTGTCGGTGGATATGTTGTCCCCATGCAGGCGAGGTGACCTAAGAGTAGCTTCTCACCTAGTATGTGACCAAAACTACTCCAGATAGAGCATCCTAGCTGAGGTTTTTGAGATATTTTAGTAATAGTCTCTCATCCACATTCAGTGAGAAGAGGGCACGCCAATAGTTAAATATCCTTTTAAGCTTTAGCAGCATACTAACCTCATATTTTACTAGTAGGATATTTGTGATGGTATAATTTTGTAATTTGTAAGTAACTTTAAACTTTATTAATCTTCAAATTGATCCCCTTCTACCAAACACTGCTTTTTACTTTTAGAATTATGAATTTTCCATAAGGAACAAAGAGTATGACTAATGTGAGGCTCTGTGTTACTGTTACAACATCCTGATGGGCTTTTTTCTCTTACTTATGCTTTTATCTTATTCAAACATAACTTGGTTCTTTTAGAATCATGAAATAGAGTTGAAACTCTCTCCTTCAAAGGTTAAAACAACCCCATATATTCTTTTGTGGAAAGGAGTGGCATGTTATCCCCCTGTCACACAAGCATTAGACTTTGCCCAAACCTGTGTCCACAGGACAGTCACAAATGGAGCTAATTTTTGCCTTTTCAGTCACCAGTGAAGGAGAACAGCTGGCTCCTTTCCTTTGTATATCCTTTCCTTTGTCTATTCATCTTTTATATACTTAGAGAGCAGGCGCATCTCTCAGTGTTTAACCAAGACTAAACAATAAGGATCCTTTGGACTTTACTTATCACTTTTATTCCCAGCTCATTAATAATCATGGGGTTGACCCCTGAAACTTTCCTAACTATTTTCCCCTCTTAAATTGTAGGATTAGAAGCAACAGTAGTCTTGAAAGGACATATGTTGAAAGAATTTCTTCATGGTTCTTAAAGATTTTTGCACATTACCTTACTTCTATAGTAAGTATGACACATAGTTGACAAATGTGCTCAAACTTAGTTTGTTATTTCACCCACTTCCAGCAATGTTTTGTGAGCATGCTGATGGCATATATTTTCTTCCCATGTCTATTTTCACCCCAGCTCCAATCAAGAAGCTAAAGATTTACATTTTTTTAAAAAAGTTTATTTACTTTTGGCTGCATTGGGTCTTCATTGCTGCACGTGGGCTTTCTCTAGTCGCAGTGAGCAGGGGCTTCTCTTCATTGGGATGTGCCAGCTTCTCATTGCGGTGGCTTCTCTTGTTGCGGAGCATGGACTCTAGGCACACAGGCTTCAGTAGATGCAGCACGCGGGCTCAGTAGTTGAGGCCCGTGGGCCCTAGAAAGCGTGGGCTTCAGTAGTTACAGTGCGTGGGCTCAGTAGTTGTGGCACATGGGCTCTAGGGTGCGTGGGCTTCAGTATTTGTGGTGTGCAGGCTCAGTAGTTGTGGCTCATGGGCTTTAAAGCACAGGCTCAGTAGTTATGGCACACAGGACTAGTTGCTCCGTGGCATGTGGGAACCTCCTGGACCAGGGATCAAACTCATGTCTCCTGCATTGGCAGACAAATTCTTAACCACTGTGCCACCAGGGAAGTCCCTAAAGGTTTACATTTGAATTTGACAAATAGCCAAGCCAATTTCTGCAACCATCTGATGCTACATGCCTCTCTATATATGAGGGGCATTAAAACTTTACCACCACCCATGGCAAAGATTCCAAAAGCATCTAAATTCACCTTAATAATTAAATAGAAGAAAGAAATTTTTAAATAGGAAAAGCCATTTCAGAATCAAATAGGCAAGAATGAATTACCCTGTGACTATTGCTACAAATCAAATTGGAATTTGACTTCCTAGTGGGATGTTGTCAAAGAAGCAGGCTTTTTCTCTCCTTCTATTTTGCCATATTTTCATATTGCCCATTTGTCTTTTGATTGATAGGTGTCTGCCATTGCTCAAGACATCATAATGTCCATCTTCAGAGTAGGAAGAAGAGGCTGATCTAACATTAATCTCAGATTTGTTTCTTCTATTGGGAAATTAATTTTTTTTTCCAGAATCACCTCCTCCTAGGAGAATTTCTCTCTAATCACTCAGTCACTTCCTTCTACAAGAAGTCTGAAAAACAGAGTTTCTTTCAAATTAGAATAAAATTATGATGATTAAAATAAACCAATCACAATTCACTTCCTAGGTTTGGCAGATTTCCTTATTTTCTGGAAGTCAAGACCTCTCAGTCCACCACTTAAACAAACTGGACTTCAGTTAGTAAAAATGTAAAGTTTGGGAGCAGCTGTTGGTAGGCAGCCAAATGGGTCTACCACAGTAGCTATCTTTTCTGAGCTTTTATGTACTTAAACAAGCACCACTGAAACCAAACAGGTCTTGGCAAAGATATGCTTCAGGAAATAACATCAGACAGTTTTATGCAGAAGGATAATCTGAAAAAAGGCTGAAATGTAGAAATTAATGGGCTCACTGTGTCTCCAGGGCCCTCATCATTGTTTCACCTGAGGTGAGGGTTACTGGGGTCTCTGGAGGGCTGGGCAGATGCTGAGAAAGCCCCTGACATTCCTAATGTCCCTTTCCCTACAGTGATCATGCTCTCCCCACAGTCAGTTCTGGCCTTCCTTCCTTCTGGAACTCCCCTCTTCTCAAGCCAACAAGCTTCATATATGAGCAAGACTCATCCCAACCCAGCCTCAGGGAGACTCAGCCAGCTGGTGGAGATATTAAGGACAGAGTACACTGTGTTGAGAGATGTAACAAGACATGGATCTCTCTAAGCTTCACTTACCTCACCTGTAAAATCGAGATAATAATAGTAGCCACTTCACTGGGTTGTTGTAAGGATTAGATAAGACAGTTACACATGATAAAGCCAAATCAACATTGTAGTATGACTATAAAAAGATTAGATTTGTGTATGAAATTAATGGTAAATGACCACTGCTTAGATATCCCTGGTGAAATATTTGAGGTCCAAAGGTAAATAATATCAGAGACTTCTCTAAAAAGTTACAGTAAATGTGATCTACACAAATGGAAAAGTGAGAATCATCTCATCTTCCTCCTCTACCATATTAAATGTTGGAAGACACTAGCATAACATCTACTGAGTTTTCAACTGAAAAATTTAAGACCCAAGACATTCTTACTCACACAATACAAGCAATAGAAAGAGTTTCAAATACACAGGGACTCAGAGTGTAGCCCACATAGTCTTCACAGAAAAAAAAAAATTATTCAAAACATACTTCATCCAAAAATAGCAGCCAGTGTCATCCTTTTAAAATGTAGGTCAGATCATGTCATTGTTCTGTTCACAACTCTCTAATCCCTCCCTATTCACCTTAGGGTGTGATGGCAATGGTCAAAAAGGACCAAGAAACTCTGGCCCCGTTATTTTTCTTATCAAATGTCTGACTATTCTCACCGTTGGTCACTCAGCTCTAGTCGCAGTAACTTTCTTGCTGGTCCTCAAATTCCCACCTCTGGGAAATTCCCATATGCATGCAAATTCCCACCTCTGGGCCTTCACAGAGACAATCCTCTCTGCCTAGAATGCAAGAATTATTCTCTCGTTTTCTTGCTCAAATATCCCTTTTCCCTGTGGCCTCCTCGCACCAAATATTCACTTAATTGTCCTTATCCTTATTCCATTTTCTCTGTTCTTGCCATCTGTAATACGTGCTAGAAAGTGGGTTCTCTGTGTCTCCCATAACTATTAACTTTTTCCCATCTTTTTTCTCTTTTTGCTGAGGTCTGAGCATTTTGCTCAACTTTATTTCCAACTTTCTAGAATATTTTTAATTAGCTCTATATTATTTAAATTCTTTCTGTATATTTTTAATTTTTAAAACTTCTACTTGGTCTATAATTACTCCTATTCCCTAATAACTTGGTTTTGCTTTATTGATGATATAGTCTCTCAAATATCTCTAAGGATACACATTAGAATTTTTAAATTCTTTACTATTTCTTGCACTATTTCTACACCTGGGATCTGTCAATCTGTTTGTCCATCTTGGTCTTCCTCTCCCAGGCTGTTTAAGTATTCCCCAAAGGTCTAATAATCCTTCATTAACAATTGACATTTGTGAACAAAATATGATTTGATTCAATATAAGTTGCTATCCTTTTCAGTAGTATATATCAGTCTATCTATTTAGGAAGGGCTGACTGAGGATCCCCTTGTAAGTTGATGGTTCCTGTTGCAAACAAGCTTTCCTTTATGTTACATACCTGGGAATAGGAAGGCTAGCTCAAGAACTCCACAAACACCAAAGTGAGGCATAAGTTAGTTTGGAAGTAGAAAACTTTTCCACAATACACTTCTGACAGGCACTGTCTCTTCCTATAATGTTGTGAAAATATGTTGTCCTTTCAGGTTCTTTGTTATATCCTTCACCTCATGACACAGACTGTGATCGACCCCTCCCCAAATATATTACTCTATATAGAAGGTGAGTCTTGGATTTCTGTCTGTGAACAAATGTTCTAGAATGCTGCTCCAAAAATGCATGGGAGGATGCATTTAGACCATAAAATTCCTTAGACCTCATACATTTCATTGACTCTTCCCAAACCTGCTTTTTCATTGTCCACCAACTCCAAACTTAGAATTTCTCTGCAGCTCAGCTAGGAAGAGCTTCTCCCTTATCTGTACCATCTTCCTCCTGCATCTCTTCCAGTGTGTGACTTTTTTTCACCCATCTGCTTTATCTACTATATAATCCCTTCCACTTTCAGAATTCCTAAAGTTTGTCATATCTCTGGTTTGCTGGAGGAATCCTCTCTGGTTTACAGTATTACCAGGAACTCATTATGTTGTATATCTTTTACTGCCATTCAGTGAGATCTATGGATGGAGGAGAGGTTCATGTGTGTGCCAAGTTTGCCACCATAGACTGAAAAATAGGGTGAAAGGGTTAACTATACAGTGGCCAGAAACAAATTTCAGATGATGAAATTAGAATAATAGGAGTAGGAATGTGAATTAGGGATTTTGCTAAGAAAAACCACCATGCCATTCCCTATTACCCAGTTTTTAACCCCCAATGAAAGAAACTTCACTATGTTTTCATATCCTTATGACTTACCTCTCTTTGCTTCTCGAGGCTTCTCATGAAAGGTAATATAATGGCCTGCTGCAGCCAACACCTATCTTTTTAGTCTATATCTAGGAATTTCAGAAAAGGTAAATGTGGAAGGCAGCCAGATGTCCAGGCTTTGATTGTTAAGTCTTACAGCAAAGATGGCAATAAACTTCACTAAACAAAAGGCTGACCCAGGTTCCAAACAAATCTTTTGAATATGATATTAATTTTATAGAAAACAATATATAAAATGTCATGGATGAAACTTATTTCAAACTTATTTTAATATATCCTTACTCTGACTTTTCTGTCTTTGCTGATTTTTTAAATTTGGCCCTTTGATTTGTTCTTTGTTCTTTTCGTTTCTACCTCCTCAAAATCCTGTAAGAAAATAATTCAAGATGATAGACAAAGCAACATCTTAACTTCATTATGGTTTTCCATCCCTTAACAATTATCATGACTAGAGAATGACTGATGCAATTGGCCCAGGAGCCTAATACTAAAACTGAGTTTTGAGAACAAAAGTGAAGACATCAAAGCCAGCAGGACAAATGAGGGAGTCACAAACCCCCTATGTTCTCTAATTTAAAACAAAGGAAGGAAAAGCCTTCTTTATTTTAAATTGATGACTCAAATTAGGGCAAGGGAAAGTGAGATACAATAGGATTATGCAGTTTGATGCAAATGTTAATTTACCATTGTTTTCATATTTGCCTTAATGACTGCTGAAATGTGCATATGTTTATAATGGCTGTCACTTATGTCTGAAGTTTCATTAGATGATGGAAAATCTCCCTTGGGAGGCTTTATAATTGGCATAGCCAACCATCATCTGTTTTGGATGATTTTGGAGACAGAATTTTTAGGTCCTTCCAGCTCTGAGCCTGTGTCTGGATCTAAACAAAATGAAACATTTCCAAACAATTTTCCCAAATGCATACATCAGCACTTCCTGGTGATGCCTTGTCTCAACTATGAGAGTGAATTTGGAAACAACCATTCACCACCCTTTATCTCAATACCACTCAACCCCAAACACACTTCTGACTATGGTCTTCCGAGTATGCTCCAATCCCACTTTGCCACGTCTGCTTCCCCTTTGCTCCCCTACTTCACTCACACACTCTACTCAAGTACACACACCTGCTTATGCTCTCTAGCTCATCAACTAATCCCTCATTTCCCCTCCATCAGGCTGCCCAGCTGCAAAGAACATCAATAAATCATAGTTTGTATGTTCTCCTTCCTGCTCCGATGTGAAGTAAATCACTGTTTCAAAAGGTGTTTTCTCTGGAAAATTCCTTTCTGTTTTCAAAGAGCCAAGTTTTTTACACAAATAAGGTAATTAAAACGTTTGCCCTTTGTAGGTAAACAGGTGTCACACCTGCAAGCAATGATCCACCACTGAGCAATGTTATTTATCAAGCTCAAGATTATCCATTTTTGGTTTATGTTATAGTATTAATCCATCTCTGATATATATATATCACTACAAAAATTCTAAATAAAAGTAGTGTATTTAAAAAAATACTTTAGAGTCAAGTAGGTTTGTGAATTCTAATTTTCCATTGACTTCCATTATAAAATAAGAGCAGGAAAAAAATGGAAATAATAATAGCTAATATTTCTTGAGCTCTTACCATGTGCCAGGCCAAGTACTATTCTCAGCACTCCCAATGGAATAATTTATTTAATTCTCACAACATCCCTATAGAGTGGGTGTTATTTCTATCTAAATTTTTATGCATAAGAAAATGAGATACAGAAATTTTTATATATCCCACCCAAGATCACTGCTACTAAGTAGCAAAGTCAGGATTCAGACCTATAGCCTAGTTCCAGAATTCATGGTCTTAACCAACATGCTATAATGCCTCAATATAATAAAATAGTGCTAAGTAGTTATAAGGCCTTGAAAATTTATTTAATAAAAATAAAACTGATGAAGCACCAATGATGACATCGAACATTTTAATAATAATGTAGTTACATGCTGGGAAATTTTAACAAAATGGGTTAAAATAAACAGTTGCTTACAAGGAAGAATAAAGAAAACCCAAAGCCTTTTCTATAGTAAAATTATACTGTGCACATGCTACATTCACATACTCCCTCAGGGCTATTGTGAACTGACAGATAAGTACACAAAATGCAACATGACCAGAACTGAAGTTATGCCTGCCTAATTACAAGTTTCCTAGTACCTACGGCGCAAAGGACACTTTGCACGATAAATGTTTGTTGAATTGGACGAATGTTTATTGGTAACACCAAAGGGAATTATAAGGTATAAAATACCCAACTGCCTTTTTCAAATTAAATTGAATTCTATTAGGATTTATAAACTTTGTAAGTAACATTTTTTTCAAAAGTCTTCAAAAATATTCAAGCAGATAAATGTTTTGTCCATAGGCCATAAAAATGTTAAATCAGTGCCATTAGAAACTTTCTAGTCTAATCCTTTCATTTACAATAGAGAAAAATGGGCCTAGAATGGTTCACTGACTTGCCCAAGCAGCCGGTTCATAGCAAAGTGTGACTAAAACCCAGGTCCCCTGGTGCCTGAGTTGACTTGAGAGGTACACATATGTATATAAATACCGTATGCACAATTCCATCTGGCTCAACTGTTTCTCATCAGTATGCCACAGTACTGAAATCCTAGCATTAAAAGATATGATTATACATATTTGTCTTCCCTGTCTACAATGTTTCCACCAAAACTACCCTCCATGGACTTATAAAGTGCCTTATCTACCATTATGGTATTCCACACAGCATTGCTTCTGATCAAGGACCTCACTTCACAGCAAAATAAGTACTGCAGTGGGCCCATGCTCATAGAATTCACTGGTCTTGTCTTCTTCCTCACTATCCTCAAGCTTGATAGAATGGTAGAATGTCTTTTTGAAAGCAGGGAGGGAAGCAACACCTTGCAGGGTTAGTGAAAGGTTCTCCAGAAGGCTGTATATGCTCTGAATTAGTATCCAATACATGGTGCTGTTTATCCAGTAACCAGGATTCATGCATCCAAGAGTCAGGAGGTAGAAATGGGAACAGCACCACTCACTATTACCCCTACTGATGCATTAGCAAAATTTTTGTTTCCTGTTCCCATAATTTTCCAGAGGGAAGAATCCTTCCACCAGGAGATACAACAGTGATTCCACTGAACCAAAGTTAAGACTGCCACCCAGCCACTTTGGGCTACTTATTCCTCTGAGTCAACAGGCAAAGAAGAGAGTTACAGTAGTGGCTGGGGTGATTGACTCTGACTACTCAGGGGAAATTAGACTACAACTCCACAATGGAGGCAAGGAAGAGTATGTCTGGAATATAGGAGATCCCTTCAAATGTCTATTGGGTCACTTGCTGAAAGCAAACAGAATATAGATGAGAATCGAAAGGAGGTGGTTATAAACACTAGCTATGGCCATGTGACAAATTACAGAAATGAGGACTATAATTGTCATCAGCATTTCCTCCTCATTTTACTACAAATAGGTGTGTGTGTACAGGATATATATGTTTTCTTTATTTCCTCTTTTTCTTATCATATAACATGAGATGTATTGATTTTATATCATAGTATTTAAATGTGGTTAATTTTACATCATATTACTTAAGTTATAGGACATCAAGAAGAAGAGTAAATATTGCTCAAGGACTTTACCTCCTCTTCCAGGGTAGGGGTTAGTCTGTTTTTAGTTGTAGGATAGTCGTATCATGTTAGGTGGTATTATGACCTTGTTATTGTCTTTATTTGAAGATTAAGTATGATTTAAGGATACGTGTGTGGGTACCAATTTGACAAGGGGTTGATGTGGTGGTTAATTTTATGTATCAAATTGAGTGGGCTACAAGGTGTCCAGAGAAAACATTGTTTCTGGGTGTGTTTATGACGGTGTTTCTGGATGAGATTAGCATTTGAATCAGGAGACTCAGTAAAGTAGGCTGCCCTCCTCAATGTGGTTGGGCAGCGTCCAACCCACTGAGGTTCTGCATAGAACCAAAGTAGGAGGTAGGAAGAATTCAGCCCTATTTTCCTGCCTCACTGCTGGAGTTAGGGCATCTTATTTCATCTTCTCTTTGCCCTCAGACTGGGATATACATCGTTGGCTCCCTTGGTTCTCAGACCTTTGGACTCAAGTTGAATTACATCACCAGCTTTCCTGAGTCTCTAGCTTGCAAATGGCAGATGGTGGGACTCCTCATCCTCCATAATCATGTGAGCCAATTCCTCATAATAAATCTCCTTTCAATGTACAAACTATTGGGTGTAAGATAGGTTACAGGGATGTATTGTGCAACATGGGGAATATAGCCAATATTTTGGAATAACTGTAAATGGAGTGTAACCTTTAAAAATTGTATTAAAATTGTTTTAATTTTAAAAGAATATGGCATACACTTGTTCCAAGTGTTTGTGAATTTAAATGCAGAAACATTACTTAGAAAAGCAGAATATGTATCTAGGGGACTAAAACACTCCTGCTAACTTACTGCCTTTTACATTTTGGAAAACTGCCTATAGATTTAATTATAGTCTAAACGGGATCAAATTTTAAAAATCTCCTTTCATATCCTATTGGTTCTGATTCTCTGGAGAACTCCAATACAGATATTATTTTTAATTATGTAAATAAACTAAGTCAGCTGCTACCAAAGATTTTAAAAGAAGGGAAAAGAACAATGGCTTGATTTCTTACACTTTTTATGGGTTGGTACTGCTGATGGTGTTTTGGTTGCCAGGCAACTGCTAATTGTGTGCTTTCTGCAGTCCCATTGGTAGGCAAAACTTTGTCATGCATTTGGAGAATGATCTCAGCAGACATCTGGAACTTGTCTTTCTGTAGCATTTTTATTTCTCATTTAATCTTCTTTACGCTAAAGTGATATCCACCTATCCAACCTAAGAGAATGTCGGTGCTAAGTATATATAGTGGGAAGCATAATCTAACTGCCATCTCTTGACTGTCTTGCCCACTTAGCCCCTCTTAGATATAAAAAGAAAATCAGAAAACTGAATATCTACCACACCATGTGAGCGGAATCATCTATTAACTCCTTATGACCTTATTTATCCATATATTTACTGGTATAGATTAATTACAAATTTAACTGGTATAATAACTGTGGTTGACACCCCAAAATCTAGCTTACCTAGCACCAACAAGTAGTATCAGTACAATTTTGTGACTAAGGTTTCACCCTGATTTTTTTAAGATACTCCTGATAATCTCATCCCTTTTGCCATCCCTTTTGATTAAGGGATGAGTCCCTTAATCAACTTGATCCGATGAGCATAAGAGAATGTATTCAAAGGGCTTCTAGGAAGTTCCTTCACTCTCAAAGACAAGTTACAGAAAAAAAGTCAATCATCTTTTCCCTTCCCTTCCTGGATATAAGTAAACAGGTAGCCCTTATTGCTACTGAAACAATTATTCAGTGAACTATCTGGGCTACTTGGACCAGATAATTTTTATTTGGGGGGACTGCAGAACATTTAGCAGCATCCCTGGCCTCTACAACGAGATGTTAGTAGAAACGTTCCAGCTGTGACAAAATGTTTTAGATATTTTCAAATGTCCCCTTGGGGGTAAAATCTCTCCCAGTTGAGAAATACTGACTTAGAAGAAGCTGAAGGAATAGACAGCAGCAGGGAGAGACCAAAATAAACTAGATTTACGATTACATCATTGAGTCTCTAAGTCAGCTAATTCTGAAACCCTCTTCACATCTGGACTATTATGCAAACTAATAAATTCTTTTATCTCTTGACCAGCATAAGTTGATCTATCACCTGCAGTGTGCAGCTTAATGGATACTGGGCAAAACATGTTTGCATAGCACCTTTGCTCTCCCACTCCCCTAAATGACTTCACATATGCAATCTCCTCAAACCAACATCTCCCTATCTTCACTGTTAGCCAGTGACATTGCTCCCTTCTTCACTGAGAAAATTTTTAACAGTAGATGAAAATTTCAGACTCCCACATCCAAATATATTTACCAACCAGCACTTGCATCCATATACTGTTCTTTGCCATCTGTTACTATAAATAAACCATTCCAATCTCTTCATTTTTGCAGTAAATCTCATTCCTTTTTTTCCTACTAAAACTTATAACCCCACACATTTTCCCCTTCTCTCTTTCTTGTATTATTCCAATTAGTTTACAAGCATGCTACAATTTCTCCCACTTTGTATTAGTCTGGGCTCTCCAGAGAAACAGAATCAATAGGATATCTATATCTGTATCTAAATCTATACCTTTATCTATATCTTTATACCTATATCTATGTCTACATCTATATCTGTGTCTGTATCTATCTATATCTCTATCTATCTATCTAGAAAGTTATTATAAGGAATTGTCTCACACAGCTATAGAGACCAAGAAGTCCCAAGATTGGCGGTTGACAAACTAGAGACCCAGGAGAACCAATGGTGTACGTTCCAGTCTGAAACCAAAGGCAGGAGAAAATCAAAGTCCCAGCTCAAACACAGTCAAGCAGAGAAAGCACATTCTCTCTGGCTTAGCACTTTTGATCTATTCAGACCTACAGTGGATTGGATGAGGCCTGCCCACAATGGGCGGGGCAATCTGCTTTACTCAGTCTATTGATTCAAAGGTTAATCTCATCCAGAAACAACTGTACAGACACAGCCAGAATATTTAATCAAATATCTGGGCACTCTGGATATATACCCAGGACAAAAAGATACATAAACCCCTATTTCATAGCAGCACTATTTACAACAGCCAAGACATGGAAACAAATGTCCATCGACAGGTAAATAGATAAAGAAAATGTGGTATATTACTCAGCCATAAAAAAGAATGAAATAATGCCATTTGCAGCAACACGAATGGATCTAGAGATTATCATACTAAGAGAGGTAAGTCAGAAAGAGAAAGACAAATACCATATGATATCACGTATATGTGGATTCTAACATACAATACAAATGAACTTATCTATGAGACAGAAACAGATTCATAGATATAGAGAATAGACTTATGGTTCCCAAGGGGGACGATTGGGAGTTTGGGATTAGCAGATGCAAACCATTTTATATAGGATGGATAAACAACAAGGTCCTACTGTATAGCATAGGGAACTATATTCAATATCCTGTGATAAACCATAATGAAAAAGAACATGACCATAAACAAGATGAAAAGACAGCCCTCAGAATGGAGAAAATATTTGCAAATGAAGCAACTGACAAAGGATTAATATCCAAAATATACAAACAGCTCATACATGTCAATATCAAAAGAACAAACAACCCAATCAAAAAATGGGCAGAAGACCTAAATAGACATTTCTCCAAAGAATATGTATAGATGGCCAACAAACACATGAAAAGATGCTCAACATCACCAATTATTAGAGAAATACAAATCAAAACTACAATGAAGTGTCACCTCACACCAGTCAGAATGGTCATCATCAAAAAATCTACAAACAATAAATGCTGGAGAGGGTGTGGAGAAAAGGGAACCCTCTTGCACTGTTGGTGGGAATGTAAATTAATACAGCCATTATGGAGAACAGTATGGAGGCTCCTTAAAAAACAAAAATTAGGGCTTCCCTGGTGGCGCAGTGGTTGAGAGTCCACCTGCCGATGCAGGGGACACAGGTTCGTGCCCCGGTCTGGGAAGATCCCACATGCTGCGGAGCGGCTGGGCCCGTGAGCCACGGCCGCTGAGCCTGCGCATCCAGAGCCTGTTGCTCCACAATGGGAGAGGCCACAACAGTGAGAGGCCCGTGTACAGCAAAAAACAAAAACAACAACAACAAAAAATTAGAACTACCATATGACCCAGCAATCCCACTCCTGGGCATATACCCAGAGAGAACCATAATTCAAAAAGAGTCATGTACCACAATGTTCATTGCAGCTCTATTTACAATAGCCAGGACATGGAAGCAACCTAAGTGTCCATCGACAGATGAATGGATAAAGAAGATGTGGTACATGTATACAATAGAATATTACTCACCCATAAAAAAGAACAAAATAATGGCATTTGCATCAACATGGATGGACCTAGAGACTGTCATACAGAGTGAAGTGAGTCATAAAGAGAAAAACAAATATTGTGTTATTAATGCATATATATGGAATCTATAAAAATGGTATAGATGATCTTATTTGCAAGGCAGAAATAGAGACACAGACATAGAGAACAAATGTATGGATACAAGAACAAATGTATGAATACCAAGGGGGAAAAGGGTGGGTGAGATGAACTGGGAGATTGGAATTGACATATTTACACTATTATGTATAGAACAGATAACTAATCAGAACCTACTGTATAGCACAGGGAACTCTACTTGGTTCTCTGTGGTGACCTAAATGGGAAGGAAACCCCCAGAAAAGAGGATATATGTATATGTATGGCTGATTCACTTTGCTGTACAGCAGTATTTAACACATTATAAATCAACTATACTTCAATAAAATGTTTTAAAATTGGGCACTCCATGGTGCAGTCAAGTTGACACATGAAATTAATCATCACACACTTTAAATTTAAAAAATAACCTTTTTACCACCTTACTTTCCCTGCCAGCAACAGCCCTATTCAGCTACTTTCTTTTCCAGCAACTTCTCAAGACGTATCCTCAATAGAGCCATCTCTACTCATCTCCAACTTTCCTCCCACTATACTTTTTTAACGTCTCTCCAGTCAAACTTTTACTCCCAATTCTCCACCAAAGATGACTTTATCAAGATTAGTAATGAGCTCAATGTTGTTACATTCAATTAATTCACAACCCTTATTTAAAATTAATGATCAGAAGCATTGTACAAAGCTGATCACCCTCTCCTCCTTGATATATTTTCTTCATTGACTTCCTGCCTCACTGCCATCCTCAGGTTATTTTACTGGGTCCTCCTCATCTCATTTACCTCAATCCTGATCCCAGTGTCTCAGTTCTTGATTCTATTATTTTCTGTACTTAAACTAACTACTTTGGTGATTTTATCCAATCACAGTTACAGATTGATATGCTGGTATCTTCCAGTATTATATTTCCAACCCAGGTCTCTTTCTTGAATCTGAAACCTGTATATGCAACTCTCTACTTGATATATTGTCTTGATGGTCTAATAGATATCTCAAACATACTAAGTCCAAAATTATACTCTTGACTTCCTCCTACCCAAACCTGATCCACCCAAAGTCTGCCCTTTGTAAGTCGAAGACAATGCTATCCTTTTAGCTTTCAGACCCAAAGCTTTGCAAATAGTTAAGACTTCTCTCTTTCCCTCACCCTCCAGATTCAATGGGTCAGTAAATCCAGCTGGACCTATCCTCAGAATATATCAAGAATCTGACACTTTCTTATCAGCTCTGATGGCACACTCTACCATATATCTTGCCTGAGTTATTAAATAACTTCTAACCGATTTTCCTGTTAATGCTCTCTCTCAACCATAATATATTCTCAATATAGATGCCAGAGTAATACCTTTACAAGAGCAACATTACTCCTCTGATAAAACCCTCCAAGGGTTCTCCACCTACACTTTACCACCCAAACTTCTCTTAAAAATCCTGGATACTCCTATATGATGTGACCTCTCTAACTTCTTCTCCTGCATTCCCTTTTACTCACTGTTCCAGTTGTCCAGGTTTCCTTCTTGTTCTGCAAACATGCTAGATGTGCTCCTACCTTAGGGCATTGTGTACTGACTCTCCCTTCTGCCTGGAATGCTTTATCTCCAGATATCAACATGGCTGACTTCTTTAATATTTCATGGAGATAGAGATGTGGATATTGAAGAAAATGGCCCCAAAATTCCCAAATATGGTTAAAAAAGAGATATAATTTTACAGATCCAAGAAACTCTATGAACCACATGTCATATAAATACGAAGGAAACCCCACCTAGATGTATCATAACCAAACTGATGATAAAGCAAACTGATGATTTTTTTTTTAATCTTGAAAATAGCTAGAAGAAAATGACATTACATTCAGGGGAAAATAATGATATGGATAAACGTTGAACTTCATCCCACTAGAATTGTCTCCTTAAATTCTGAAACAACAAAAATATCAATGACCACAAATACAATATCCAGTAAAAATATATTTTAGGTATAAAAGCAAAAATTATGAAGTTTTCAGGTACAAATGGAGAAAATGTATTTCCAGTAGTTGTGCAATGAAAGAAAAACTAAAAAAAAAAAAAAATTCTTCTGGCTGAAAAGAACAGAAACCAGGTGAATACTGAATCTATAGGAAAGAGTAGGGAGAACTAGAAATGGTAAATATGTTGATAAAAATTAAAGAATGCAACAGAATTAAAGAATATGCAAAGAATATTTTATCATTACTTCTTAAAAAAATGTGTGACTGAATGAAAATAACAGCACTGTCATGGGACTCATAAGTAGCTGTAATAAACATGACAAGAACAACAGTAACCAGATAAAAGGAATTGTACTGTTGCAAAGTTATTACCTTTTACATAAAGTGGTACAATATTAATTCTAAAATAAAGAATACGTATTGCAATCCTTAGAACACTTACTTAAAATAATGTAAATAGTTATAGCTGAAAAACTAATAGAGGATTGAATTAGAAATCAGTAAGTATAAGATATGTATAAAAGCCCCAATTATTTCAAAATTTGACGTACTGCTAGGTAACTCACAGCTCAAAAACAAATTACAAGGGAAATTAGAAGTTATTGCAAGAGAATTGTAGTAAAAATATATCACAACAAAATTTGCAAGATCAACTTAAAGCTGTGTTTTGGGGGAAATGTGTAGCCTGAGAAGTTCCTATTAAAGAATAAAGTTCTTAAAATCTGTTACCAAGTTTTTCCATTAAGAGGCTAGGAAAAAAAAAAGAACAGCTTAGACTTAAGTAGAATAAAGAAAATGATAGTGATAGAGCAAAAACCAATAATGTAGTGTGAGAAAAAAAAGACAAAATTAACGAAGCTAAAATCTGGTTCCTTGAAAAGGTAAATAAACACCTACACCTAGCATGACTGATCAGAGAGAGAGACAGACAAAGAGAGATAAATGGAAAGAGAGAGAGAGAAATGGAGAAAGGAACGACAGAAGATTCGGAGAAAAATAATAAAGCAAATTGGGGAGAAACATAAACAACTGCTGAAGAACATGTGGAAGGTCTTTGTACTTTTCCTACAAATTTTCTCTAAATTTGAAAATAAATCAAAAATGTTATTTTAATAGATCTTTATTGGAGCATAATTGCTTCACAATACTGTGTTAGTTTCTGTTGTACAACAAAGTAACTCAGCCATATGCATACATATATCCCCATATCCTCTCCCTCTTGAGCCTCCCTCCCACCCTCCCTATCCCACCCCTCTAGGTCATCGGCAAAGCACTGAGCTGTTCTCCCTGTGCTATACTGCTGCTTTCCACTAGCTATTTTACATTTGGTAGTGTGTATATGTCGATGCCACTCTCACTTTGGCCCAGCTTTCCCCTCCCACTCCGTGTCCTCAAGTCCATTCTCTATGTCAACGTCTTTAGTCCTGCACTGTCACTAGGTTCACCAGTACCATTTTTTTTTTTTTTTTTAGATTCTATATATATGCACTAGCATGCGGCATTTGCTTTTCTCTTTCTGACTTACTTCGCTCTGTATGACAGACTCTAGGTCCATCCACCTTGCTACAGATAACTCAATTTGCTTTCTTTTTAAGGCTGAGTAATATTCCATTGTATATATGCACCACATCTTCATTATCCATTCATCTGTTAATGGACACTTAGGTTGCTTCCATGTTCTGGCTATTGTAAATAGTGCTGCAGTGAACATTGTGGTACATGACTCTTTTTGAATTATGGTTTTCTCAAGGTAAGAATGGCCATTATCAAAAAATCTAGGAACAATAAATGCTGGAAAAGGTGTGGTGAAAATTTTTTAAATTATTTTTTTAAAATCCCAAGTATTACTTGAAATCAGAGTAATATCTGAATAGGCAAAGATTAACTTTTCTCCCTTTTAAAGTATTTTTCTACCTCCCTTTTGCAAATCTGGCACTGGGTGCTGAAGCTGGCTCATACCAGCTTTCACTGGCCATTGATGGGAGTATTTACACTATGGAAATCAGCACATGCTACAAATCAGGGTTTGCTTTATTGTTTTGCTGATTGACTATACTTAAGAAAATGATTGAGAAAACGTTAATAATGCAGATTAAACTTAAAAATTTATGTCAGATATGTAACCTTTATATTTTGAATAGCACAAAAACAATTAAAGAAATATTCTGCCAGCATTCAAAAGCTATTCTGGGATTCAGTAAAGAAGTTGCTCGAAGTATTGATTAATGAATAAAGTTCCAATATGTGGCTTTGCTATTTCACTTCATCTTACTCATTAATATAAATGAAAATGTCAAACCATTTTCACATCCGAATTACATTTTTCCATCATTTACAATCATAGATATATGGTTGCTGAGTTCAGCAAAAATCAGGGGGTATCCTGTGAGACTCAACTGGTTACATGGATTTATAATAGAGTATTTTATATTTTATTATTATTTGTAAATTGTGTGCTACACATCTTTTACGTAAGTAAAAATTATAGTAAGGTTATGTGTGTACATAAATTTATCTTTTCATATAGTTAACATATGTGTGAGTACATGGGCATACATTTATTTTTCCTCAAAGCTGGTAGTTAAACATTTAGCATCACATCACTGAACTCTGGGCACATCCCTTAACTCTGGAAATTTCTTAGACACAGTTTCACCTCTGAAAATTAATGTGACCAAGAATTACCTCATAGGTTCAATGTCAGAATTAATGATATAAACTAAAAACTGCCCATCCTGGTGCCTAATAGGAAGTGGCAGCTACTATGGCAAGGATTATGATCTCTGTTATTAGTACTCTTACTACTCCTAGATGATCATGGCTGGTCCCTGCTACTCTAGTTCCTTCATACTGTTCCCTACCTTCCTTGTGTGGAGAGAAGCTTATCTGAAACACACTTGCCCCATGTACGAATCCCTCAGGGTTTTTTGTGGTTTTTGTTTCTGTTCTAATTTGCTAACCTCAAAACAAGAGGCAAAGTCTATATTTCTTTCTAGGCTTCAATGTTCTCATCAGTGAATGAGGGCTTACATAATGTCACACAGTGTAAAGCATGTCTTTTTGTGAGTGACTGAATGTATCCACTGAACACCAATTCCAGTTCTGACATTTTATGATATTTGGAAATTGAAAATTCTCCTAACATTTAAAAAAATTTCTTCTTTATTTTTCCTTGAAAAGTACTGGAAAACACTGTAAGGTAAAAATGTCCTCTAAGTCTACAGACACTTAAAAAAAAACCTACCTGAGATTGAAAGTAAAAGCTTCATTTACATTGTCCTGCCCATACAGACCCAGTCTGTGAAATCCTGTCTCCTGAAGACAGCAACTTACAGTTTGGAGTTTATTTTTCCCAGATTCTTCATGCGAAAATTTTTTAAGGAAAAATTTTATAAAGACATGAAAATAACAATAAACATGTATTACTGATATGTACTATTCTAAGTTCTCTCTAGTTTTTGACTTGTCAAGATTTCTGCTCACCTACACACACACATGCAGACACACATAAATACCCACATAGAGATATAATGTCAAGGGTTTCATATAAAATATGTGCCTATAGAAATATATATTATACATATAAATATATAATATGAAAGCTATCTTTTCTATAAAAATGAGGAATGTACTCATTAGTCTTATCATGTCATGAACATCATTTAAAACTAAGTACATTTATATCTATTATTTTTATAATTACATATTATTATATTAAGAAAATTTACTATAATGAATTAATCACTCTCCTATTGTTGACATTTTGTGTCCTGTTATCCTAGAAACTCCATTCTACAAGGAATATCTTTTTTTTTTTCCATTTTTATATGTTGGTATTTTTGACTCTGCTTTTGTGAATGAGATCTTTTTTATTTTAATTTATAACTCACTTTTAGTATTAAGGAAAACTATTATTTAGTTTGTCATACCTAGTTGGCTTATAACAATTTTTGTTAGATTTAATAGCTTCTTCCTTAAATACCTCAAATTTTTATGATATTATCCTTTCCTTTGTGATATTTTGTGTGATTAATTCTGCTTGATATATTACATTTCATAGAAATGCCAAAAATTATTTGAATAATAGTGATAACAAAAATGTTCCCAATCTCTTACCAAAATATTTGTAGAATACAGCTATTTAAAAATATGTAAAAAAATTGACTGCTAATAATTTTTAATTATGTTTAAGAAAGTTTCATCTATTATTGGTTTTTTGTTGTTGCTTTTTGCCAAGAATAGATCCTGCTGATGTTTATCAAGTGCTTTTCTGGAGGGTAGCATTTCCTGATGTAATAGTTTGATTTTTCTCCTTTAATTTGTTAATGACAAAAATTATTATGGTAAACTTCCCTATACTGAATCACCTTTTCATTCCTGAAATAAGCCTGTTTAGGCATTGGATAATATGCACTGATTTATTCACTTTGTTTTACACTTGGGTTTTCTTTAAAGGCTGGAACATACATTACTAGTGCCTATTTGGCCAATGTTCATAATGGGATAATCATAAAATTTCAACTCTCAGGGAACTGGAATCAAATTCTGACCTCACGACTTAGTAGCTGTGACTTAGGCAAATTAGAATCTCTGAGTCTTAATTTTTTCATCTTTATGCATAACTAATATGAGTTGCTGAATAGAAATTATTAAAGGATAAAATGTAAGAAGGTATATAAAACACTAGCCAAGAACTCTGCTCTCAGTAAATATTAATTTACCTGTTCTGTGAGCTAACAAGTAAGGAAAACAACATAACACATATATACCTTCAAGTGAATCAGTGTGACCTTTCTCCTGAATTACAGTGGAAAAGTCCAACCGTGTATCCATAAATAGCAAGGTCAATATAAATATCACACTAAATAAAATATTTTGGCTATTACTGCCTTAATAATAACAGCCACTAGTGAGTGAATCTCCTGGCTGGGGTACCTTCCCAGCAATTTGTCTTTTGCATAACAAGACTGTTTGATCCAAACATGTGTTCATGTTGAACGTTTCCCAGGGCTTCTTATTTATAACTAAACTGTGGCCAGTGCAGTTCTCCTTACATATAATCTCTAAAACATATTTGCCATTGAATAGTTACTGACATTTCCTTCTCTGAATTTCTTTCTAGGACACATGGAAAGGAGGAAGGCCACTGTTTGCACAGTCAAACATCTTCCGTGTCCAGAAATTTCCTTTGGCAGTCAATGCAGTAGGTTTCTAAGTATGATAAGAATACACACTACATTATGAATTGTGAAAGCAGCTACAAGCACTATGCCTGGCATAAACCAGGTTTTAAATAAATGTTACATGAATGAATAATGAAAAGAAAAGTATCCAATTTTTTTTAAAAAAAGAAATCATTTGTTTGGGAAATATCTTAGCACCTTAGAGAACTGGGGAAATGTTTCAGTAGAAAATATAACTTATCAAACATTTAGAGGAGAGCTAACACCTATCCTTCTCAAACTCATCCAAAAATTGCAGAGGAAGGAACACTCCCAAACTCATTCTACGAGGCCACCATCACCCTGATACCGAAACCATACAAAGATAATACAAAAAAAGAAAATTACAGACCAATATCACTGATGAATATAGATGCAAAAATCCTCAACTAAATACTAGCAAACAGAATCCAACAACACATTAAAAGGATCATACATCATGATCAAGTGAGATTTATCCCAAGGATGCAAGGATTCTTCAATATATGCAAATCAATCAATGTGATAAACCATATTAACAAATTGAAGAATAAAAACCATATGATCATCTCAATAGATGCAGAAAAAGCTTTTGACAAAATTCAACACCGATTTATTATAAAAACTCTCCAGAAAGTGGGCATAGAGGGAACCTACCTCAACATAATAAAGGCTATATATGACAAACTCGCAGCAAACATCATTCTCAATGGTGAAAAACTGAAACCGTTTCCTCTAAGATGAGGAACAAGACAAAGATGTCCACTCGTGCCACTATTATTCAACATAGTTTTGGAAGTCCTAGCCACGGCAATCAGAGAAGAAAAAGAAATAAAAGGAATACAAATTGGAAAAGAAGTAAAACTGTCACTGTTTGCAGATGACATGATACTATACATAGAGAATCCTAAATATGCCACCAGAAAACTACTAGAGCTAATCAATGAATTTAGTAAAGTTGCAGGATACAAAATTAATGCACAGAAATGTCTTGCACTGCTATACACTAACAATGAAAGATCGGAAAGAGAAATTAAGGAAACAATTCCATTCACCATTGCAACAACAAAAAAAATACCTAGGAATAAACCTACCTAAGGAGGTAAACACCTGTATTCAGAAAACTATAAGACACTGATAAAAGAAATCAAGGATGACACAAACAGATGGAGAGATATACCATGTTCTTGGATTGGAAGAATCAATATTGTGAAAATGACTATACTACCCAAAGCAATCTACAGATTCAATGCAATCCCTACCAAGTTACCAGTGGCATTTTTTACAGAACTAGAACTAAAAATCTTAAAATTTGTATGGAAACACAAAAGACCCCGAATGGCCAAAGCAGTCTTGAGGGAAAAATATGGAGCCGGAGGAATCAGACTCCCTGACTTCAAACTATACTGCAAAGCTACAGTAATCAAGACAATATGGTACTGGCACAAAAACAGATATATAGATCAATAGAACAGGATAGAAAGCCCAGAGACAAAGCCACGCACCTATGGTCAACTAATCTATGACAAAGGAGGCAAGAATATAAAATGGAGAAAAGATAGTCTCTTCAATAAGTGGTGCTGGGAAAACTGGACAGTTACATGTAAAAGTATGAAATTAGAACACTCCCTAACACCATATACAAAAATAAACTCAAAATGTATTAGAGACCTTAATGTAAGACCGGACACTATAAAACTCTTAGAGGAAAACATAGGCAGAACACTCTGACATAAATCACAGAAAGATCTTTTTTGACCCACCTCCTAGAGTAATGGAAATAAAAACAAAACTAAACAAATGGGACCTAATGAAACTTAAAAGCTTTTGTACAGCAAAGGAAACTACAAACAAGACAAAAAGACAACCCTCAGAATGGGAGGAAATATTTGAAAATGAATCAACGGACAAAGGATTAATCTCCAAATTATATAAACAGCCCATGCAGCTCAATATTAAAAAAACAAACAACCCAATCAAAAAATGGGCAGAAGACCTAAATAGACATTTCTCCAAAGAAGACATACAGATGGCCAAGAAGCACATGAAAAGCTGCTCAACATCACTAATTATTAGAGAAATGCAAATCAAAACTACAATGAGGTATCACCTCACGCCAGTTAGAATGGGTATCATCAGAAAATCTACAAACAACAAATGCTGGAGAGAGTGTGGAGAAAAGGGAACCCTCTTGCACTGTTGGTGGGAATGTAAATTGATACAGCCACTATGAAGAACAGTATGGAGGTTCCTTAAAAAACTAAAAATAGAATTACCATATGATCCAGCAATCCCACTACTGGTCATATACCCAGAGAAAACCATAATTCAAAAAGACACATGCACCCCAATGTTCACTGCAGCATTATTTACAATAGCCAGGTCATGGAAGCAACCTAAATGCCCATCAACAGATGAATGAATAAAGAAGATGTGGTACATATATGCAATGGAATATTATTCAGCCGTAAAAAGGAACAAAATTGTTTCATTTGTAGAGATGTGGATGGAACTAGAGACTGTCATACAGAGTGAAGTAAGTCAAAAAGAGGAAAACCAATATCATATATTAACACGTATATGTGGAACCTAGAAAAATGGTACAGATGAACCTCTTTGCAGGGCAGAAATAGAGACACAAATATAGAGAACAACCGTATGGACACCAAGGGGGGAAAGTGGCGGGTGGTGGTGGTGGTGGTGGTGGTGGTGGGATGAATTGAGAGATTGGGATTGACATGTATACACTAATATGTATAAAATAGATAACTAATAAGAACGTGCTGTATAAAAAATAAGTAAAAGAAAATTTAAAAAGAAAATATCTTATCCATCCACCCACTCATTCATTCAATAAATATTGACTGAGGGCTTGCTATTTTCCAGGCAACTCACTGTGAATACTGTGCTCAGTATGACATGCTGGTCCACATCGAGAGATTGCAGTCTGCTGAGGAGATGAATATTGCATATAATTCCAAAATTATTGAGTGATGGAAAAGTCCAATTACACAAGCATACAATAGAGAATAAAAATACAGAGATTTCATGTTTTATCTATAAAATTATAGGACTCAGTGCATTGAACCTTCTTTAATCTACATTTGTACTGTTATTGTTCAAGAGTAACAATTGAATATATCAGGCTCAGGTTCTGTATACTGAATGATCCAAATTGTAGTTCAAGGTCTAATGTTAAATAAGCTTATTATAAATTCATCAACTACAAGATCAAGGGATGCTGCATACTATCATAGAACCACATTGAAATTCAGCTGTTTGGAGGTGGGCTAGTTTCTTTCATGAGCTAAACATCTCTTTCCTGCCTGTTAGCAACACAGCACCAGAAAATACTACTACCTGAAAACAAATAGCTAAATCTTTGAATGCTAATCTAGTATAAACCATAAAATCCTGACTGGACAGAAGTAACACAAAAGAGAAAGCAGAATATGCTTAAAAAATTGAAATATAATCAAACTAAAAATTTACTTTGAAAAAAATAGGTAAAGAAAAATAACAGATGAACTTCACAGAAGACTGAAGGTCCTAGATAGATAATTAAGAAAAGAATGCTTTCAGACCAGTCTGAATCTACAAGCTGAACATGGGTAACTTTTGCTTCTGGTGAGATAAAGCAACAAGGAAACAATTCGCATGCAGTATGCTTATCCCTGGCAATAACTGTCAAATCCTTTACTGCCTTGTTCCCATAATTTTCTGGCAACAGTCATAGGACTCTGAAGATCTGTCAGCTCCTACCCACTGAAATTGCACTATGAATGCTTGAGGAGCTCTTGATAAGATTCTTAAAAGCCACGAGAGCCTTTCTCACCCTTCTCCCACTTGATAGAGTAGGTAGAGCCCCTCCCATCCTTTTCTACTCCTATAAAATAATCCTCTCAAGGAGCTTCAGGGAAACCAATATTCTGAAATGCAGAATAAACCTTCCCCTGGGAAAAGGGATTGCCAAGGCCTGGCTCTCTCCTTAGAAAGGGAGATGGGAAAGTACAGTGAACACAAAATACATGCATATAAATATTCCAATATGCTTAACATACTTTCTCACTTGGATCCCTCTCATCAGAATTTAAGAATTCTCAAGTGTCCCCTACCAACCTAAAAAACAAAAATAAAAACATCCTCACACCCAATGACATCTACATCATCAAATTCATCAGTCAGACTTTTTTTCCAGACTTCTGAGTTATTGGCCAGATTTTGTATTGAAATAACCTTCAGTTAAAAAATTCACGGTCACTGTAACCTCTCAACAGTTTCAGCAGCTTTTGGTCAGCTCCTCCTGCAAACATTCTCTTCCTTTGCCTGTAACAACAACCTCTTGGTTATACTCCCAACTCTGATCAATTCTCAGCCTCCTCAGCCCAATTGTTAGAGTTCTTCAAGGCTATCTAGGCTGTGAGACTTCCTATTCTACACTCGCATCTAAATCTACAGCTTCAATTGCTGATCTAGTCAACTGGTGACTAGATACCCAGGCCTTCCAGATTTACATTTTCAGCCCTAGATGATTTCCAAACCTGTACTGGTACCTCCATTTTGTGAAAGTTCACTTTACACACTTCATTTTTATGAAAGACCTACATTAGTACCTGTTTTTGCTAACCGAAAGAAATCAAAAAGGATTTTCACTTTTACAAAAAAAGGTGAAGAGTGAAAATGGTGGTCAGCGTTGGTTTTGTAGCAAGCCCGTTACAAAAGCGGCCTACACCCCAAGCAGTAAGAATGGCGCTGCCAAGCTCCTTCCCTGGGAACTATATTCAGCATCTCAGCATCAAGACGCCACATCTCTGAACTCTGTCTGTGAGCATCTGTGCTTTATCTCAGTTTATTTCGTGCAACTGTTAGCAAGCTCTGTCCTAAGGTAACTGCTTCTTTGCTTTATGCCATTTCAGCTTATAAAAGATTTCATAGGAATGCTCACTTTCTGACAGCAGGAGAAAGGTGTATAGTATAAAACTACAATGAAGAACTATACAGCTCCACATACCTCAGATGCACCTCAGACTCAACATGGCCAAAATCAAATCCCTGATTTCTTCCCACCCGAAACAAAACTATACAAATGAATGAATAAACAAAGCAAATCCCCCTCTACAAAAGCAACTACCCGGTTCTCTTCCAGTGTTCCCTGTCTCAATACAACGATCATCAGTATCCTAGTCGTAAAAATTAGAAACTTAACATAATTATTTTCCTTATTTCCATGTTAAATCAATTATTTAGATTCAATTTCTAGAGATCTCTTAAGGGCATTCACTCTTCTTTTTTTTTTTTTTTTTACATCTTTATTGGAGTATAATCACTTTACAATGGTATGTTAGTTTCTGCTTAATAACAAAGTGAATCAGTTATACATATACATATGTTCCCATCTCTCTTCCCTCTTGCATCTCCCTCCCTCCCACCCTCCCTATCCCACCCCTTCAGGTGGTCACAAAGCACCGAGCTGATCTCCCTGTGCTATGCGGCTGCTTCCCACTAGCTATCTACCTTACGTTTGGTAGTGTATCAATGTCCATGCCTCTCTCTAGCTTTGTCACAGCTTACCCTTCCCCCTCCCCATATTCTCAAGTCCATTCTCTAGTAGGTCTGTGTCTTTATTCCTGTCTTACCCTTAGGCTCTTCATGACATTTTTTTTTCTTAAATTCCATATATATGTGTTAGCATACGGTATTTGTCTTTCTCTTTCTGACTTACTTCACTCTGTATGACAGACTCTAGGTCTATCCACCTCATTACAAATAGCTCAATTTTGTTTCTTTTTATGGCTGAGTAATATTCCATTTTGGTGGAATATTTGGTGGGAGCATTTAGTCCATTTACATTTAAGGTAATTATCGATATGTATGTTCCTATTCCCATTTTCTTAATTGTTTTGGGTTCGTTATTGTAGGTCTTTTCCATCTCTCGTGTCTCTTGCCTAGAGAAGTTCCTTTAGCAGTTGTTGTAAAGCTGGTTTGGTGGTGCTGAACTCTCTCAGCTTTTGCTTGTCTGTAAAGGTTTTAATTTCTCCGTCAAATCTGAATGAGATCCTTGCTGGGTAGAGTAATCTTGGTTGGGGGTTTTTTCCTTCATTATTTTAAATATGTCCTGCCAGTTCCTTCTGGCTTGCAGAGTTTCTGCTGAAAGATCAGCTGTTAACCTTATGGGGATTCCCTTGTGTGTTATTTGTTGTTTTTCCCTTGCTGCTTTTAATATGTTTTCTTTGTATTTAATTTTTGACAGTTTGATTAATAAGTGTCTTGGCGTATTTCTGCTTGGATTTATCCTGTATGGGACTCTCTGTGCTTCCTGGACTTGATTAACTATTTCCTTGCCCATATTAGGGAAGTTTTCAACTATAAACTCTTCAAATATTTTCTCAGTCCCTTTCTTTTTCTCTTCTTCTTCTGGAACCCCTATAATTCGAATGTTGCTGCGTTTAATGTCCCAGAGGTCTCTGAGACTGTCCTCAGTTCTTTTCATTCTTTTTTCTTTATTCTTCACTGCAGTAGTTATTTCCACTATTTTATCTTTCAGGTCACTTATCCATTCTTCTGCCTCAGTTATTCTGCTATTGATCCCATCTAGAGTATTTTTAATTTCATTCATTGTGTTGTTCATCATTGTTTTTTTCATCTTTAGTTCTTCTAGGTCCTTGTTAAATGTTTCTTGCATTTTGTCTATTCTATTTCCAAGATTTTGGATCATCTTTACTATCATTATTCTGAATTCTTTTTCAGGTAGACTGCCTATTTCCTCTTCATTTGTTAGGTCTGGTGGGTTTTTATCTTGCTCCTTCATCTGCTGTGTGTTTTTCTGTCTTAGCATTTTGCTTACCTTACTGTGTTTGGGGTCTCCTTTTTGCAGGCTGCAGGTTCATAGTTCCCGTTGTTTTTGGTGTCTGTCCCCAGTGGCTAAGGTTGGTTCAGTGGGTTGTGTAGGCTTCCTGGTGGAGGGGACTAGTGCCTGTGTTCTGGTGGATGAGGCTGGATCTTGTCTTTCTGGTGGGCAGGTCCACGTCTGGTGGTGTGTTTTGGGGTGTCTGTGGACTTATTATGATTTTAGGCAGCCTCTCTGCTAATGGGTGGGGTTGTGTTCCTGTCTTGCTAGTTATTTGGCATAGGATGTCCAGCACTGTAGCTTGCTGGTCATTGAGTGAAGCTGGGTGCTGGTGTTGAGATGGAGATCTCTGGGATATTTTTGCCGTTTGATATTATGTGCAGCTGGGAGGTCTCTTGTGGACCAGTGTCCTGAAGTTGGCTCTCCCACCTCAGAGGCACAGCCCTGACTCCTGGCTGGAGCACCAAGATCCTTTCATCCACACGGCTCCTTAATTCGGGATGATTCATTGTCTATTCATGTATTCCACAGATGCAGAGTACATCAAGTTGATTGTGGAGATTTAATCCACTGCTCCTGAGGCTGCTGGGAGAGATTTCCCTTTCTCTTCTTTGTTCTCACAGCTCCCAGGGGCTCAGCTTTGGATTTGGCCCTGCCTCTGCGTGTAGGTCACCGGAGGGCGTCTGTTTTTCGCTCAGACAGGACGGGGTTAAAGGAGCCGCTGATTCAGGGGCTCTGCTCACTCAGGCCGGGGGGTGGGAGGGGCACGGAGTGTGGGGCAAGCCTGCGGCGGCAGAGGCCGGCGTAACATTGCAGCAGCCTGAGGCGCGCAGTGCATTCTACCAGAGAAGTTGTCCCTGGATCCTGGGACCCTGGCAGTGGCGGGCTGCACAGGCTTCCCGGAAGGGAGGTGTGGATAGTGACCTGTGCTCGCACACAGGCTTCTTGGGGGCGACAGCAGCAGCCTTAGCATCTCCTGCCCGTCTCTGGGGTCCGCGCTTTTAGCCGCGGCTCGCGCCCATCTTCGGAGCTCCTTTAAGCAGCGCTCTTAATCCCCTCTCCTCGCGCACCAGGAAACAAAGAGGGAAAAAAAAGTCTCTTACCTCTTCGGCAGGTCCAGACTTTTCCCCAGACTCCCTCCCAGTTAGTCATGGTGCACTAACTCCCTGCAGGTTGTGTTCACGCCGCCAACCCCAGTCCTCTCCCGGCGCTCCGACCAAAGCCCGAGCCTCAGCTCGCAGCCCCGCCCGCCCCGGTGGGTGAGCAGACAAGCCTCTCGGCTGGTGAGTGCCGGTCGGCCCTGATCCTCTGTGCAGGAATCCCTCCGCTTTGGCCCCCGCACCCCTGTTGCTGCGCTCTCCTCCGCGGCCCCGAAGCTTCCCCCTCCACCACCCGCAGTCTCCGCCCGCGAAGGGGCTTCCTAGTGTGTGGAAACATTTCTTCCTTCACAGCTCCCTCCCACTGGTGCAGATCTCGTCCCTATATTTTGTCTCTGTTTTTTCTTTTTTCTTTTGCCCTACCCAGGTATGTGGGGGGGGGGGGGGTTCTTGCCTTTTGGGAGGTCTGAGGTCTTCTGCCAGCTTTCAGTAGGTGTTCTGTAGGAGTTGTTCCACGTGTAGATGTATTTCTGGTGTATCTGTGGGGAGGAAGGTGATCTCCGCGTCTTACTCTTCCACCATCTTCCCGGAAGTCCACTCTTCTTTAAGCTTCCTTTCACCACCTTAGTATAGTCATCCATTTGCCCAAGACTTGATTTCTGAATTGCCTAATGACTGATCTCTTCATAGTCACTCTTATTCCAATCCTTTCTTCATATTACTTCATGAAGCTAATATTTCTTCATGAAACTAATGTTTTGAAAGCTAAAATTTCATCATTTTTCTTCTTTGCTTAGAAACTCTTCAATGGTTTTTCACTGCCACTGAGAATGAAGACATAGCCAAAATAATACCTTACGTGGTTTCAACCTCACCTACATCTCCAGCTTCGTCTTACACCATCCACCCTTGCTCTTTGCTCCAGCTTTAGTGGCATTGTCTCACTTTCTCAAAATGTCATGTTCTATCTCATTGCAGGGCTTTTGCTAGAACTCTTCTCTCTGCTTAAGATATTCTCTGTTATTGTCTCAAATTTGAAGAATAGTAATTCAGGTCAAACTTCACTTCCTGAGGGAAGAATTCCCAAACACCACAGAGCAGATCAAGACCCTTTTATTATATATTCTGGTAGCACAACATGTCAGTTCTTCATAGCACTTAGCATTATGTATTAAATAAAAATTTGTGCCTTAATATGATTAACGTCTCTCTTTCCCAGTACCTCTCTGTGATGGCAGACACCATGGCTGCTTTTGTCACTATTGCATACCTAGAGTCTAGCACAAGTCTTGTCATATAATTAATCCTTAATGAAGTTTCATGGGATGAAAAACCAGATGAACTGATTCTGTAGAGATGGAAATTGGTTAATTTGATACAGTGAAATAATCGAATGTCTGTCTTTTCAGTTTTATACCTCTGATCTACATGGATAGATCTTGATCAAGTAAAACTGACTCAAAAAATGCTAATTTGGGCTTCCCTGGTGGCGCAGTGGTTGAGAGTCCGCCTGCCGATGCAGGGGACACGGGTTCGTGCCCCGGTCTGGGAAGATCCCACATGCCGCGGAGCGGCTGGGCCCATGAGTCATGCCTGCTGAGCCTGTGTGTCCGGAGCCTGTGCTCCACAACGGGAGAGGCCACAACAGTGAGAGGCCCGCGTACTGCAAAAAAACAAAACAAAACAAAATGCCAATTTTGTCACTGATGTACATATTAATGTTTCTGAATGACTCGTTGGCAGAGAGCAAGAAAGAGCGATGTAGAACTTTGTACTTGTACCACTTCTGCAGTTTCATGATGCAAAATTCCAGCTCCTATTATTTATATATGAATTGAAACATATTGTTGATATATATATGTAAACATATTTTTATCATAAAACATAGTAATACAATATTTAAGAGAGCTGGATCCTCCCCATCTCTAACAGTGAAATTTAGATATTGAGTGGTCTTTTTTAAATTTAGGAAGAGATATTTTTGACATCTTCTTGATACCAGTAAGCCCCACAGTGACAGGACATCATACTTAAATGTGACTGGAGAGAAGTAATGGGAATTCTCTGGCCAATGCTTTACTATGCTTTTCAGAAAGCATCTGATTTTAATTTTGAATGGTAAAATTTGAACATAGTTGGCTAATTTACCGGCCACACAAGGAAAGAAGAGGCTTCATTTTAAGTGGTTTATACCATTTAGGATGGTTACTGCCAACTTTGAGCTGAAAAAATTGGAGGCCACTGACCGAGAATGTATATCCACAAAACTATATAGCTAATAGCCAACCATAATCAATGCTTTGGAAATTGATATATAAATTCAATGCATATGTAATATCTATTAAAATACAAATATAACTTTTAATCATCACACGAGATCTGAAAATTTACTTTATACCTTTATTTTATTAGGTATTCATTGACTGTAAGATTATTTATTTGTCATAAAATGTTCAGTTCAATGAGTCCTATAATATAATAAAGAAATTATTATGTACCACTTTACTGCTAATATCACTGAATCAAAATTTGTATAAGACAGTCTCTAACTTCTTTTTTAAAAGCTATAAATATGATTACACAGGAAGAAACACTAAAACCAGATTCTGAGCACTTTCAAATGAGAAAAATGGCAAATGCACATTTAGCTTACAAACTGAAGACATTTCCTCATTCATTCAGCAAATAAATCTACCAGGTACTACATTGACAGTTAAGGATGTTCCTAACTTCACAGAGCTTAATCTAATTTCTTTCCAAAGAATTTTAATCTTAATTTTGTTAAATCCCATCATATAGAGATTTATTTTTTAACCTCAGTCGTTGAGCTTGTATATGATTCTTATTATACCCAAATATTATGTGAAGTTGATAGTTAATAGTTCATATTATATAAACCAAATAGAGACAATAAATGTTTTGATTTCTCGCTAGTTGATTGCGTTTTTTTCAAGTATTAAAAAAATTTTTTTTCATATGTACATACAATATAATAAAATAAAAAATAGCTACAGCACCTAGAAGTTAAATTGTTTTTTTTTTATTCCTTTCAGTAACAGAGGTTTCATATTTTAAATTACTCTAAGTCATTTATGAAAACATATTTCTCATCTCTTCCTCATCACTATTTATACACCTTCCAGATCCACCCCACAGGTTGGCAAGAATCTGCCTGGTTATGTTCTTGGAGAGAAGTGTTCATGCGGCTGGAGGGAAGCATGAATGAACAGGGTGTGCTCAGGGATAAGCAGAAGTGTTTTTCTTGAACTCTATTGACTGTTCTTTAACGTCAATTGACTCATTGACTCATACAAAATCACACGCATTTCCAGCACAATGAGGGAGGAAAGTGTCTATTCTCCATCCATGTTATTTGAGTGAATTTGGAAAATCAGCCATCCTATCCAAGAACTGTTTTCTTTTAACTGTTCATCACAAAATGATATACTACATCCAGGTGAACTATATCTGGATAGATAGAAATGCTCCATGCACAACTAGTACTATAGATGAATAATGTCAGTGGGCAAAATCAGCCATGCATGCCTCGTCTGGACAATCTTCCCATTGTCTTATAAGCTTCATTGACAAGAATGCCTCCTAATCGGACCCCACTATGACAGGAAGTTCCTTAAGGACAGGGTATACATGTTATTTGTATTTATATTAACGGTGTTTAGCAAATATTTAGACTTTTAGTAGACAAATAAATTTGTAAAAGTAGGAGCAAAATGTGCCAATTCTCCATTTAACATTCTGATCAATTAATAAAGGAACTCACAAGATACGGAAGAACTCACAAGATACGGAAGAAAGACACCAGAATTGTGTTACCCGATAGCTTAGATTCTTGCCATCAACCCTGCCTACTTTGTTGATCTTGCAGTGGTTCTCAATTTTACCCTTACAATGGAATCATCTAGGGAGTTTTTTTTAAAAGATCCCACCCAGATCACATCTCAGATTAAATAAATCAAAATCTCTGAAAGTGAGATGCAAGGACCTGTATTTCTTAAAGCCCCCATGCTGATTTCAATATGCAATTAAGTTTAAAAAACACTTTTGTAGAGAAACCTGAAGAATACAGTTATTTCATTGATATACCTTAAAAAGTAAAAGCTAAGCTAATTTCAAGATTGATAATAATGACAATAACTACTTTAAACAGACTTAGAATGTCTTAGAGGAGAATGATTAATATTTCAGTTCCTCAATCCTAAACTGCAGGATATTTTCAGATCAAAAAGTGAAAGTTATGTGTACTTGAAAAGTTGCATGATGTGATACAATATATGTTAAACCTGGAGGGTGTGTCCTGGGTTTTCAAGACCTTCATCCATAAATTAAGCTGTGTATCTCTGTTTCCTCACCTGTAAAATAACCAGGTTGGGATGAATGATCTCTATGATTCTCTCCAGCCCTACAATTCTATAACTGGTTTGAGGAGCATCCTGAATGATTATTTTAATGTTTCTAAAATGTACAACTTTTCATTTGAGAGAGTATCCTTTATAATTATGATGAAGTAGGTCTTTTGTGGCAATGAAAGTTCTTTGTTTTATACTTAAGAGCTCTATTAAATAAAAGAAAAAAGAAATAATAAATCTGGAGTCCTTTGATTTTGATGAAGTGTTTTCCTTGGCTCAAATTCATTAAAGTTGAGTCCAGATAATCCCATAATCCACATGAATAATTCCAACACTGCTGGCTATCATCTTCTGCAAACCAGAGTTAATGGAATAAGGTTGATTCTGACCAAGAAAGGGCTTTGCCAACTAAAGAGAACTGTAAGAATTAATTCTAGCTATCACCAATGTGCAGAGAAATGATGTTAATTATATTATGATAAATATATCAGAGTTAAGCATAAAATTAAGTCCATTGTTGAAAGTTTCATTCTGAACCTTAATATCATATTTAATCTTTCATCTTTCCTTCATACTTTCATAATTGCTCATGGGGTTAAGTGCCAACATCTGTGTCCAAAGTCAGTCAGTGGCAGAGCCAAGGCTTGTATACCATGTTCTTGACTCAAATCTTGTGTTTCTTGCTATGTCTAGCTGTCATAACCAGGCATGTTGTTAGTCACGCTGTTCTTTTAATTTTTATTTTAAATGGACTCAATTTTTAATTTGGTTTACGGTGACTACTTCTTCAGCTCTTTTCAAAGCAGAGGAAGGGACTAAACAGATTCTCACACTCGTGCTTCGAATCCAGTTGGGACGATGGCATGAGACAATGAGGATGTCAGTCATGTAAAGGAGTAGCAAAAGAAACAAAGTTCTGGGATCAGACATAGGAACTGTAGTCTCAATTCTGCCATCAAACGACTATATCTTCTTGGGCAAATCACAATCTCTCTGGATCAGTTTCCTCAAGAGTTAAATAAAGAGGTGTAGATTGAGAATTTCTTGTACTTTCTTCTTCAATCCCTAATTCTAATATAAATGTAATTTTCTCAGTTGCAAACAATAGATGGTACTCAAAGTGACGAGGTTGTCACTTTTAATTAAATTTGTTTCCTTCTGTGTAGTACAGACTTCAGCTAAATTCTTTGTCTATAGTGAATACAGTATAGATCATCAAACAATTTTTCCTTGAGTAGTTGTTTAATCAAATAATTAAAATGTCTCATTATGTCTTTCAAAACCATAAGTAGGTTAATTGAAATCTTTTCTCAGTAGTTTTGATTAAATTGCCAGAAATGAGTACCAGGTACCCGATTTCCCTATTTACATTGCATTTATTTCTTTACTTATAATATATGTTATATTTCATTTCCCTTGATCTTATAATATTAAATATTGAACTAATTTACAAATTTGTAGAAATCACATTCTAATACTCTAATTATATAGGTATTAACAGGCCTGTCTGTATCTAGAGATCTATGTAAAAATATCACTGTGGTAGACGGAATTCTAAGATGTCTCCCAAAATATTCTATCCTAATCCCTAGGATTGTGAATAAAACAGATATTACTCCTATGATTAGGTTACGTTATAATGTCATAATTGACTCAAGTAAAGAGAGATTATTGAGGTGAGCTTGACCTAATCCCAAGAATCTTTTAAAAGCCAAGAGTTTTCTGGGCATTCCCTCGTGGTCCAGTGGTTAGGACTCTGCACTTTCACTGCGTAGAGAGCGGGTTCAATCCCTGGTTGGGGAACTAAGATCCCACAAGCCATGTAGCACAGCCAAATTTTTAAAAAAAAAGAAAAAAAAAGCCAAGAGTTTTCTGAGGCTAGTAACAGAAGAGGAAGTCAGAAATTCAAAATCCAACCATTGCATGTTTGAAGATGGAAGAGGCCACTTGACAAAGAATGTGGGTGACCTCTAGAAGCTGAGAGTAGGTCTCTGTTGACAGCAAGGGAATGAAGACCTCAGCCCTTCAACGCCAAGGAACAAGAATGAGCTTAGAAGTAATATTTCCACTGATCCTCCAGATAAGAACTTAACCAACCAATGTCATGATTTCAGCTTGTGACACCCTGAGCAGAGAACCCAGGCACACCAGACCAGACTTGTGTCTGACAAAACTGAACTAATAAATGGACATTGTTTTAATCCATTAAGTTTGTGGTGATTTGTGAAACAGAAATACAAAACTAATACATTCCACCTCGGCCTCAATTTTCTTTAGGTAAAGCTAACAATTTTAGATGCATGTTATACATAAAACTATCATTCAAAAATAAATAAAACTTTTTTTTTATGAGAGAGCTGTGCTATGGCATTTATTCATACTTTCCTTAGCAAACATAAATCTGTTCTCCCACATGATAAATCATTTTACTGCTAAGCCATTCCAAAAAGGCCTTTCGTAATACATTCTGTGCTAAACAATTCATCATTATGAAATTTGTTCTTAGTCTTCGTTTCCTCCAGATAGTGAAAATTAGTGAAATTCATGCACACTATCTGTTGCCCCTACTGAGGCATACTATCCTTTATACAATAATTTATACATGCTGTAGTTAAAAAATAAAAACACATAAATAAACTTCTTGAAGTTGTTAGAGATGACAAGGGAAGGACTATAATGGGAATCAGAATGGTGGTAAGTATCCAGGGAATCTTAGTGACCATGTTGTTTTTCTTATGAGCTACTGGATTTTTCTCTTAATGCATTTTTCACAACCGATTTCCTCTGATTTCTCATAATTTTAGTTTTATCTATATATGTGCTATGCTCACATGTATAGCATTTTTTTCAAGTTTTGTCCTTTTATTTAATTGGTAAATTATTTCCATAGTCTGATCCAGAGTTGTAAGAGGGAACCTGACTGGATTAGTACACTATTTCAGCAGTCGATTGTTAAGACCAGTAGCCAGCCTAAGGATGGCTGCCACTGGATCCCTGAGGCAAGAGAGGGGTGAGGTCACAAACTGTAACATGGTTGTCTACACAGGCAGCAGAGATAGCAATCCACAAGAATAGACTTTGTCCAATGATCACTAGCTCTAATAGAAACCTCAATTTTCTTCCTCTCTCTGACTTACAAAATAAAATGAAGGGGACTTCCATGGTTGTCCAGTGGCTAAGTCTCCACACTCTCAATGCAGAGGGCCCAGTTTCCATCGCTGGTCACGGAACTAGATCCCACATGCTGCAACTAAGAGTTCTCATGCCACAACAACAACAAAAATGATCCCGCACACCGCACTGAAGATCCTGCATGCTGCAACTAAGACCTGGTGCAGCCAAATAAATAAATAAACATTTTTTTAAATAAAATAAAAAAGAAATGAAGGATGAAAATTTACCTTATCTCCTCCTACCGAGATAAAAGGAAACCATACTTATCTAATAGGTGGGAGGTGCAGGTACAAAAGAACAATCTTTTGAGAAATTACACTGCAACTAGTTTTCCCATAGAATATGTTACTCAAAAAAAATTTCTGGAATGTTACTGTAACTATACTATGATTATATATCTATGGAAGTAGATGGGAAAGGATACTAAGGCAAAGTCAATTTTGAAACCATCAGATAATCAGAACTGAGCAAGGAATAAAGTTATTAAATTGTGCCTCTCAATCCTTCAAAAAATATTTACCAACAGATAATAATTTTGATTGTTACACAGTTTATATTAAGATAACCAATTTGGTCTTGATTAGAGACCTTTCTAAATTTCAAGAATATAGTAAATACCATATGAGCTCAAAGGTAGATTAATGATATCACTTCTTTCTAAGGCAACTTATAACAACCTGTGAAACTGATCTTGCCTTTGGGTGATGTAGAATTCCTGGATGCATGCAAATAGGTGAGAAATGAAGGGATCATAGTTTGAATAAAATGATGACAATGAAGAGAATGACATCAACTGCAATAATATCAAGACCTGGAGAAAAGCATTCCTAAAGTGTTTTAGAACTTGATTTGTTCTAGATGGGGCCATCAATACAAAGGAAGTCTAGATAGAAAGATGGAAAAGAAATGGTCTTAACAATTTCTTGAATATCAGACAATGAATTTAATAATAATTACTAACAGTTATCCAGCCTTTACTTTTACTTTAGCTATATACCAGGATCTATTCTCTCTCTCTCTCTCTCTCTCTCTCTCTCTCTCTATATATATATATATATATATGATATATTTTATATATTGATATATATATTCATGTAATTCTCATAAAAATCCTTTGAGATAGATGTTGTTTTTTTCAATTTTAAGAAAATTGGCTATATAAAAAAATAATTGGCTACAGTATATAAAGAAACCCATTATATTCACATGTATTTGTGGAAATGTATATGAGGATATTTCTCTGTTATAACTTTGAGTTAATAGAAGAGAAAATGGCAACATGCAAACATGTATTGGACCTAGCATAAATTTAGTGAACTAAAAACAATATTCATTTCTTGGAAATTCATTTGAAAAACTAATAAGCAACAACTGTTTTGTGGGTAAATTTGCTTGTGAGCCCTTTTAAACCCTGAAATACTCTGAATATCCAAGGCAACATTCAATATGCCATTTATTTCAAAGAGCATATAGTTTATAACTCTGAGATGTCGTTTATCCCTTGTTCCCACAATTTATCACTCAGAAACCACAGACTTGAATATTCTTTTCAGATTTAGCTGGGGTTTCTTTAATCTGTTTTTTATTTTGTTGTTGTTGTTGTTGTTTTAATTGAGATCTATAGAAATGTCTTGTCAGTTTGTTCTTTTCAGGCCAATAATTTGTGATAGAACTAACCATAAAAACAAGATTAAAAAGCTGATTATTGTAAGAAAAAAAAGAAACAGCATTTTATGTAGTGGTTGTCTGTGATTCTTGATTGTACTAAAATGGAAAAAGAAACATCAAATTGATAAGCAAAGTGATTTTTTTTTCTAAATTTGTGCTTAGCTACTAATATACATTGAACTTGTTTCTTTCATCAGTCAAGTTCACAAAGCTGGAGAAGCATACTTCCTGACCACTCCATTTGGCCTATCAGATACTAGACATTTATGTATTATTGATGTATTTTATTCCAATGATAGGTTTACACTCTTCGTTGAAAGAGAAAATTTTTCATTATCTACTTCTGTACTGAATTTAACTGAAAGTTGGAAACATCTCAAAGAAGTAAGACCACCAAAACTTGCATAAATATTTAGAGGTACTGACCTATTTAAATGACAGTTGTTTGTGATAGTAAATTAAATTTTTATTTAAAAAACCTATGGAAATGAGTAAAATTTGAATAATTTGTATTTCTCAAATGAAAGTTCTTTGAACATAAAAACTTCTATAACTTGGTTGAATTTGATGGTTTTACTTTGACTCAGGAAGCCCCTCATGTGGTCTTCTCATGTTTTCCTTGTCTTTAAGTTCACTTGAGATGTCTAACTGAACCAAAGAATTCGGCAACTTTAGAGGAAACCACCACGGTTTACATGGTTTTATTAGACATTCCTCTAAAATTGTTTTGTTTCTAACGACCTTCACTGCATAAGTCACTTTCAAAAGGCATATTTGTTTTCCTTCATCTTTCCGCCTTCTTAAAGGTCTTATGATTTTCTAAGATGAGTATCTAATGATTACATTACAATCCAACACCTAAAAGGAAAGCTGAATGCTTTAATGTTTTAGACTCAATTTCCTGCAAAGATGGGAAGTAGCTAGTTTCCTATACCATGAAATATCTACTTTTACTTATGCAGTGTTCAATAAATGTCATCTAAATGACCTCTCAGTTGTCTGTGCATATGTAAGTAACCTGATATGGAATATTTACTAGTTTACTGGAAAAAAATTTCCAGTGTTTTCTTCTGGAAGTTTTCTTCTGAAGGCACACCTCAGGTAATATTATCTTCTTTAGCCCATGAAAGATGATCAGAAGTGGCATGCCAATTACTAATGAGAACACTTAAAACTTGTCCGATTCTCCATATTCTCTTCAGCTGATGGGGGAACCCTGTCTCCTGTGAACAG